>NC_136912.1:79242415-79546858 GCF_949606895.1 Notothenia rossii | reverse complement strand
TCCGCTACACAGTGCCTTTTGCTTTAATAAAAAATGTTGATCACAAAAAAAAAAGGATATTTGGCGAATCTGAGTCTTGTGTTGACTCGTGCGTGAGGACGAGTCTGCTGGATCTCTGGATCTGCTGCTATACGGTTACGGCTCTGAGTCCGCACGAGTCTGCTATGTTTTGCACAGTGAGTCAGGATTTGCGAATCTCTGAGTCTGCTGTTGACTCGTGCATAATATAGCCGCGGGAGCCGGGAGCCAGCTCCGAGTCCCCACGAGTCTGCAGGAAGTTTCACTGATCCCCTCCCCTGAGCCAAACGATAACTTCTAGAAGCTATCCTACTTGCTAAAGGGTAGGCAGATGGACTGGGGTACGTTGTAATGTTATTTTACATGTTATAAAGAGAGTAGCGAGTGACGCAATTGATAGTTTTAATTTGTACGTCACACCAGGTGTAGGATTCAAAGGACTCGGGTTAATGGAGAGGGGGAGACTCGTCACGACCAGCTCATTTCTAGGATCCGGGTTAATGATCCGGATGAATCAGGACTCACCCATCTCTGGTTTCCGGTTATTTTTATTTTGAAATTCAGTTCCTGACGGACGCAAAAAAAGCCTGAGATTATGGAGTTAAACCAATAAATAAAAGCAAGGATAATTGTGTGTTATTGGTGAGTAAATAACAGTGTGTTATTTTCGAAAAGAATAACAAATTAGAAGGAAAAAAAGATTTTAAAAATACAGATTTCAGTATTTTGAGGCTCTGAGCCCCATTTATTTTCCTCACAGACAGCAACAAAAGTCAGAAATTATACGATTTAAAATAAAAGCAATAATTGTGGCTTGATATTGAGTAAGAACATGTTTTTATGAACCACACAGCTTCCGGTCTTCCACGACCCGAACGGAGAAAAAGACGTGCTGCAGGCACGAAACATATTACCAGTAGAAATACATTGCTTTTAAAATCGTGCTGTGCAACACGAAAAAAAGGGGAAAATCGTGTTGGTGAACACGAATGAATAGATTTAAAAATCGTGTTGGTAAACACGAAATGCCATGAGACTGGGTTGTACGATTAGCATCGTTAGCACAGATGTAGCTAGCTGCCACTCGCTTACACGCTAACCCAAGACTTAACATTAATTACGTAGCTGATTCAAATCATAAACACATAAATAAAGTACTCAAATTTCCCTTCACGCAAAACAGCATTCATGCACCTCTGTTTTAACCGCAGAGTGAGTCACAATAGTCCGATATAAGCATGAAGAACAAACAAACACGGCCGAGTTCAAGTTGTGTTCCCCGGATGAGCTGAGCAGGCAGAGTCCCTGTAGCATCATGGAGCTGCTAGCAGAGAGACAGGAAGCTTACAGCAGCAGTCACTGGACAGAGCTGTCACTCAATGTGACCACGTCCTAATTTATGTATAATTTATGTCTTTTTTTTCATTAAAAAAAATGAAAACCCCACACAGACACCTGCTCCGCCGGGTTTCCTGCAAACACCATGTGCTGTCCTGTTGGGGGTCCCGCCGACACCTGCTCCACCGGGGTTCCTGCCAACTCCATGACCTACTTTGTTGGGGGTCCCGCCAATACCGGTTCCGCCGGGGGTCCCGCCAACACCATTTCCTGTCCTGTTCGGGGCACCGACAACACCTGTTCCGCCGAGGGTCCTGCCGACACCAGCCCTTGTTCTTTCGGGAACACCTGTCCCGGCAACTCCGGTACCTGTCCCGCCGGGGGTCACGCTGACACCGGTTCCTGTACTGTCGGAGGTCACGCCGACACCGGATCCTATTCCGCCGGTGGTCCAGCCGGCCACGAACCCTGCCCGTCCATGTACCCGGCCCCCTGAGTTTGCCCGCCGCGGCCTTCGCCGCTTCTCTGCTTCTGCCATCCGCCCGAGTCCCATCCTCAAACTCTGACTTGCCCCCGGGCCTTCCGCCCGAGGCCCCCTCGTTGAACTCCGCCTTGCCCCCGGGCCGTCCGCCCTCCACCCCCTCCTTGAACTCTGCCCTGCCCCCGGGCCGTCCGCCCTCCACCCCCTCCTTCAACTCTGCCCTGCCCCCGGGCCGTCCGCCCTCCACCCTCCACCCCCTCCTTGAACTCTGGCTTGCCCCCGGGCTGTCTGAGGGGGGGGGGGGGTTTATGTCATGATTAGATGAGATGTGAGACTGGGATGGAGAATTGCACAGGGGAGAATAATGTAGATCTATGCCACAATTTTAGATGCAGATTTTGTTAAACTAATACGTTTGCGCTGTGGACCAACACTATAAATTGACGAGGAAGGGGGTAGCAATAAAGATAACACCATTAAACAGTTACACAGCATAACAGAAATAATATTGATAGCAGCGTCCCTAGCAACCACCTTGGTAACAATGAAAACGTTGAATGGACACAATTTCCTGAAGTAATCTTTGCAATAACTAGCAAACTAAAGATCATGTACATCCACTGCACACATAATCTGAAATAAAAACTCATATTTCTCACATCAAATGACATCAAAACGCATTTTAATGGCCAAACTAACCTTAAAATAGGCATTTTCCACCGAGAATAAAACGAATGTCGGCCATTTTCTTTTTTTCTGCAGGGAGAAATTTGAAGATCACGTGACATAGCCGCCAGCCATTGGAATGAATGGTGAAAAAAAACGTAGGGATCTTACAATTTCAGAGGCGTTTTTGTAGAAATACCACGTCCCAAGTTGTGGACCAACGTAGTTATACACATTATTTTGTGAGACTGGGTTGGCCCAACTGTGTCTTGTCCTGTGATTACCCTTCTGTGTATTTAGTCTTTTCTTCCCCTGTGCTCCTTGTCTGATCTTTTCCTTACCATGTTACCTGCGGGCTCCCATGGGCGCGGGAAGGCGGGTGCTGAGGGCGCTGCAGCACCCCCTAGCGGCAGGCAGGGGGGGCGGACCTCTATAATATAATACATTAACCGTGCTTTACGTCAACCTCATCATGAAAGAGGACGGCAGGAATGTAATTTCCCGTGTTCAGTGTGTGGGAGAGAGGGAGAGAGAGAGAGAGAGGGACCGGTGCCAGCAGCAGGGACCGTGTTGTTATCTGGTTAGCTAGCTGCACTAACGAACATAAGGAGCTGTTTGTTCCACAACAAGCTGAGCCTGAGGCTCAGGTGAGCTAAAGGACTCTCTGAGTGTTTAGATATTTAACTTTAGTCTAAGTTATCTCAGTGGGTCTCAAATTTTTTGGTCACAAATTATTCAAAAGATTATTTCCGCGGCACACCTTCATATGATCATTATAGTTATACAAAAAATAAGAGAATAAAGGAAAAAAAGTTATGAAATACTATATGACAGTAAAACAAGAATACAGTTTGAAAGGAAAGTGACTTCTGTAAAATATCCAGAAAGAAAAAGAACATCTGCTTACAGTTGTGTTTCATCTGGGTGTTGAGAGATGTATCCATATCTCTTAATGTTGCTCTCAAAGTGCAACAGATTGATGCTTTTAACTTCAATATTTAAAAAAAATCTTCCTAGAGGAGGTGAGGTACGCTTCCCATTCGTAAAAAATAGCACTTTACCCCTGCCTATATGCCGTGATCTGATTATCGAGACTTCATTAGCCGCGTTCACACCGGAGTACTTTTCCCACTTTAGTTCCGATATAGTTCCGAAATGTCGCGTTCACACCAAAAAGAGCCGGAACTAAAATGAGTTCATGAGAACCTTTTTACCCCCTTTTCCTTCCCTGCTAGAGAGCAGGGACTCTCATGCGGCTCTCTTGTGAGAAAAGAGCTATATTTCTGATTGAGTGGGCGGATTGCAAACCACGCCCCGTAAAACAAAAAAAAAGTGTTGTGAAGCCACCATTTTATTAGCATTATTAGCATTAGCGTTAGCATTAGCCCAGCGCAGAAACGCAGAGAGACTAACTTATGGCAACACAAAATAAAACATGGGAGTGGTGGAGATGAAGAGGTGTCGGCGTTCTGGCGATTTACTCGGAAGGCTTCAGTAGAAGCTGCTGGGAGTCCCAGCAGCTTCTACTGAAGCCAGTCCCCAACAACCGGGGACTTCCGGCCGGGGATTTTGGGCGGCAGTATACGCCGTGAAGTTGTTTGCGGCCTGCCAGTAAACCCAAAGCAGAAGAAGAAGAAGAAGAGACGTCAGCGGCTTCATTTGCCTAATCCACCCCCAGGGACTTATTCCGGTGTGAACGCGATCTGTACTTAGTTCATCAGAACTAAAGAGTTCTGATGAACTAAGTTCTCATGAACCTTTGTGGGAAAAGTACTGCGTTGTGAATGCGCGTAATGTAACAGTCGCGGGTGTACTGTGTGTTTACATGTGGGGAGTGCTTTTGTGCGTTCTCTATAGTGCCCGTAATAGTGTTCACTGGAGTCCAGCACCTCAGCACCCCCGCTCAAAATACCTTCCCGCGCCTCTGCGTGCTCCCGTCTGTAAGTTTGACCTGTTGCATGTGCTCAGGGGCGCTAAGGGGGTGAAAAGTTAGGATGATTCTAGGGGCCCGTGACTGACAGGGGCCCCAAAAAATGTTAGAACATTAAGAAAAAAATGTTAAGTAACCTTTCATCAATCATCAATAATTAACATTAATATAACGTCATATTGATGATTTACTCACTAAACGTATGATTCATTTAACTTATTTTCTTCCAAAAGTTAATTATCCAAAGCATCGAACACCCCCCTCTATTTACATGTAATGGTTTGGTCCTGCCTCCAAATGCTGTGCAGCACCGGCCCTTTCTAGCAGTTAGAGTGTGTACGATATCTCAACGACTAACAAAGTCAGGCTTTCAAGAAAGAAAAGAAAGGAGAGAAAGACAAGAGAGAGGGACTAAAGGGCGACAGTATGTCACCATGTTTTTTAAAAGAAAAGGTGGGTGTGGTCCATGAGTGGTGGAAATTAGTCTGTTAACTAAGCGTAGTCCATTGTAAATAATAATTGTAATGTTTTGCTGACATTAAAGGTGGGGTAAGTTTGAGAAACCGGCTCGAGATACACTTTGTTATATTGCATGGAATGCTCTTAACATCCCGATAGCAATGAATATCTTAAGTGCTTTGACAAAAAATCCATACAAAAATGTCATCTGTGGAAGCCGTAGTACTGTAAAAAGCACGACCAATAATTTTAGCCGGCCCGGCTAAAATGACTGGATAGCCTACCTGCCTGTCAGCCTTCCATCTGTGCACAAACTTATCTCGTGCCCTCATTTGTCATGTGCGCGTTCTTGTGTGTTGGAGGAGGGGCTCTGTAAGGAAGTGGCAGATTTTTTCCGGTTGCAAATTGTAGCGCACTCTAGCTGGTTTCTCCAAAATTACCTAACCCACCTTTAATGTCAGCAAAACATTACAATTATTATTTACAATGGACTACGCTTAGCTAACAGACTAATTTCCACCACTCATGGACCACACCCACCGTTTTCATTTCACTCTTTTAGCTGACATTTAATAAATGCAGGTACATTTTTAGCAGCTATTCATACTAAATCAGTTTTCCCTCCCCTGGTGCCAGGACCAACAGATCCATCTTTAGGCTCCGCAGCCCTGTTCCCCCATAAGGCGTTGCAGTCTTGCCATGTTGTCCATTGAAAGCCAGTTGGCTAGAAAGCTGGACTTCAAGGCTTGAAGAGCCCAAGTCCTTGACGTTCAAGGACTTGATCAGTGACTTTGCCGGTAAGAAGGCTAGGCGCTGGGCTCTTGGTTAGTAAGGCTGAGCCAGGGCTCGTAATAACTGTTAAAGGGCAAGGCTATGGTAACGATATTGGATCACTACACAGAAGATGCATGATGAGAAAAAGACTGAGAACAGGTAATAGGCTCTGATTTAGCACCCCCATCAGGCCTTTTCATTTCCATTTCCGTTTTGTTGTCCGTTTACACTTTAATACCCGCTTATTTTGTAGTTGATATGTATATTTATAAAAAAATCTGCTGCTTATGTTATTTTTTTTGTTATAGCGTTTTATAAATTATAATATTGGTGTTAATGTTCACTTTATTTTAATTTAAGAGGTCACGTATATTTAAGTTATATTTATTTTGATTTTTTAATGTTCCATTCAAAAATGTTATTAAAAAGGCATGTACACCATAAAAGATGACTATTGAGGTCTATTGTCAGGAATGTTAGTGTTATATCAAATAGTGAATTCTACTGCAGTAGAATGTTGCACGTCTGCACAGTTGTTATATGTTCACCGCTCAGTGTCAGTAAATATGACGTAGTTAGTATTGGACTACAAGATAGATGCAAGCCTGTACAGGTAGTTATTTAAAGCATAAATGAGTCGGTTCGGTTCTGGAGGTGTGGTTAGCATTGTGCTTGGTTGGCGTGGCCTGGGTCTGGTGGTGAGGCCCAATGTGATATCTTTTCATGGGGCCCAAAATCCCTGGCAGCGCCGCTGCATGTGCTCCCCAGTTTGTTAGTGTATTTGTTTCTTGTTGTCATCGGCTTTTTTAATAAAGCTCGCCTTTTATTTCTTGACCTTTTTTGTATTTTTTTTAATGCACTTGGGTCCTAATTCTCCCCTAAGCTGACAAGCGATGTACTTTCCCAAAAGTCTTACAACCTTTTTTAAGTTTTTAAGATACATTTTCACATCAATGTATCATAGCTTGCGACGACACAATGTTATGCCACATTGGGGTTCTCTGGATGTGATTTAACTGTTATGTCTTAGTTTTTGACTAAACTCTGGAACTCAAAATCTATATGTCTTAAACATGTCCTTATTATAGGTTATATATATATATATATATATATATATATATATACACACAGTGGGGCAAAAAAGTATTTAGTCAGCCACCAATTGTGCAAGTTCTCCCACTTAAAAAAATGAGAGAGGCCTGTAATTTTCATCCTAGGTACGGTTCAACTATGAGAGACAGAATGGGGGGAAAGAATCCATGAAATCACATTGTAGGATTTTTAATGAATTAATTGGTAAATTCCTCGGTAAAATAAGTATTTGGTCACCTACAAACAAACAAGATTTCTGGCTCTCACAGACCTGTAACTTCTTCTTTAAGAGCCTCCTCTGTCCTCCACTTGTTAACTGTATTAATGGCACCTGTTTGAACTCATTATCAGGATAAAAGAAACCTGTCCACAACCTCAAACAGTCACACTCCAAACTCCACTATGGCCAAGACCAAAGAGCTGTCAAAGGACACCAGAAACAAAATTGTAGACCTGCACCAGGCTGGGAAGACTGAATCTGCAATAGGTAAGCAGCTTGGTGTGAATAAATCAACTGTGGGAGCACTTATTAGAAAATGGAAGACATACAAGACAGGTGATAATCTCGCTCGATCTGGGGCTCCACGCAAGATCTCACCCCGTGGGGTCAAAATGATCACAAGAACGGTGAGCAAAAATCCCAGAACCACACGGGGGTACCTAGTCAATGACCTGCAGAGAGCTGGGACCAAAGTAACAAAGGCTACCATCAGTAACACACTACGCCGCCAGAGACTCAAATCCTGCAGTGCCAGATGTGTCCCCCTGCTTAAGCCAGTACATGTCCAGGCCCGTCTGAAGGTTGCTAGAGAGCATTTAGATGATCCAGAAGAGGATTGGGAGAATGTCATATGGTCAGATGAAACCAAAATAGAACTTTTTGGTAAAAACTCAACTAGACGTGTTTGGAGGAGAAAGAATGCTGAGTTGCATCCAAAGAACACCATACCTACTGTGAAACATGGGGGTGGAAACATCATGCTTTGGGGCTGTTTATCTGCAAAGGCACCAGGACGACTGATCCGTGTAAAGGAAAGAATTAATGGGGCCGTGTATCGTGAGATTTTCAGTGACAACCTCCTTCCATCAGCAAGGGCATTGAAGATGAAACGTGGCTGGGTCTTTCAGCATGACAATGATCCCAAACACACCGCCCGGGCTACGAAGGAGTGGCTTCGTAAGAAGCATTTCAAGGTCTAGGAGTGGCCTAGCAAGTCTCCAGATCTCAACCCCATAGAAAATCTTTGGAGGGAGTTGAAAGTCTGTGTTGCCCAGCGACAGCCCCAAAACATCACTGCTCTAGAGGAGATCTGCATGGAGGAATGGGCCAAAATACCAGCAACAGTGTGTGAAAACCTTGTGAAACTTACAGAAAATGTTTGACCTCTGTCATTGCCAACAAAGGGTATATAACAAAGTATTGAGATGAACTTTTGTTATTGACCAAATACTTATTTTCCACCATAATTTGCAAATCAATTCTTTAAAAATCAGACAATGTGATTTTCTGGATTTTTCTTTTCCTCATTTTGACTCTCATAGTTGAGGTATACCTAGGATGAAAATTACAGGCCTCTCTCATCTTTTTAAGTGGGAGAACTTGCACAATTGGTGGCTGTCTAAATACTTTTTTGCGTCCACTGTATATACACTGGTATATACACTGTGGTATCTGCTCATGGTATTTTCTTGACCCAACATGGTGTTTATCAAAAACAATAAAGTGACATGCGCCGCAAGCAGGCCACCACCTGACAATACAGGAAGCAGGCCAAATGTTTATTTTGCAGAGAAACTAGGGTGCAGTGTGGTGGTAAATGCTATTGGTCTGTCATCACTTCTTAAAAAAACAAGGCATGTTCTAGTTTGAACAAGGTAGATCGAAACACCACAGAAGCTTCTTTGGCAATGAGTAATATTGTGTCACCTTGCATGAGCTACCTTCTTTTAAGGTCATTGGGGTTTTTTGTGACCACTTCCTGTCACATGTTCACCTTTAGGCAATTCTCTCAGTTGTGCTCAGCCATAACAAAGACACTGGCTCTTTACTGGCATCCTCAGGTTTCGTTTTACACTGCCTTACAATGGACCAGACTCTTAAGGAGAGGCTGATATCTAATTGTGTTTTTTTTAATGATTCAATTATACTTTACTATATATAATTGAGCTTTATAAAAATTACATTTGAATGTCATACAAAGCAGCATGAATAGCAGTGTGCAGATGTCATTAGTTTGATGGTGTTTTGTCATCTACAAACGTTTGTATGGATTTTGAGCTCATGGAAACCCAAGATGAAAAGTCATAAGATCACCCATGTCGGTATGAATCATGTTCTGAGAATGCATTTTAAAAGTTTCATGGAAATTCATCCAAAGGTTATTGAGATTTGCTCTATCTGAAATTACCTAAAATGAAAAAAAATCTGAAGTCTGAACAATGATTTGAGATCCTGCATTGAAAAGGCTGTCAGTAAAAAAAAAAACATGAACATTTAACAAACATTTTCCTAATAAGTAGATGATTCTGCACAGTAAAATATTTATGCAGTCTTCAGAATAAGTCAATGTTGTGCTGTGGGGCAGTAAAATCATTTAAATTCATCTCACAGGGAGTCCCTCTTCACATCGAAGACCAGACCTTTCTTGTATATCAGCATGGCGATCTCATTTTCCAGCTGTTCCACATCTGTCATTTCTCCTTCTCTGGAGCTCCTCAGTGCCTCCTCTGTAGAGCCAGAGATCAGACACTCATCACTGGACCTTCCTAACATCCTTGAATCCCATCTCTCGTTGTCCTCGTCCTCATCGGTGTCTTCCTCCCACTCTCCAGCAAGAACAGCGCTCTCCTCTGCGTCCTCAGGGACAGACTTTATCTCTGGATGAAGCTGGAGCAGCATCAGCTCATCCACCTCCTCCTTTCTCTCCAGAAAATCCTGTTCACATTAGCAGAGGAATGTTGAATGTAAAAATGTAAATCCTGTAATTATCTGATGAAGAGTGTAAAGGTATTTTTTTAGTTTGCTGCCCTGTTTGATTGCCATAAATAATAAACAAACAGGACCTACACAAACTATGTGGTTCACACAGAACAATGGGAGTGAGTTTTTCCGATCACAATAGCAGTTCACACACTAAGTTACTGAAACCTGTCTTTACTATGACGGAGAAAATGATGATGGTTCTGCTTTCCGGTCAACATCACAGTTGGTGTTTTTTTCACATCGTCTTTCTACAGTTTCATGAGGGACTTTCCTTTGTTTTATCAAAACATATAATGCATTCAGCAACACCCGCTGCCTCCCCATGCCTGTCTTTTACGCTTCTAAATACTAAGGTCTTCTCACCACAGTAGACGATAAAGTTGTACTCGGTTGTATTTAATATCAGTGTAAGTCATTAGCATAATGTTAAAACACCTTGCCCCAAGGCACTTGTAAACCTAAAAAAACTAAATGACCACAGATTAATTTGTCAAGCTTTCAGAAGGAGACAAAAGTCAACATCTGCTTAACAGCTGTAAATATGTTAAAGAACTGTCTCTTACCTGACTCTCTGGGTGATAAAGGATGAAATCTGGAATAACAGGTGTCGGCACAGCAGGGAAGATGTTGTCTTTGATTCTAAGTGTTGGAAAAAAAGTTTAGAAAAAGATAAAACTTCGGATTTGAAATTGCAAAAGTTCAAACAAACCAAATTCCTAAAGGCTGCTATGGCATTTTTTAAAATGAGAGCGCGTAATAACAAAAGCAGCACAGTTTGGCAAACTGTAGAATAATACAGGAGGGTTAACCTACCTCTTCAAGATGCAGGTGCACATTGTTGTGAGTATAACAAACATAAACAGCAGGCAGAGACTCCACAACACTAATTTAAGAGAACAAAATGAAAATTGTGTTTGCTCCCACATGTGTAAAAAACGGCTACAGTGACCTGTATGTAACTAAAAATACAGAAATACAAGGCAGTTTTAATACCATTCACAGGCTTCTCTGGCAGCGTGTTGATAGTGACTGTGGCTTCAGGTCCTTCTCCTACTCGGGTCACTCCAACCAGGCTGACGTTGTATTTCGTTCCTTGCGTCAAGTTTCCGAGCCGGTATTTCACCACTGAGGCTGATATGTTATGGCACTCTGAAAAACGTTCAGAAAGGGACACACTGCTGACACTTAAACACACTTGGCTGTGATATTATAATGTTCCTTTTCTCACATTCTGTAAGCGTAAGTATGTTTGTGGTTCAATCAGAAGTATTACAATTGGTGAAGTATATTTAAAATACATAATCAAATGAATCTAAAGAAAAATCTACTGATGAGTAAAAGGGTGTTTCAAACCTTTGCGCTCATCCTGTGAACTGACTTTCACACTGCACAGGCTGTAGTGTGTGAGGAAACCTCGCTGGTCTGCAGAGGGAATGGCTTTCCAAGACAAGTTAGAAGTGTCTGTTTCACTGAAAGCAATGAAGTCCTGAGGTTCTCTGAGGGGAGCTGCAGAGAAAAATAAAATGTTGGGTCAAAATGTTGGGTCATTTGGGTCAGAAAAACCTATTTAATAAACTTAGCACTGCTTTATTAGACTTCGATCTGCACTGGATCAGTGTCAGCATCATCCTGAGAATATTAAAATCTAATTTAAAGACACTTACCGCCCTCTTTTTGATAAAAGAGGCACATTTTAAGTGTCCATGGTTTCCCATCAATGCATTTGTGTTCAAAGTACAGGTAGCGAACGTAGTCCTTAATGTCTGTATCAGAAACAGACCTTGGCCATAAATCTTCATCTTGAAGCTCGAACCACTCGGGGCAAGTTTTCTTCTTTGGTTTTATATTCAGTAAGGTGTTGTCACAAACTACAGTGGGGAAAAGAAAAAAAAGCTTTAAAGACTAACTGAAAGATATACATGATAAACTCTCTCACACACACACACACACACAAAAACACACACACACACACACACACACACACACACACACAGTGCTTGAATTGGAATAAAAAAGGTGCCAGTACTCTAAATCAGCAACAAGTATTTGGCACAAAGTCATAGTATATCCTATAATGCTGGTGGGTTTGTCTCTTTACTGTATATTTTAGAAAGGCTCACTGTACTTAAACAAAATGACTCAGGGTGCATCTGAGATTAGAGGGGGTGCAGTGGTAAAGTGCTATTTTTATAAGTGGGGAGTGGACCTGACACCCTCTAGTCTAGGGGGGTCCGGGGGCATGCTCCCCCGGGAACATTTTTTTTTAAATATTGAAGTTAGATGCATCAATCTGGTGCACTTTGAGAGCAAAATGAAGAGATATATGGATACCTCTCAACATCCATAATGAAACAACTGTAAACAGATTTACTTTTTCTTTATGGTTATAAAAGAAAGTAAAGCTTGACTCCTACTGGCTGGTTAAATGACTCCTCGTCCCTGAGGCCACTACCAGTTTTTTGTGCCATTTTGCTGGATTTATTTGTCAATAGCGTTGCTGCACAAAGTGATAGCCCTCTAGTTTAAATCTACTACGCAAAAATAAACATATGGAGATGGGTTACTATTTAAAAAAAAATTGCAAATCTATTTGGGAACAGTGGGGCCGGGCCTCAAATCCTATAGGGGGGTCCGTGGGCATGCTCCCCCGGTAAGATTTGTTTTAAATGTTGGACTTAAATGCATCAATCTGGTGCATTTTGAGGGGGAAATAAAGAGACTACACCCATATGAAACAAAAATGTATACATTTAAATAATCATAAAATCATAAGTACATGGCCATAACCAATAACATACAATATCCAATATGAAAAAACATTTAAACTTGTTTATTTATTTGTTTTTGGTTCATTTATAGTTGTGAGTGTGTCTGGGCTCCTGAATCGGCCTCTCCTGTCTCCCTCCTCTCCCCCCTGCTCCTCTTTGAGGCAACAGCAAAGACTAGTTTTAGCTCTCAACAAGTTTATCTGACCTTTTTTCACCTAGTTAACATTTTGTTTGTATTATTCATGCATATTTTACTAATCACTACCTCCTCAAATGGAAATATGTGTTTACATAAATGGTGACCGAACCGTTTGAGACCCACTGAGATAACTTAAACTAAGTTAACTATCTAAAGACTCAGAGAGTAATTTACCTCACCAGAGCTGTAGTTATCAGCCTCTCAGTCTGACAGCAAAGGACTTTCCCTCCACCTTGTTGTTTTAACAGCTCCTTATATCCGTTAGCGCAGCTAGCTAGCACCAGATGCTAACAACAATACACGTAACCGGTGCGCGCGCTTTCTCGCTCGCTCGCGCCACACATACACCAACACACACCCTCCCGAGCTTGAATGACACACAGAGACCAATCGAGGGCATTAGTATGATCTGTATGAAAGTGGCAATGTCGGCAGGCCACGTCATGTAGACAGCCAGTCACCCTCTGTGAGGCAGAGTCAGACCCACATTTGCGCTGCGTTGCGTTTAAAATATATACGTATATTGCCGGCGGCTGAGTACCGGCATTTTACTGAGTACCGGCCGGTAGTCAGTAAGAAGTGCCGGTACCGCATGGGTAAAAATCAGAAGTGCCGGTGAGCACCGGCCCAATTCAAGCACTGCACACACACACACACACACACACACACACACACACACACACACACACACACACACACACACACACACACACACACACACACACACACACACACACACACACACACACACTTCGGCCTACTTTTTAACTCTGCAGCTGGTACGGCTGGTATTTGTAGGATTGCTGGTGGAGAACTTCCTGCTGCGTTTCTGCCGTTAACAAAGATTTTGACGGCAGAGTACGAGACAAAAGTAATATATGTAGTCTCAGTCGTGTTGATGGGATAATCTCTTATTTTCTTACAAGTACAGCCATGGGAAGACTGTGTTTCATTCAGACTGTACGTCGCGGCATGAGGCATCTCCTAAAGAACAGAAGAGACAAACAGCAAACTGAACCACTGAACAAGGTCACCATGATAAACTGTGAGTGGTACAAAGCAGCACCAGGTGAAAGAGAGACATCTAAGATGAAAAAGTGTAACAAACCCTGTTTAGAAACAGTCGAGAGAGTTTTATGTGCCGGTTTCAAATCATTCAAACTAGTGAGGTTGAACATTTTCTTTAAACTTTTAAAATAGTCACGAAATGTTTATCCCTGGCAACATTTGTTTTATAAAATGACAAGACAACCTGAAGCTTAAATTATACTCTAATAGTTCAACGCGGACCTTAATGGTATATATAATTAATTTTACACAATAACCTCAATTTAGTTCTTTGCAGTCAAATTAAAACATTTTGATGGCGTTTTGAAAGAGTTTAACTGCCTACATTCTGAATATAAGGAATTACTGTATTACATACATAATGTCAGGAATATACACAGCATTTTTTTATTTCATTAAATGCATCCCTATATTTGTATGTGGCCAGTGGCGCCCCAAGACGCTCTGGGGGTCCCCAGGCAGAAGAGACATGCCACCCAACACATCAAGCACAACTGTAGTAAATATGTCTTTTTCTAATCACGACCCAGCATGAATGTATTGGTGTTGTTTCTGGACACTGGTTTACCTTCCACGTTAGCGCCACCTTTCGAGTCCCATTTGAAAGGGTTATATTCATGGTTACTTCAGGTTTTTGTTCCAGCTCTGCAATAAAAATACAAGATAGTGTTAATAAGGCTAGTATCTTAAGGCTGCATCTGCTCACATGTTTCCATCTACAAAGGTACAAATAAGGAACATGCATGCATTTTGAAAAACAAATCTAGGGCGGGCAGCCTAATGTTCTTAGGGAGGTGTTTTATAGGTGTTGATATACTCGTAACAACCTGACTGCTATTAATAGATCAAATGCTCTGACAAAGAATAAAAAGGTCTGATATCTGTGGCTGTCACAGGACTTCAACCAACCTTCCTGTCTGTGCGTGTCATTGTGCGTCACCATAATCTTCCACACACTGCTAGCTTGATAGCTGTGAGTACTAACAATGGCCATTTTCATTTTTCATAAAGATAATTCTGGGATATTGGCTTTGAAAGGGAGTCCTGAAAGGGAGTCCTGAAAGGAGCGCTGTCAGTGTTACAAATTGTTGTTCTTCGAGCAACTCTCATTGGAGAATAGTAAAAACTGTTCTGGGTTTTTAGGTTAAATGATAAAAATCAGACTAACTCTTAATGGCTTCTTAAGGTTACTTAGCCACACTTTGTAACCCTGGATAATGTAATGTTAAGGGGTGGTAGAGAGGACTGATATTTCTAGGATAAATAATTGAGTTTGAGTTATCCAGTGACAGATATCAGTACATTTTCTCTGGTCTCAGTGAGTCTTTGTGATTTGTGAAGCCACACACTTTATCCATCAGAAGTCTTTAGCAAAATACTTGAAATCATGGAGTTTACCTGCAGGAACAATCACAACAGGAGACCAGTCGCTCCACAGTGGGTTTAGGGCCTTAGTGGACCGATGTCTGATTTGAACCTGGTAAACCGTATCCTTTAACAGATTCTCAACAAGCACATGGTCTGTTGGATTAAAACAAAAACAGATATTTCATGAATTGGATATTTAAACATGTTCTACTCTTAATTTATTACTTTTAATTTTAATATATTATTTGTTTCCTATCGTCAACAAACCACATGAAAGGACCAAAGTTAACAATGAATAAAACCTAACACTAGAAACCAAAACCTTTTTCCATACTCTGATATATCTGTTCCTCTTTAACATACTTGTAGCTCTCCATTGTTGCACTGTGTCAGTGGAACACTACTTTCTAATGAACCAGGCAACTGCATTTTAGTTTGAGTGAATATCACATTCACTGCTGTGCTGCTGTAAACACACACTTGTTCATATTAGGACACAGAATATAATCCTCAGGAAATGCACAATTTCTTCTGAGTGACATCAATGTTTGACTGAGCCTTTTTAAAGATTTAAGAGATAACTCACGCATTGAAGTGTCACTAGTGGTATTTGTTGTTATCTGTAATAGCAATACGGTTAATAAGTTAAATGAATTGATTAGCAACAACTTCAGTTGTATTACACTTTGGAAGTAAAATCTTCCTTACTTTTCCCCATGAATCTGTACGGTTTTCATCTCTGCGTAACAGGATTTCTGCTGCAGCTGGATGCTCCTCTGATGGCGTCCAGCTCAAGCTGAGGTTGTTTTTTAACCAGGACATGGAAATATGTGTTGGTGCTTCATACTTTACTGTTGAGGAAAAGCAAAAATAAGTGTTTTGTGATTTTTGTTTTTTACAATCATTCATATAAACGTTTGTACCTTATCAATAGCAATAGCGGCAATAACAGTGTTTTAAACTCGCATGTTGTCGGGTGAAATAAGAGGATCTTCCAGTACCTGTGTGTGAGAGCACAACAGACCTCTTGGTGGACGCGCATCTGGAGTTTCCTATGTGAGCTTCAACCCAAATCTTGACAGAACGATTTTTAAGTCGTTGAAATGGTTTCTCGTTGATCTCAAACCAGGTCCTTGCAATGTTCCTGACTCTTACTTCACTGTGGGTAAACATATAGATCTAGTTAATTGAAAACGACATAAATACATCCCACATGTCCTCAGAGTTAGAAGATACATTTAATGAAGCCCTTGACATCAAACTATTTTTTACTTTAATACTTTCTCTAAATGCAGAGTTTATTTTATTTCTTGAGTATTCACTCCAGAAACTTTACTTGGAAACTGGGATTTTCCTCCAAAGCTTCCACCATCATCCCAGCTGATGTCCGAAACAGTGATCAGTACTGACTGTGAGGAGGGGGGAGACAAAAGTTTTGCACTCCAGTTTTACGATAATACAGCTAGACTTGTTTTGTCTAAAGGTAACAACATCCACCTTCCAGTCCCTCGAAGACTCATCAATTCACATGTGATACATATTATTTGTTTGAACTTTATTTGATATACTTTTAAACAGAGGCAGGCTACCTGTTACCCACTGTTCCAATATTTACACTAAGCTAAGCGTCTCCCAACTGTTGCCTCTTTTTTTCAGTAGAGCGCTGTCAAAGCTTGACCAAAGGTGAGACAAATGTCATAAGTTTGCAGAAGTCTGTTGCCTTTGAGGGGTTTATTTTCGAGACAATATGGAGAGGATGGATTGGTGTTTATTAAGAGTGTTGGTGTCTTTTATTTGCCAGATCAATACGTATTCACACAATAATAACAAAAGGTCAACTTGGACAATTTTTGGTTGCGATGCTGTCACCATTTTAAAATATTGCAGCTCAAACACAGAACAATACTCACTCAATGTAAAGATCAAATTTCACATTGCTCTCAGTGGTGTTGTTCGTGCTCCATTCACACCTGTAATCTGGAGCTTCAGCGGTTCTTCTGAAGCACTCAGGACTGGAAGGAGCGTCACATGCTGACCCTCAGGAGAGACACATTTGAAATGATCTCATTTATTCATTTTAACATTTATTTGACTGAGCCTAGAAACCAACAAACACAGCAACAAACACATAAGAAGGTGGCGCTGCAGTTGTTATTCTATTAACCTTTTGATATTCCAATTGTAAAGTTACCTCTTGATAACATTCTTTTAATTTCATCATGGTATTTCAATTCGACTGTGATTAAAAAGAAAATAATAATACACTTTACAGACAAGGTTAGAGGTTTGGACCAAACACTGAACCCTTTTTATTCTGAGCAGTCAAACTGAGTCATCTTCAACACTAAGAAATCCTTTTGACTTAGTTACTTATATATATATACAAATAAATACCCAACCAATATGGGAATGATCAGTTTAGATAAGGAGATGCAATCTTTAAGCGGAAACCACATGGTATTGATAAACTAACCAATATTTTGTGGCTGACATTCCATTCGTACTGATAAAGAAAATTCACTTTTGTATGTGTGCTTTTTATTCTGCTGTGTTTTAAGATGATCAGATAGAGGTTAACAGTAAATGATGTCCTTAGGTATGAGCAGACCATTTATTTACCTTTGCTGACCGTTGTAAAGAGCATCAACAGGATAATGTATTCGTGTAGTAAACTCCAGCTTTTCAAAGATTCCATATGGTATATTCTAAAAAAAAGTCTTAAAGGCTCATTCTTCAGCATGTGAGAGCCCATGTATTCAACCTGCCTTCACGTAACTCACTTGTCTTTCTCAGAAATGTCAGACAAAGTTTCATGTTCCCTAGAGCCTAGACTATATGAGCTGCAGTAAAAACCACGTGTCAGGGGCGGGGGGGGGGCGGGGGGGGGGGGGGGGGGTGGGGGGGGGGGGAGGGGGGAGGTTTATGTTTGGCACACTGGCAGAAAAAAGTGAAAGTCTTTGAAGTGTTTTTTTTTCTTCTTTTAAAGTTACTTCGCCTACAATTGTTGCAGTTTCCATATCACTGTACATCTGTCTGTGTTTCTATGTCTGTCACTAACTGATCTTTGGTCACATAAAGATGGATTTTTTTTGTGAGGTAAATATCAAGTTATAGGGTTTCACCTTCCCTAATTCAAAAGCACTCTGAGTTGGATGGAGGTTAATGAAAGGGGTTTCCCATCTTTTGTTTTTCTTAATCTGTTGACAAAATTGAGATGCCAGCATTGTATAACTATTTGAAATGTTCTACCCAGTGTTGGTCCTGCCAATGATCATTCTCCCCATTATCCCTCTTCCTAAATCCTCATTTATTCCCCCATTTCCCATTCAAAGTTCCAGTTTCCAGAGAGGGGCGAAAGGACGTGGAAGAACACAAGCTCAAAAGATAGTTTCAGCTAATTGAATTGGGATTTGAGCATGTGTATTGTTGGCTGAAACTACTGTATCTTTCGAGCTTGATTTTGTCTTGTAAATGATCGGTTTACCCGTAGAACAAAATGTTTTGTTAACTTTTATCATAGACCCCTGAGGATCCTTTGCCCTTCTCCAGTGCTCCTCTTGTACAGAAGTCAACTTTTCAAGATAAAAGCGCAAGTCATGTTGTATGAAACTGAAACGTTGTGTAAATAGGAAACGGGGAAAGGAATGAGGAAGTAAGAAGAGGGAAAATGTGGGAGAAAGATTGACGGTTGGACCAACGCAAGCTAAGATAGTTTTAAAATAGTTGCACAATGATGGCATCCCAATTTAGTAACAAACTACAGCATCATTTAGATAAATATATTTTCAAAAACATTACATCAAATGAAGATAATAATTTTTATGAAGGGATCACTCACTGTCCTTCAAAACACACAGAGAATCAACATTCCACTCTGCATTCTTAAAATTGTATTTATTGCTTTCAGAAAGCCAAATATTATGCTTTTTATGGTCATCGAACTCCATGAAAGAAACATAATCAACTGTCATTTTGTCCTACTATCACAAACTTTCTAGTTAGCTAAAGCCTGATATGTCACAGAGCTTCATTGTTGTCAAGAGTATTTTAAATTAATCCCACACATACACCACCCTGCTGCTGTAAATACTCAGAGCACATGTGTCAAACTCAAGGCCCAGGGGCCAAATCAGGCCCTTGGTGGATTTAATTTCGGCCCGCAGGATAATTTCTAATTACTATTAGATTTGGCCCGCCGGTATATTGCATGCACACCATCACTCAATCCTGAGGATTTCCTCAGCTCAGACCCTGACCCCAAACATTGATGAACTTGCACCCTAGATGAGATCCCAAGTGTCTGGCTTGAATTAGCATCACAGAGCAGCACACTGAGTTTCAATCGATCTTTCTTTCTGCACTTTGTTTCTTGCGACAGCAGGGCATGTTTGGAAGCTGTTGTTGGCCTGTGGAAAAATGTAATCATAAGAAATGTCTCTGAAAAGCTGCAGATAGCGCCATAAGAAATGAATGCAACAGATTATTTAATGTTGTTTTTATAGGCAATAATTTAAGCTTTGTTAGTTCCAAGTTTAATATGTGCAATAAGTTCATTTCAATACATTTTGCAATAAACATTGAACCAGTATAGCCCTCGACTAGTACCAATTTTTATATTTTGGCCCACTGTGTATTTGAGTTTGACACCCCTGCTGCACAAAGGCATGGAATGTGAATTATTCCTACACTCAATATGGACCCATACAAATATTATGTACGTATCTTGTGCAAAAAATACAGTTAACTGCTCTTTATATGCAATTACTTAGCTTTTTCAAGAATTTAAACTATAACTAATTGTTGTAAAATATGTATGTGTAAATGTCAAATTTTGAGCAATAATACGTTACATTTACCATACATAAGAAATGTTCAATGCACAGAGGAAAGGATTATTTCGCTTTATACGGTTCTCTTTGCAATCTGGCAACTGGTAGCTACATTTTTATAGAGGTGGATGCCCTACACATGTCAGTAACACATCAAAATGAAATAAAAAGAGAAAATCCAAGCAGATGCACATGTTCCCCTTCTGCTACAAACTCCTTGGACTAACTACCTTCTTCCATCCTGATGGTCTGCATGCAGCTCACTTAGTGGCGGATATAGAAACGCAGACACATTACAGTAGGTGTCTGAACTCTGTTGCTGTAGTTTCCAGAGTCTCCTTCCGTTTGTCTTTGATGTAGATTCTGCAACAATTGTTGGCAAATTATTTTAAAAGAAGGTAAAGAAATTACAAAATTGGTTTGAAATGTCATCACTTTCAGGATAACTGTTGTGTGTGTCTGCAAGTGTGTCAAACCCAAACCTCCCCCCGCCCCTGACACTTGTGGTTTTTGCTGCTGCTCATATAACATGAGGGACGTGAAACTTTGTCTGACATTTCTGAGAAAGACAAGTGAGTTACATTAAAGCAGGTTGAATACATGGGCTCCCACACGCAGCAGAATGAGCCTACGAGACTTTTTACACAACATCATGGAAACTTTGAAACACTGGAGTTTACTACATGAATGCATTGTTGTGAGCTTGCTCTTTACAGCGGTCGGCAAAGGTAGATACGTGCTATTTATCTTGTCTTATCTTCCTTTAGTTAAGTGACTTAATGATAGCATTTACTGTTAACCTTTCATCTGATCATATAAAAAGAAGACAGTGCAATGTTTTAGTCACACATATGAAAGTGAAAATCCTTAATCAATAAAAGTAAACTGTCACCCACAAAATGTTGGTTAGCTTATCAGCATCTGGTGGTTTCCACCAACAGATTGTATCTGCAGGGTGCTGCTCTGTGCAGCCGTAGTGAAGTGCTATCATAATAGTTTTGTCTAACATGGTTATACACATATTGTTGGGTTAGTTCTATTATAGGATGTACAAACTAAAATATAATTCCTCAGTTTTTAACCTGACTTCTCAGTTTGACAGATCAACCTTAAGAGAGGAAGAGGTTCAGAGTTTAGACAAATTGCCAAACCTCTAACCTTGTCTGCATAGTGCAATAAAAAGAGCCTCACAGTATACCTGAAATAACAGGAGACAATACATTTGGAGTATCAATATATTAGGTTAAATAAAATAAGAAAACAGCCTATGTTTTTTTTCTAGACTCAGTAATATAAATGTTAAAATGGATAAATGAGATCATTTGAAATGTGTCTCTCCTGAGGGTCAGCATGTGAGGCTCCTTCCAGTCCCGAGTGCTTCAGAAGAACCACTGAAGCTCCCGAATACAGGTGTGAATGGAGCATGAATAAAACCACTGAGAGTGATGTGACATTTGATCTTTACATGAACAATGTGTGAGTATTGTTCTTTGTTTGATCTGCAAAATGTTAAAGTTGACATCTACTAAACCAACAACGTTGTTCAAGCTTTCTTGAATATATGAGAAGATTGATACAACTGTGATGTCTTTACATTTAACACCGAGCCAGGAAATGGTTATTTAGCGTTATTTAAGGGTAAACAATTAACCTGGCTTGTTTTTAAAAGATCTTAAGGGAAACAAATTGGATGTCAAGTGGTCCTTCAGTCTAATGGTATACGGACATGTAAAAAGTATTTCTTCTATTTTCAATCCATTCAATAAAGCCACAGAAACAAAGATGCGCCCAAGGATACATGGATAATAATCACCAAGGATGAGCTTGGAATCGTAGAGGAAGAATATGACATTTGGGTTGAAGCTCGCATAGGAAACTCCAGCTGCGCGTCCACCAAGAGGTCTGTTGTGCTCTCACACACAGGTACTGGAAGATCCTCTTATTTCACCCAACAACATGAGAGTTTAAAACACTGTTATTGCCGCTATTGCTATGTTTGGCACACTGGCAGAAAAAAGGTACAAACGTTTATATGAATAATTGTAAATAAACAAACGTGTATTTTTGCTTTTCCTCAACAGTAAAGTATGAAGCCCCAAAAGATATTTCCATGTCCTGGTTAAAAAACAACCTCAGCTTGAGCTGGACGCCATCAGAGGAGCATCCAGCTGCAGCAGAAATCCTGTTACGCAGAGATGCAAACCGTACAGATTCATGGGGAAAAGTAAGATTTTGATACCATGTTGAATACCACTGAAATTGTTCCTAATTAATAACTTTCTAACCTTATTGCTATTACAGATAACAAAACATACAACCAGTGACACTTCGATGCGTGAGTTATCTCTTAAATCTTTGTAATTCAAGTGTTTTTAAGTATGTACATATTTATTTTTGAACAAGTGTGTGTTTACAGCAGCACAGCAGTGAATGTGATATTCACTCAAACTAAAATGCAGTTGCCTGGTTCATTAGAAAGTAGTGTTCCACTGACACAGTGCAAAAATGGAGAGCTACAAGTATGTTAAAGAGGAACAGATATATCAGAGTATGGAAAAAGGTTTTGGTTTCTAGTGTTAGGTTTTATTCATTGTTAACTTTGGTCCTTTCATGTGGTTTGTTGACGATAGGAAACAAATAATATATTAAAATTAAAAGTAATGAATTAAGAGTAGAACATGTTTAAATATCCAATTCATGAAATATCTGTTTTTGTTTTAATCCAACAGACCATGTGCTTGTTGAGAATCTGTTAAAGGATACGGTTTACCAGGTTCAAATCAGACATCGGTCCACTAAGGCCCTAAACCCACTGTGGAGCGACTGGTCTCCTGTTGTGATTGTTCCTGCAGGTAAACTCCATGATTTCAAGTATTTTGCTAAAGACTTCTGATGGATAAAGTGTGTGGCTTCACAAATCACAAAGACTCACTGAGACCAGAGAAAATGTACTGATATCTGTCACTGGATAACTCAAACTCAATTATTTATCCTAGAAATATCAGTCCTCTCTACCACCCCTTAACATTACATTATCCAGGGTTACAAAGTGTGGCTAAGTAACCTTAAGAAGCCATTAAGAGTTAGTCTGATTTTTATCATTTAACCTAAAAACCCAGAACAGTTTTTACTATTTTCCAATGAGAGTTGCTCGAAGAACAACAATTTGTAACACTGACAGCGCTCCTTTCAGGACTCCCTTTCAGGACTCCCTTTCAAAGCCAATATCCCAGAATCATCTTTATGAAAAATGAAAATGGCCATTGTTAGTACTCACAGCTATCAAGCTAGCAGTGTGTGGAAGATTATGGTGACGCACAATGACACGCACAGACAGGAAGGTTGGTTGAAGCCCTGTGACAGCCACAGATATCAGACCTTTTTATTCTTTGTCAGAGCATTTTATCTATTAATAGCAGTCAGGTTGTTACGAGTATATCAACACCTATAAAACACCTCCCTAAGAACATTAGGCTGCCCGCCCTAGAGTTGTTTTTCAAAATGCATGCATGTTCCTTATTTGTACCTTTGTAGATGGAAACATGTGAGCAGATGCAGCCTTAAGATACTAGCCTTATTAACACTATCTTGTATTTTTATTGCAGAGCTGGAAAAAAAACCTGAAGTAACCATGAATATAACCCTTTCAAATGGGACTCGAAAGGTGGCGCTAACGTGGAAGGTAAACCAGTGTCCGGAA
The DNA here is from genome assembly GCF_949606895.1 of Notothenia rossii. NCBI lineage: Eukaryota > Metazoa > Chordata > Actinopteri > Perciformes > Nototheniidae > Notothenia > Notothenia rossii. The sequence goes on along the minus strand of NC_136912.1, from coordinate 79,523,185 downwards.
ACAACACCAATACATTCATGCTGGGTCGTGATTAGAAAAAGACATATTTACTACAGTTGTGCTTGATGTGTTGGGTGGCATGTCTCTTCTGCCTGGGGACCCCCAGAGCGTCTTGGGGCGCCACTGGCCACATACAAATATAGGGATGCATTTAATGAAATAAAAACGCTGTGTATATTCCTGACATTATGTATGTAATACAGTAAATTCCTTATATTCACAATGTACGCAGTTAAACCCTTTCTACCGCAGAGAAACAACTTCAGGTTGTCTTGTCATTTTATAAAACAAATGTTGCCAAATAGAGATAAACATTGCGTGACTTTTTTAAAAGTTTAAAGAAAATGTTCAACCTCACTAGTTTGAATGAGTTGAAACCGGGCACATAAAACTCTCTCGACTGTTTCTAAACAGGGTTTGTTACACTTTTTCATCTTAGATGTCTCTCTTTCACCTGGTGCTGCTTTGTACCACTCACAGTTCATTCATCATGGTGACCTTGTTCAGTGGTTCAGTTTGCTGTTTGTCTCTTCTGTTCTTTAGGAGATGCCTCATGCCGCGACGTACAGTCTGAATGACACACAGTCTTCCCATGGCTGTAATTGTACGAAGAACAGATATCGTAACAACACGACTGAGACTACATATACTACTTTTGTCTCGTACTCTGCCGTCAACATCTCTGTTATCGGAAGAAACGCAGCAGGAAGTTCTCCACCAGCAATCCTACAAGTACCAGCCGTACAAGCTGCAGGGTTAAAAGGTAGGCCGAAGTGTGTGTGTGTACGTGTGTGTGTACGTACGTGTGTGTGTGTGTGTGTGTGTGTGTGTGTGTGTGTGTGTGTGTGTGTGTGTGTGTGTGTGTGTGTGTGTGTGTGTGTGTGTGTGTGTGTGTCAGCCTGAGTGTCACATATCAAGTATGTTTATTCTTCAGTCGACCAACAGCTAATATTTATTTTCTTCACGGCAGTTTGTGACAACACATCGGATTTGCGTGAAAAATTAAAGAAGAAAACATACGTTGAGTTGTACGAGCTTCAAGATGGAGATTCAAGGCCTGAAAATGCGACGCACTTAACAGCAAAGAGTACGAAGAAACAAAGAATGGGTTAGTTCTGTCAAAAGACTACAGAAAGAAATACTGTCAGACTCCTAGGTTTATGTCACGGTTTTAGTGTTGTCTGTCTGGTTATGGGTTTTGTAAGTCTGTTTTGTCTTCCTCCTTGTGTTTTGTCTGGTCCTCCTCCCTGTCGTTAGTTTCCCTGGTGTGTCTGATTGTCTCATTGTGTTCACCTGTTGCCCTTGTGTTTCTCCCTTCCCTGCCCAGCTGTGTCTTGTCCTGTGATTACCCTTCTGTGTATTCAGTCTAGTCTTCCCCTGTGTTCCATGTCGGTTCATTGTTTCCCCTCCATGTTATTCCACGGTCTGTGTTCCTTGTGCTGCTCGGTTTTTTTTGTGTGGATATTTTGGATATTTTGGATACTGCCTTTTTGCCACAGCTTTTATGATTTAATAAAGCTCGCTTTTTGTTAAATTCTGCATTTGGGTCCTACCTTTTCCACGCACTCTGACAAATACAAGACTAAATCGTTTTCATTCAACAAATGTTTATCAGTGGTTTTTCTCCAAAAATCTTATTTTGTATATTTGATGTTGTGACTCACTATAAGAACTATTTTCTGTGCCAGGAAACTATAAATCTGTTTGTGTTACAGACATGAAGGACTACGTTCGCTACCTTTACTTTAAACACAAATGTGTTGGCCGGAAACTACAAACAGTAACAATGTGCATCTATTATCGAAAAGAGGATGGTAAGTTTGTTTAAATTAGATTTAAATACAATCATACAGTACGTCCAGGATTTCACACAAATCACAAAAAGAGGTCCCCCTTGATGTCCCTAAATAAATAAATAAAACATAATAAAGTGTCTTATAAGATAAGGTTTCCTCATAATCAAAAAGATGAGACGCAGCACCATATTGGCTACCATTCATGTACAGTCCAACGCTGATTTACACTTTAAGAGATGCTATAATCCCATTGGTATTTACATCAGGTATTACCCATTAATGATAATCCTTATTCCTCATCACATGTGTGCAACATCAGATACATTATTGTGTGTGCATGTTATCATGACTGAGAAAACTGTTATTTACCTGTCTAATGTTGCCAGCATGCAGTGTATTTATGAGATATGATGCTGACACTGATCCAGGTTAGGCTGGTGATCAAGTTTCAGTAAGCACAGCTAAGTTTAATAATTAAGGAACTTTGACCGAACATTCTCTTTTTCTCTGCAGCTCCCCTCAGAGAACCTCAGGACTTCATTTCTTCCAATGAAACATACACTTCTACTAACTTGTCTTGGAAAGCCATTCCCTATGCAGACCAGCGAGGTTTCCTCACACACTACAGCATGTGCAGCGTGAAAGACAGTTCACAAGATGAGCGCAAAGGTTGGAAACATCGTTTTACTCATCTGTAGATTTTCAAGCAAACAATTAGATTTACTTGATTATGTATTTGTATATTTGACCTACTTTTGATTGAACAACAAACTCACTTTCACAGCCAAGTGTGACAGTGTTTAAGTGTCAGCAGTGTGTCCCTTTCTGAAAGTCTTCCCACATCTCATTTCATCAGAGTGCCATAAAATATCAGCCTCAGTGATGAAATATAGGCTGGGAAACTTGTCGCAAGGAACGAAATACCACGTCAGCCTGGTTGGAGTGACCCGAGAAGGAGAAGGACCTGAAGCCACAGTCACTATCAACACGCTGCCAGAGAAGCCTGTGAGCGGTATGAAAACTAAGCTGTAGTTTTGTATTTTTTACATACAGGTCACTGTAGCCGTTTTTACACATGTGGGAGCAAACACCATTTTAATTTTTTCTCCAAATTAGTGCTGTGGAGTCTCTGCCTGCTGATTCTGTTTTTTTTACTCACAACATTGTGCACCTGCATCTTGAAGAGGTAGGTGAAGCCTGGTGTAAATAGTCTACAGTTTGAGATGAAAATATTAATAAAACAAATTATACAGACAGACTTAAAGCTGATTCAAACTCAGACTAACACATACTCCTGTTGTTCTGGCTTTAAGCTAGGTAGTTCTTAATTGTTTTTCTGACCATATAGCAAATTGATGGTTTAAGTTGGTGAAGGCAATCTGTACTGGTTTTATTATATGTCCACTCAGTTTTTCAGAATATGTCCTTTTTTGTTTTGTTTTTAACGCTCTTCTCACACTTAGAATCAAAGAAAACATCTTCCCTGCTGTTCCGACACCTGTTATTCCAGATTTCATACCTTTTCAACCAGAGAGTCAGGTAAGAGACAGTTCTTTGCGGGTTTGCAGCTGTTTCTTCTAAAACCAGTTGAATCTTCAATTAGTTCCAGTTTCTCTAAAAGATGGGCCATTTCTTACTATCCTGTTGTAAAATGCTGTCTTGTTTGTTTGAGTTAATTGTGCAAATATCTCACATTAAATATGGTATACATTTTAATGTGTTCACTTTTTGTGAGTGGAATAACTTGAATTCATTGTAAATGTATTAAACTTAAACCGATGTTTTGATTTTATAGTTGCATATTATTTATGCTATTAACAAGGCAGCAATCTAAGAATCTGTCCTTTACACTCTGTTCTTACAGAATGACAATACTAGAGTTTAAAATCCTAAATTCCTCTGCTAATTTGAACAGGTTTTTCTGGAGAGAAAGGAGGAGGTGGATGAGATGACAATGCTCCAGCTACACCCAGAAGGAAAGTCTGTCCCTGAGGACGCAGAGGAGAGCGCTGTCCTCGCTGGAGAGTGGGAGGAAGACACTGATGAGGACAACGAGAGATGGGATTCAAGGATGTCAGGAGAATCCAGTGATGAGGATCTGAGTCCCGGCTCTACAGGGGAGGCACTGAGGAGCTCCAGAGAAGGAGAAATTACAGATGTGGAACAGCTGGACAATGAGATCGCCATGCTGATATACAAGAAAGGTCTGGTCTTCGATGTGAAGAGGGACTCCCTGTGAGATGAATTGAACTGTTCTTACAGCACAACATTGCACAAATGGGCTTTATCAAGGGTTGACATACTGTATTTTTTTACTTTCTCTGGAGACCTGACAAATACTTTTATCTGAAGAATTATTATGCAGGAAAAAAAAAAAAAATTCAGCGTGCCTGTATATGACAAGTTGAGAATTTATCAGTCACAGGTTTTGTCAATACACATTGTCAATACATCTTGTCCAATGGTAGAGCGCAAATCCTGGTTCAGACTTTTAGGATTTTGGCATTTTTTTTGCATTATTATTGCCAAAACACCTCATTCAGTTACTAAAGGACTGAACGCAAGTAAAATGTCGAGGTACTTGCACTGTACTCACTGACTGCTCATAAATACTTCTACTCAGACCACCTTCTTCTAAAAACTGAAATTGTACATGTTGCAATTTGAGGTGCAGGTGATAAAACGGAGAGAGGGTTTTCTTTAAAAAAAAAAAGACAGGCATTTTATTTCTTAGCCTTCCACAAAGACATTATTTTAAAGAAACTGCTTGTTCACCAGCAAGGAACAAAATGCCACACCTCCCCTCTCTTCCCAGTCACATTTATAGCAGATTACCCGCCTTCCAAATTCAACCTGGTCAATCAGGTCATGACTCATGAAAGGGTGAGTGAAGAGTTAAATACAGAAATAAACACTGTTCTCTACATTTAACAAAATCCTAAAGGCCAAAGTAAGTTCATCATTTATCAACACCAATATTACAGCTTCAAAAACAACAAGGTCTGCTTAAAACTGTTTTTAAGCTAATTGAGACACATAAAATCACACATTTTCTGACCAATCACATCAAAGACTCCGCCTATCATACGGCACATATAACGAGGCGTGCTCATGGGCGTGCTCCCCTTTGAGCACTGACACGAGGGCCCATTCCCAAACCGCCCCCTACACCCTACCCCTCTGTTTGCGCGTTCACGCGGAGGGTCCGCCATATTGAAGGCTGTTCCAAACCAACGAGTGTGGAGTGATAGATAATATGTGACAGTATATGACAGTGGAGCCTCCCAGCGGCAAGAGGCTGTCGGTACAGAGGAAGGAGGTGCAGCAGACCGCCGGTGGGAGAGATCAGCACCGTGTTCCCACCGGAGACAATGTTGTTTCCCCCCGTGCCTGCATAACGGGCTGTGTCTATACTTTTTTAAACGGCATTAATAGGCCATTCGTGCCTTTGACCTTCTGGTAACATTACTGAAAATGCTCCATGCGTGTTGCTTAGTGCTAGAAAATGGCGGAGTCAGATGGCGGGGACTGTGCTTCGAAACACCCACAGAGCAGGTGAGTGAAGCCGGGTAAGGATGTGCTGTGTCCGCGGTGCTGTTTTGGTCCCTCGGTGTTACTTTGTGCGAAGCCTCCACGAATCCGTGGTTGCATCCCTATCGAGACCCGCTGAAGCGTGTCAGCGTCTCGGCTTGACTACCGGAAACACCGAGGAGCTGTGCTGGCCTCCAGGCGTCCACACTGACTGCTATGGGGGTGGCCAGCAGTAGAAATAAAGTAAGAGTGTGACAATTCCCATTCAGTGGAGTAAACACACCGAAGTGAGCCTGCTGTTTGTAGCAGATTAACTTCAACACACTGTTGACGTTTGGCAAAGCATTCCTCTTTTACTACTTTCAATACTTTGAAATGTAAATAACGCCACCCTTATTAATGTAAATTTTAATTTAGTAGGCCTATGCTTTATTTGCATGACTGTAACAGGAAGAATATTGCCTTAAAAGATCAAGGCACAATTCATAATAGTGTCACTGTTATGATAAAATTGCTTAAAATATACAGCAAACTTACAAAAAAAAGTTAGGCGTAGCAACATTGTTACACTAAGAAGCTTTCACTGGAAACTCGACTAAATAAAGTTGCAAATTGTGAACATAAATGGTAAAAGTGAAAGTTTGTTGACTTGTTTTCATTCTGTTTTGAATATAATCTCATAAAACACATTGACTGATGTCAGTCATGTCTATTGGTTTCAATAAAGGCTGATAGTTCAACATGGGTTTTGAAAACTACATTTTTGGATGAATTATTTGGCCGTTTTCTCATGTTGACGCGTCACTGTGGGAAAACCCACAGGTGTGAATACTTTGATAAAGGATGGTTTAGTAACTCCAGTATTTTCAAAATGACTCCCGTACACAACAAATGAAAAAAGTGGAATACTTCACACTTGTAGGGCTTTATAGACAAACTGTTGTTTTAGCCCTAATGTGAACATTGTAATCTTATATTTGGGCATATTCCTCATGTAAGGACAATTTTGATTTGATCAGATATATTGTTTTGATATCATATACAAAAAAAAAATATGAGGGGCAAGAAAGTCATTTTGTAAGTATTTGTAAGTAATCATCTGTCTTCATCCATAACAATGAAAAAGTGTGTTTTTCATATTGTATTGTTTCAGCCATGTATACACAAGCCTAAATGTTCCAGAGCTTTATTTTCATTAAATATTTCATGACCTGATTTCTGCTCGGTATTATATTCTAATCGGAATACAAAAGTGAAGGATTCGAACAATGGGATGTGTTAAGCAGATGGGATTTCTGTCATTTGTAATCTGCCTTTTATTTGATTGGATGCAATTTTGGTTCTCATTTAACAAAGCATGTGCATTAGGAAAGTGCCAAATAATATTAGCTGTCAGTACAAATATCTGATATCGTTTTTCTACATGTGGTGTTTGTTCAAATGTTTCATATTTTTGAAATTATGCCAGTAATCTTAAATCTCAGGTAAAGTTTGTACCTTTTTAGTCTTGAAATATATTTGCATCTTTTATGTCTTTTGACATGTCTGTCCCCAGTGATTTAAACAAACAAGTTAGATTTTCTATCGCACACTGACCTTTGTTATTGCTTACCTGTAGCAGGGATGTTTCCAACACCGTGATCATGCTTCTTACTGATGGTTTACATTTTCTGTGCAGCAGCAACAACAGCAGCGGGTAGTCTAGACATGACATTTCTATTAATAGTAATGTTGTTTCTCTCCTGTGTGCAGATTTGCTCTCACTAATGTAAAGACACTGTACACCACAGATTGCATTTCCTCTTGGCTCAGTGGCATATTAGATCAAATGTCCATCACTGTATTGCTGTGTGCAGCTACACCTTGAATTAACACCAGACATTAGATATCCTCATACGGATCATATTTATATTTTCTTGAGCTATACAGCCTGCTCAACCAGAAGATCAGAGCATCTAGCTCTTTCCTTATAGTGAAAAATGAAGAAAGTGTCCACAAGTTCAAGTTAAAACTATAGGAGGGTTTTATATATAGGATCCCTTGATCTATTCATTGTGACAGTACCATTTTTTTCTTTCCAGTATGGCTAACAAGAATAGCACCCTGCGCTGTACATTCTCTACACCGAGCCACAGTGCCAGCCTCCTCCAGGGCTTGTCCATCTTGCGCTCTCGGGGCCAACTACTTGACGTTGTGCTGGCCATCAATGAGGAGCGCTTCCAGGTCCACAAAGCTGTGCTGGCCTCCTGTAGTGATTACTTCAGGTTAGTATGAATCACAAGCCTTCTCACTGTCCATTTTTTATTTGGAAGCACTTAGCTGATGCTTTTTTCCAGAGTGCTCTGAGTGAGCTGCAATCTGCAGATAAAATAGGACATTAAGAGCAATTCAGTTCGGGGAAAAAGGTAAAGAGTGGAAAAATGTGAAATTCACAACAAGCACTAAAGGATGCGCTCACTTGTTTTCTTTCATTTTATCTTTAATCTGAACTAGGGTGTGATTATATATGAATGTAGTATAGATGTTGTGATATGAGACCAGATACATTGTGAGGATATGGTGAAGCGTGAGTGTTGTTTTTTACTGGTTTAAAGCTGCATTACTGTAAAGTTATGTATTTTTCTGAATTTACCCTACTGTTCTAGCTCTTCTTTTTCCCATTTTCTGAGGATGAAATTTCATTTCATACAAGTGCTCTAACTAAATCTTGAAATGTCATACAAAATTCAAATCTTGAATTTAGAAGACATAGATTTGTAAAAATGTGATCTAGCTCATTAACTTGTTCTTTTGTTACAGAGCAATGTTTACTGGAGGCATGAGGGAGGCAAATCAAGATACCATTGAGCTGAAGGGCCTGTCCGCCCGCGGACTGAAACATATCATTGACTTTGCCTACAGTTCAGAAGTCACTTTAGACCTGGACTGTATTCAAGATGTCCTCGGGGCAGCCGTTTTCCTTCAGATGGTTCCAGTCGTGGAGCTCTGCGAAGAGTTCCTCAAATCAGCGATGAGCGTGGAGACCTGCCTTCACATCGGCCAGATGGCCACCACCTTCAGCCTGTCTTCCCTCAAAGAGTCGGTGGATTCCTTCACCTTCCGCCACTTCCTTCAGATTGCGGAGGAGGATGACTTCCTGCACATTCCCATGGAGCGTCTAATCTTCTTCCTGCAGAGCAACAAACTGAAGAACTGTAGCGAGATCGACCTCTTCCATGCCGCCATCAGGTGGCTCCAGTATGACGAGTCTCGCCGGGCTCAAGCCGGCAGCGTCCTCTGCCACGTGCGCTTTCCCCTCATGCGCTCCTCTGAGCTGGTGGACAACGTTCAGACGGTGGACATCATGGTGGAGGACGTGCTCTGCCGCCAGTATCTCCTCGAGGCCTTCAACTACCAGATTCTTCCCTTCAGACAGCATGAGATGCAGTCTTCGCGGACACACATACGTTCTGAAGTCTTGTCAGTCATCACCTTTGGAGGGACGCCGTACACTGACAACGACCGCACGGTTTGCAACAAGGTGTACCATCTCCCTGACATGGCTTCTCGTCAATTCAAAGAGCTGACAGAGATGGACACAGGGTGCAGCCACGCCTGTGTCGCCGTACTTGATAACTTTGTGTACGTCGTTGGTGGACAGCACTTACAGTACCGGAGTGGCGAGGGGGCGGTAGACAGCTGTTTCCGTTACGACCCGCACCTCAACCAGTGGCTGCGCATCCAACCTTTGCATGAGGCTCGTATCCAGTTTCAGCTCAACGTGCTGCGTGGACAGCTGTATGCCACCGGAGGGCGCAATCGATCTGGCAGTCTGTCATCTGTAGAGTGTTACTGCCCAAAGAAGAACGAGTGGACTAATGTGGAACCATTGAGGCGCAGGATTTGGGGTCATGCAGGGACTCCCTGCGGGGAGAGGCTGTACATCTCGGGGGGTTATGGCGTGTCGTTGGAGGATAAGAAAACTCTTCACTGCTACAACCCAGCCTCAGACCAGTGGGACTTCAGGGCCCCCATGATTGAACCCAGAGTGTTGCATGCCATGATCAGCACCAGGGATCGGGTTTATGCTCTGGGCGGCCGCATGGATCACGTGGACCGTTGTTTTGACGTGCTTGCGGTGGAGTATTACATTCCAGAGAGCGACCAGTGGACCACCGTCAGCCCCATGAGAGCAGGACAGTCCGAGGCCGGCTGCTGCTTACTGGACAGGAAGATCTACATCGTCGGGGGCTACAACTGGCACCTGAACAATGTCACAAGCATCGTGCAGGTGTACAACACAGAAACAGACGAGTGGGAGAGGGATTTGCACTTCCCAGAATCCTTTGCTGGCATCGCTAGCACACCAATTATTATTCCACAAAACACCACACAACGCTAACCAACCGACCTGTGACTATGAAGACTTTACTATATGTGATCTTTACTGCCGACCACTGACGCAAGGAGTGCACATTATGTTTGTGTGTTGTTCAGTCATTTAATGGAATGGCCCGAAAAGCTATGAAGCAGCATTACTCATTTGGTATATTATCATGTGTCCTTGTTTTGGTCAAGAAATTTTTAATCAATCAAACAAACCTTTTAGAGCACAATTTGATTTGAAATTACTTTTATGTAAAACACGTCAGGATCTTAATACACTTATGATTGTGATACAGGCTTTCAAAGGACCATTTGAAGGAACATTTGTATGCGTTCCTGGGGAACAGCATATAAAAAGCTAATGAGACGTTTCCTATTTATATTTAATTTCTTTGAAATTATTTCTCTTATTAATGGTAAAGATATCATTTATCTTCTGGAGTAGCATTACCTAAATAAAAAAAAATACTTTGTAAAAATATTATAGTTTTACCAATGAAGGGCTAAAGTTACATACAGCACAAATTGTCTAACATTTTGAATGGAAGTCTTGAGTTAGATCGTGTGTTAACAAAGGTATCAACAGACTGAACCTTATATTGTTAGACCTTTTGATAGTATAGTTTTGAATGTTTTATTAAGATTATCCTTTTTTGACCGAATCTCAGTGTTGTTTGTCTCCTCAAATGTACTTGTCAACAAACCACAACGGACAGTAATGATTGCACAAATGAACACGGGTAGTGTTTGTGTTTTATGTTGATATCTCATATTAAATGTGGTGTTAATGTTGTTTTTATTTAGCTACCCTGAGTATCCTGAGCTGAAACCTGACAGTAGTTGTTCTCTCAGTCACATAAGAAGCCAGTTTGGACCTCTTAAGGCAGCTACATGAATCATTCATGTGTTTTTAATGTCAGTGTGTGCTGCTCTTTATTTTAAAAAAGTGTTGCATATTGGTTTTGTCCCTTGACTTACACAATATAGTGCCATTTATTTATACAGATTTAACATCAAAACTACTCTGAAAAATCATTTAAACAATCTTTTTGCTGTGTTTGATACCGGCTTGGGTTTTTATTTTTACTGCATTGCTGCACTTTTCAGTATTTGTCAGGCGTCTGATTATGCCGCTGAATTTATTAATATACGTTATGTGTTTAAGGAAGACATGTTCTTCTTTTTAAATGTGATCATCTACACAATGATGTCCATACATGTTTCTCTTGTTGCCTTAGTGTATTAGTCTTGTTTTCTGTGTACCAGTAAAAGCACATGATATTATTGAAGTGCAATATAAAGGAAGCCACTCTTGTCGAAGGGGAATGTAGACGTGAGGTTTTATGTGCATCCTATTAAAGTTGTATCATGTTTTAAAAATAATTTCCAGGTGCTTTTTCTGTCCTTATTTTCACAACAACTCAACTAAGGCACAATACATTACAGTATGACATTTTGAGCTTTTTTCATATCCACAAACCCCCAAAGACATTGGAGAATAATTGTATGGCGCTTTTTAAGATTAAACGTATAGGCTACTAATAAACCAACATTTATGTTTTTTAACGAGTAATTTTCAGATTATTTTCTTCTATTTTCTATATTGATTTCTCTATAAATGTCTTAACTTTATTTGTGTCCAACCAACAGTTTAAAACAAAAAGATATTCAATTTACAGAGATATTAAACAGAAAAGTGTGAAACCCTCTCAATTGAGACCCTTGTTTTGTCTTCGGGGCAATTTGAAGAGGCACGTAGAATAGTACAGCAACACTAAGAAATATAAGATATTACTTCATTAAAAAAGCATGGATCTATACACATTATGATAAAAAATATGGAATGATGATCTTAGTGTGAAAAATACCCTCATAAGATAATATTGATGTGAAATGCTAATATTACTGCACAAAAAACTATTCACATTAAGATAATGAATATAATGATATGCGATTGTTGATCTTAGTGTGATACAATTATAATAATGCAGTATACACAGTAACCCCTCTGCCTGCGCAATATGGAAACCAGAGTGGGTATTTGTTTTAGTTGGTTGCCTGGATGTAATGGTTTTTGATGACCCTCTCCATAGCTTTCATCACAAGAGATGTGAGAGCAACATGCCTGAGGTAAATCAGGGCCTTAATAGTGATGAACCACCCATTTTCTCTTCAGGACCGGTTTATTAAAACACACAGCCCACGTCCTTTTGTACTGTCTTAAACCTTTCCTTCGAATATTTTATGAATTGTAAGGTGCTCTTGGGTGCTTTGAAACGCGCCTCTTAATAGATTGAATAATAATAATAATTATTATTATTATTATTATTAATTGAAACCTGCGTCTATTTTATTATCTGAAAAGTGTGTCCGATACACGTCTTATCTTCTAAAATGCAAATGCATTACTTTGCCTAAGCTTTATAAACAGTAAGATACTTGAGGGAATTTGCAATGATTTGCTCAGGAAACACGTGGCTTTATGAACACCGAAGCCTATTTAAGGTTTATAATTCTTATGGGATTTATTTTTTCATTTAATTATATATTGTTTATATGGTAATATACAGTATTATATGTATGTTTTTTTGACGATATCTTGTATGCCTATGTTCTTTATTGTGTGTTCAATAAAGTATATAATATACACCTTTGCAGTGTACACTGCAGATGTATGAGAAGAATGCATCCTTTTTTCACATTTCCACTTTTTAAATTGTAATGTAGCCTATGTATAGGCCTCCTTTGTTTTGAACTATATTCACAACCACAATGCACTTTATCCTCATGCTGTCTACTGTCAAGTCAACAGCAGGTGCAAAAGGCGAAGAAATATCAACACACTACGCTGACCGTACGTGATGACGACACCAGAAGGCCCTAGCGTGGTGCGTAACGTAACATTCCATTGAGAAGAAGAGGGGAAAGATGGCGTCCTCTAACAATCCTCGCAAATTTAGCGAAAAAATCGCTTTACATAATCAGAAACAGGCGGAGGAAACTGCTGCGTTTGAAGAAGTGATGAAAGAGCTGAACATCACCAGAGCTGCTCGGGTAAGAGCTGCACACCCCGGCTGTTTATGTTTTGTTGCATCGCTGTTTGGCAGCTGTCGAGCGCTGCGGACATAAACCTGAACGCTGGGATGCTAACTAGCTAAAGTTGACATTAACATCCTCTAATATCAATGTCAGTTCACCACAATCAAATAATGCTTTCACCGTACCTGTTCAGCTTTAAATCCTGCCAGCGTTTTTCCGATATAACCAACTACTCGTGTGCAGCGTTAGCCTAGCTAGCGTGCTGGAGCTGTGAATAATAATGTGCACCTGTGCTGGATTGACTAGTCACTGGTGTCCTTTTCGTTAGCAAACAAATCACCGATATGTGAATAATTGTATAACAACATGTTAGGAAAGTCAGCTGCTAGACAACATATGAAGCAATATCCCTCAGAGGTCTAAGTTATCATTTGCTGGCCAGCCAGATGTTTTAACCAGATGTGATTTTGTTTCCTTGCTGTTAACCATCGCTTAACAGTGTGTGTTCTTGATTACATCTTTGTCAAGACTTAGCGTGAATAAGGAAAATGTGGTGTTCCTTTTATCTTTTTTAATCCAAGAAAAGTATAATTATGTTAACAAAAAAATCTATTAAAACATATTTCAGTTTTCTTGAAGGATGAGGAGCAATATGGGAAGCTACTTTTTCCTGTCAACAGTAAATAGTTTCCTTATTCGTTGAGGTTGTAACTTGACTGATTTTGTTCAGCCATTGATGTGAAATAAATGAATTAGAAAATAAAATATTTATAGAATCATATGTGTAAATGCAATAATGCCAAATGTTTGGGTTCCTGCGAGGATTTGCTGCCATTCTCTGTATATGATAAAGCTAATATGTTTGAATTTTGAACCATCCCTCTGACCTTTTTATAGAATAAATAATTGATGAATTGATGGTGAAAATAATTAAATGAAAGACTTAGAGTACTGTGAAAATCAGAAAGTAATATAAACCTTATTTAACATTATGGTGACACTTTAATATTATTGTATTATTTCAGGAACATTTCCAAAATGATCAATAATCAAAGTTGTTGACATTTAATTAACTGATAATCAAGTAATAAACACATTGTTTCAGCCACAGTAGTAGTGACATCTTGTTGCCAGGAAGTGTTTGGGCTAATTATTGGCCCAATTGCAGGAAATGATGCCCACTTTCCACACGCCTTCATCCGTTTATATCTGAGCTGTACTGTCATTTATTGCAGGGAAAAAACTAAATTAAAGTCAGCTTATCGTCTCTGCCAGATTTCTTTGTGTTACCATCTCAACATCAATCCATTGTATTTGTTCAGATCATTATCAACTTCATTATAAGTAACAGAGCACTTCCATCACTGTTTTTGTAATACCATGCATTACTTTTGTGACTGGTTTTGTGTTAAGACACATGGCTAATGTTATCACCAGGTGTGTTACATTGAAGGACTGAAATCACACCAGCTGTCAGTCTTCAGGTGATGTGATTCTGTTTTTTGTTGTGCTATGAAAGATGTCTGCTGGTTGTTCTTGAAAAAGCCAATCTGCCTTTCTCATCATTTTTCATCTGTCAATCTATCTTCCATTTCACCCCTGTGGACTGGCAGGTGTCATTCATTTTTAGCATCACTTTATTTGTAAATCAGATCAATCATTCACTCATGCTTTCATGCAATTTTACTTTGCACAGTTGCAGTTACAGAAGACCCAGTATTTGCAACTAGGGCAGAATCGTGGACAGTACTATGGAGGCTCACTGCCCAATGTCAATCAGATTGGAAATGGCAACATTGACCTGCCTTTTCAGGTGAGCCCTTAGCCTCTCTCGGCTGGTAAATCAATGGTTTGTTCTCAATCAGTGTACCTTGCTAAGCTGTTGGTGATAATGAACTAAAACAAAGGTTGCGGTTATCAGTTTGTTTTGGCTCAAAAACAGAGAAGTCTGCAGGTGTAGTTGAATCTTGAACGGCTGCATAGTCCTACCAAGGCTGTTATCATGGTCCAGGAGTGCAAAGAAGTGTGTAGTTTTACCCTGCAATGTAATTTGGTTCCTAAATTTTAAAATATATCATTGCTTGTCATGGCTTTCCATCTTTAAATACATTTGCCAACTCGAGCATCAGTATGGGGGGCCCATGGCTTGACTCATTTTTTTAAATGAACACATTTGCACCATTAATCCTAAGACATTTACCCTAAAACATCTATCCTAAAATAGTTTTGTCCTACGAGAAAACTGTTTTGCTGGCCTCATTCACCTGCTGTGTTCAAATCTAGAACTCTGTGCTGGACACCAGTCGGACTACTAGGCACCACGGGCTGGTGGAGCGTGTTTACCGTGACCGCAACCGCATCACGTCTCCTCACCGCCGGCCGCTGTCAGTCGACAAACATGGACGCCAAATATCCTTTTTTTGTTCTTGGAAGCATTTTGGTGTTGTTTTACTAGCAAGTCGGCTACCACAAGTTTGCCTCTCTAGTTAACTGTGTCATTTAAGTCCGCATGTTAAGAGGAACATAATATTTTAGGAAGGTTTGAACAGGTTTCATATATTGAAGCTTCTGAAGCTTTCGGTGGAAGCGTCAGCCAATCAAATCATATGCCAGTACAAGCTCTAGCCAATCAAACCGCTGCTTGTGTGTCAGGGGCGGGAGATTCATGTGATTGGTTGTTGGTCGAGCTGCAGACACGCCCGCTGGCAAGCTTTTTTTGAAGCTGTAGTGTCGACGGGCCGTTACACTTTCACCTGTTAAAACATAGTCTGTAAATGGAAAGCATCACACTTAATCGCAACGTTAAACTAAATCAAGTCATTTCCCAAATGTGTTTTAAATAAATAAAACAAATAACATCTGAGACAGATAGGAACAGAATAAATAATTGAATGTAGCTCTGCCTTGTTCCACATATTTGAGCCTTACATGAAACAATACAATGCGATACTGTGTTTTGTTAGACTCGGGTCATTGACATGAGTTTTTTTTTAGACATATATTGGATAACAAGACAGTGACTGAAGCCTTTTTCAAAGTTATTGAATCCTTACAACACTTGTGAGTGTGGTTAGTTATTATGTATCCGGTTGAATCAGCCGGCAGACAAGAAAGTGTGGATTAGCTGCGATCCATTTTTCATCCCCTCTACTTTATTCGCCTTAACCAAATTCACATCGACAGCTGTCCTTACAGCTCAGTGTACCTCTCCCCACCGCCAGACACTAGCTGGAGAAGGTAAGCTAACTCCCCTTGTCCATATGCCCACATTTGAACTAAGATACACAACAACACAGCTCAATTAGAATGTTAAAGCACATGATTTTGTGCATCCATGTTTGTACAACATTTTAAAAGTAGCCCAACACAAAGGGCACATTTAGCTGTTTGAAGGCAAGTAAAGGTCTGTAACAGAATGTGGGTCTTCCTTGATGGGATGCTGTAGAATTGGCTCTCTGCCAGGTTAGGGGATTTGCCCGGGATTTTGCTGACATCTAATCTTTCTCACACATACAGGACAAATTCAGACTCTGCCTTACACCAGAGCGCCATGAATCCCAAACCCCAGGAGGTGTTTGCCGGGGGATCACAGGAGCTGCAGCCTAAACGAGGTAATGGAGGCTCCAGTTACAAAACACACAGAGCCGCACTCATTTATTAATGTGCAGTGTACTAATGCAGGCTGCAAACTTTAAATGACATAAAAGGGTTGAAGTAGATCTCTTGATGAAATATATGTATGGAGTAAATGGATACTGATCCAAGGCAAAGAAGTGCTTCAGCAAGCTGCTATAGTACTCTGCAGAGAAGTAACATCTCTGAATGGAGCTGACTCAGTGTGAGCTACAGGGGAGGATCAATAATTCACTGATTATCCATGGATTATGTCTTTTTATGTGTGAGGCTCTCGTATAATGAAGCCAAGATTGGCTGGCATCCACTCGGTCTGTCTGGTGGTCACCTTGCTATTTTTAGACGCTCAGAAATCTAGTGCACAGCTTTATTCTGCCTGACTGGCTCAGATATTGATGACTCATTTCTTGCCCTGATTTGTATTGTCATGCATTTTTTTCAAAGAAAAGCCTGTGTCTTGCTGCTTCCCTTATTAGTACTGCTGCTAACAGTGCCTGGGACCGAGAACTCTGAGTCAAACGAGGATGCGCAGGAACAGTTGTGGGATGACAAGAAGGTACTGACGGGAAAGGGAAGGGCTAACCAGATAGACACTTTTTATGTGAACCACGTCAGATTTACGGCTCATTATTATGTTCTCCTCAGGATGATTCATCAAACGCATGTGATGTCCCAGGAATCAAGTGAGTGGTCTATTGTTTTATTATCTTTCCAGTCAAACTGTGACCCGTCAGTCACACTGCTATAAATAAGTCGTGCTGTAAGTGCACTGATACAAGACAGCTGGTTGAGGTACAGTGGAAAGATGCTGGAAACATTAACATGTCCCTGGAACTGTAGGAACTAGTTATTATGGTAGTAACAAACCGATCAATCATTTGTGTTTATCAGAAATATCTCTCTTACAAAGACTCCTTTTATCCTGCATAATAAAATATCTTTCATTCAAGATAGGCCTTCTAATTTATAATTGTACATGAGATGCACATCAAACCAATGGTACGGAGTTATGCATGGAGTGTACTCCCTCTACAAATCACAGAAGAACAGTAAGGTTGGATGAAACATTCAGTAAAACAGCATCTTTTAAATAGGGGTGTTGAAGAAATGTACAATCTAGTTTGGTTAAGCTTTGACCAAAATACCGACGTGACGTTGATTATGTTGATAGCTTTTGTAGGCGGTTAGTCTGAGTCTGTGGATCGGCTAATAGGGGTAATATGTACTCTTGACACTCTTGATTTGATTATTTGCAATGAGTGGTGGACACTAGTATAAGTATCTGAATTGTCCAGTGCTTGTCTTGTATGTGTGCGATGAGGATCCAAATAAACTAAACTTAAACAAAATTTGATAAACATCCCTGTAGAAACCCAAAGGGTGATAATCATGTAAAACTTTTTCCAAAGTAGTTCAATATGAGAAAAGCTCTTCTCCTGTCTGACAGCACTTCTTGTCTTTTAGTATATTCCCATCACCAGACCAGGAGTTGAACCTGTCCTTGCTCCCTGCTGCACACAACACCGGGGGCTCGCTGCCTGACCTGACCAACATCCAGTTCCCCCCCCCACTGTCCACCCCGCTGGACCCCGAGGACACCGTGGCCTTCCCCTCCCTCAGCGCCTCCACCAGCACGGGCAGCCTGACCACCAACCTCACCCACCTGGGCATCAGCGCCGCCAGCCATGGTAAAGTTACTATTAGAAAAACACTCAAAGTTAACCTGCTGTTAAAGAAAAATGATTACATTTTTAACAACACAATTCATCTTTTAAAAGAGTTGAAGATATTGGATGCTGCAACAATTAAAATTGATAGACAGAAATAAAATCTCCAACCATTTTGATACTCATTAATTAGCATTTTTCAGCCTCTTAGGGTGCATTCACACCTAATAGTCCACTTCTCTGGTGGGCACCAGACCACAGTTTGTTACATTGTTTCATTTTTCAGAAGGTTCGGTTTGCGTTCACACTGGCAAAACTCAAACGGACTATAAACTTTAAACACAAGTCATGTGCTCGGAAATGCTGTTCAACCATTGGTCAGACATTAAAGGGGAAAAAACACAAATCCCGGCAATTTCTACCGGAGCCTCCGCCATGGAGCATCGGCAGGTTATTCTCATGCTGTTGTTAATCTGGAGAGCATATCAACAGCATATGATTATATAATCAGACAATGTGCGATACAAAACATTATAACGCATAATGAGAGACGTTCTGCATGCAGTAAGGAGGGGGTTTCACCGACGACAGGTGGCTCTGACTTTTATGTATAGTTTTTAGTTTGATAGTTGTTTTTACTTTACACGACACTGTTCAACCTGTGTTCAACACTTCATTCTGCTTCACTCTTTCACTAAAGAAATGAAGACATCCGCGTTCTTGTGACACGTAAATACTACGCTTCCCATGTTTTGGTGTGGACTGCGTTCACACCAGCGATGAACCGGTCCAGAGTTCACGGGCAAGCGGTCAGAGACCACCTATTTTAGCGGACCAGAGTCCGGTTGTTTAGTTCATTTCAGAGGTCTCGGACTGTGTTCACACCGACTCAAACGAACCGCACCAAGCGGCTAAACGCACTGGGGTTCGATTCAACCGGACTATAAAAGGCTGGTGTGAATGCACCCTCAAATATGCTTTTACCATTCTTATATCATATTAGACTTAATATCCTTTGGTTTTGGACTGAAAAAAGAAAGACTTTTATAAAGACATCACTTTGGACTTTGAGAAACTGGAATGGACATTTTCCCAATTGTCTGACATTTAATACAATAAACAATTAATCACATAAATATCCAGATTAATTAAAAATGAAAATAATATCGCAGCCCTGCAATATTTCAAAACAATTAGTAGGCAATATGAAATTGATCGATAAAGGTTTGTGTTTTAACTTTACAGCACTAAGTTGGTTTGGGTTGAGTGGGAAACAAAGAAACCTTTATGTGTTCTCTATGATGTTGATTATTATTATTATGTCCCTCCCCAGGCATTCCCAGCTCCCCTCAGCCCACCATGACTGTAACGTCTCAGCGCCGGCAGCCCCCCGTGGTGCCGCTCACCCTCACCTCTGAACTCCATCTCCAGCAGTCCCCCCAGCAGCTCTCCCCCACCCTCTCCTCACCCGTCAACATCACACAGGTAAGGATCTGCTCTGAGAACTACGAGGGAACACTTTACCCAGAAGTAAAAAAAAAAACAATCATGATGTTCCTCAGACCTGTAGTGATTTGAGATTTTCACCAAACAGAATCTGTAAGAAAAAAAGAAAGATAAAAGAAAGAAAATGGTACCTACATGAGACTGCTCACAGCGAGGCCTGAAGATTATCTTGAGTAACTAGGTCAGGATTTCTGGAAATAGAAGTTTCAAAGTATTTGTTGGCTCTTTGAGAGCAACATGCCATCTACTTCAATTATATTTGAAAGTAGGCAGACATCTCCATGGAAACTCACACCAAAACAATGTAGAGTGATAAAGAGCACCACAGGTAAGAGGAAGAATATGTATGTTTTACTTTTGAGTGAAATGTTCATTTTAAACATGTGTCCTTAAGCTCTGTAGTTTTAGTTTGCTGCTCTACACTGTAACATTCAACTGGTTTTGTTGTTATGCCATCGCTTGCTAAAGAGAGTAGTACAAAAAAATCTGTTTTGACATAAGAACATCTCCAAACGATTACCTATGGTCATTAGAATTGGATGGTTTGACGTTTTTTAGTAGAGGAACAGGCAAAATGTATATTAACGAAAGCCTGGCACTCGGAAGACGAGGAACTGAATTGCACTGAAATGCTCTTCCGTACATTTAACTTATGTCACATTTTTCGGGACCAGCCTAAACAGAGTCAATGCGTGTTCCTTCAGAACATGTCCACAGAGTCGCTGACCCTGGAGCAGCAGCTCTCCCAGCTCCCTCTGTTCAACCAGCTGACGGCGCAGGCCCAGGCTCAGCTGCTGAACGACCTCCTGAAGCAGCAGCAGGCGCTGTCGCAGGGCATCCAGCTCATCACCCTGCCCCCCCTGGCCTCCCCCGGGACCACCTCCAGCAGCCCCTCCCCAGACAGCCAGAGTCAGACCAGCGCCAGCATCAGCATCGGCTCGGTAAGAAGACGTTTGGTGGAAGCAGAGATAAAGACATTTTGTTTAATCTTCTAATCATTTTGCCGCCTTATTGTTCTGAAAGTTATTAAGATACACAGAATACATGCCAGGAAATATCAGTATTATTTTTAAGTCACTGGGTTTTGAGACTGATTTTGTGCTCCTTACTAGGGGAAATGTATATAAACTCATCATCTGATAAGTATGCCTTTTTAACTTTTTTGTTATGTTCATTTGAAGCAAGATTTCTTCCTGTCTTTTAAATCTGATTTATATGTTCTCAATATATAGCAATTTGTAAGCTTTTGTGTAGGATCATTTTCCTATTTTATTGGATGGATGAGTGTGAACTGAAGCAAGCAATTAGATGAAATAAGCTTATGATACACAGTAATACACCACTTTACCTTTACCATTTAACCAAAGTAGGACTAGCAGATTCCACAATCACACTTTCCAGAATCACATCAGAAACAGTTTTCGCAATTGATCTGGTGGTGATTGGTATAATTCCCCACCCAAACACACTGTACATAATGATCAGATCGATGCGTGATGCCCTCTCACATCCCGTCCTTTGAGATCTGTGTGTGAAAGACATGAAGCTTAGTGCTAGCTAACCCTCTTCCCTCCAACAGTACCGCAATCAGACTGGCTCACCAGCCACTCAGTCTCCAACCTCCCCCGTCTCCAATCAAGGCTTCTCCCCCGGCGGCTCGCCTCAAGTAAGGGCCCACCCACTGAGCTAGCTGCTGTTTGGGGAAGGTCTTCGCGCCTGGGGGAAAGCTAACTGTAGATGAGTTTAGGCTGCTTTTCATCCTCTGTACCTGCAGTAACCACTCATGGTGTCAACAGCTGCATAACTCATTTCTTCATCACCCCTATCCCTCACTCCTCACTGTGTGCATGACAACATGGCGATAGTGGTGGTTAGACTTCAAGTTAGTAAATGTTAGCAGTTAGCTGTTATCGACCAGTAGAGCTAGGTTTCATAAAGTTGCACAATGGTGCCGTCATGGTCTCTTCAGTATAAATGAATAGTCTGAGGTAGGGCTGAACGATATACCGTGTCATGGCGATAACCGCGATATGCGCATGCGCGATATTCACATCGCAGGGACGTTTTTATTTATTTATTTTTATTAGGGCGTTCGATATTAAGTAGGTAAATGAACTCAAACACGTCATGTTACAATTATTTTGCTGCTTGCAAACTTGCGCGGCTCTCATGTCAGGGGTACTTGAGTGGAGTGACATGCAGGCTCCGAGTCTGCATGCACAGCAAACAACTATTTCAGATGCCTTTGCCGGTGTTCCACCATATGAGAAAGGTTCAAAACGGCATAAAGGAGCTGGTGTATAGCTGTGCTTAATTTTATTTGTATAATGTTGTCTAAAAGATGTCCACTACTTTGCTGCTATTTGAACAAAAAAGGTTTTAATTGTGGAATAAAAAGTTAAATTACCTATTTGGTCACGTATGTTAATTCCCTAATGTGATAATGAAGCTTCCTATAGTTTAATGTAATACGTTTAATCTCTTGGATCCCTTCTAGAAACCACTCTTCTTCATTCACAGATGAACCCCCTTATTTGAGGGTAAGCAACATGCATTATCATGACGTGTTAGATCATGACTTAAGGTATGATGAGTCAACCAGTTAAGATCCAGACGTCCGTGACTAAAATCCTTCATCCGGTTAAATATAGTTAAAAAAAACGCAATATATATCGCAGGGGAAAAGAATATCGCAATGTCAGTTTTTTTCAATATCGTGCAGCCCTAGTCTGACGTCCCCTTTATTCACCACACAGGATTTAGACACTTCTCTCGGGATGAGCTGCAGTTATGATGGGTCTCAGGTTTTTTGTCTCGTTATGTTACTCCTTACGAATAAACAAATAGACCAACAATAATGTTCTTGACTTTTTTTTTAAATCGTACTATGATCCTTTATCAGCAGTCAGACTTGAAGGGAATATTTGCTGAATTTAAACCGGACTTTACCATTGCAATGTGCAAGTGAGAGATGTTCGGATTTCACTGCTTGTCACTGGAGCCCAGAGCCCCCCAGACAATAACATGGAAAGAAAGCCAAACATTGTCATTGGCTCAAACCAACCTCATTGGAACGATCCAGAGCTGCTTGAAAGGCAATGCTTCCCTTTAATGGTAAAATGAGCCGTTGGTCTATTGTGAGTCAAGAACACCGAGCTGCTAGTCGGAGCAAAGAGCTACATTAAGTTTACATCTGTTATATACATACACACAAACAAAACATATCACTCTCTCCAATGGGGGAAAGTCATCTGAGCTTATCCTGACTTCAGTAAAACATTTGGCAGAAAGGCAAAGACAGCTTGCATGTGTTTTAGTAATACACTTTCTGTGTTTAGTGCTTTTCAAGGTGCAAGGCCACATCAAGTAAAGAAAATGAAATGAAGTTATCAATGGCAATGTTAAAACTAAAATATATAATTTAATTGTTGAATAGCAGATCATTTGATTAATGGTACCCTTGGGAGGTTGTTTGTTAACTTAAAAAGTTATGATTGAATTCCATTTCACTCCCACAAAACGCAGCGTGTGTATCCATGTATCGATTGTGTTGGATTTATTTCCCTCCTTAAAACATTTGCCAAGCTGATTTTAAAATATTTAAATGTAATCACCGTTTGCCTCCATATTGACTTCTTCAGTGGACTGGAAGGATTTCTTTGTGGGGGGCTTTTACTATCGAATTAAGTTGTAAAGCCCTTTGGTTCAGATTTGTTTCAGTTTTAGTGCTTTCCTCATTGCACGAACATTTCCAAGGGACATTCCAGTATTTGACTCTCTGGCCAGTGTTGTTACTCTTTGTCAACCTTGACTACCTAAATAACTTAATATTTTCCCACCATCAACAATGTAGAGATTTAGGAAACACTGTCTTACTTTTGATCTACTGCAACTTGAAAAAAAAGATCATAGTCACAGAAATCATCAACACACTGTTCGAATTTGACTGATGAAAAAACTCAAAAGATGAAATAAAGGCTAAAATAATGAAAAGAGAGGTGATCCAATGAAGCAGGTAGTTGTTTCAGCCTGAAAGTTCATCTTCTGTAAATACGCTTTGCAGTTTGGTAAAACTGTTTCTTAAATACATCTTCGTTTGGAAAGCTGCTGTTGCCACGTTTGTGAAACAGCCAGAGTGAGATCTAAGTGCTACGCTGACCGATAGTTGTAAAGGACAAACATGTCAGGATATCACTTCGGTGGAGGAATACTAGAACTTCCCTTTTAGCAGGTTGATTGTGTTTGTGTTACAGTGAACAGGGCTGCTGCGGTTAAAACAGCACTGTTGTGTGTCCTGTCCTGAGCAATGGGGAAAACAGCCACACTTTCATATTTCCATTTCATGTTTTTTCATTTATTAAAGTTATTAGGTGTTTAGGAGAATCACTTTTTTAAAATTGGTTCATCAACCTCCTCTTTTGTCCCATAACCACGACAGCCCTGGTCATGAAACCCATTTGCTTCTTCAGGCGCTGCTCAGACTGACTGTTGTGTGTTTGCTTGTGTTTTTCCATCGCTGAACTGTCTGCCTGTGGGCCCAGATAACTTGCCTTCTGGCTCATTTAATTACAGACTTTTATATGTAGCTACGTTCCTGACATTTGTTCTGATTTGTGGGACTCACTTCTCTTTCTCCAGCACATTCCCATGGTGGGCAGTATATTTGGCGACTCCTTCTACGATCAGCAGTTGACATTAAGGCAGACCAATGCCCTCTCTCACCAGGTGACAAAAGCAACAAAAAGCAACAATGACAGAAAAGTGTTCCCCCCTCTGTACCTGACTTTATCTTTCTGTGCTAAAGCTGGAGCAGTTCAACATGATCGAGAACCCCATCAACTCCAACAGCCTTTACAACCAGTGCTCCACCCTCAACTACACACAGGCGGCCATGATGGGCCTCACCGGGAGCAGCTTACAGGACTCGCAGCATCTCGGCTACGGTAACCACGGCAACATCCCCAACATCATCCTCACAGGTAGCAACACCACCTGTCCATCAGATACACCTTATTGTACATGTGTGATAAAAAACTCTTGCAGTTTTTTGCCCCTGTCAAGTTTAACACCCTTTATTCTCTTCTATGGAACACAATCATGGTTAAATTACAGAGAACTGTACTGTATGACGAGTATCATGAGAAGTATTACGTTTGACTTGCTTCCCCAGGATCAAATTAGCCTTTACTGTTTTAACACAAGCAACTACAGGTTCACTGACCTAATGCTAAATGATACTGTGTTACAGTAGTTGCACTTTAAATACAATATGTAGGAATTTATTTATATTTGAATGCAAGTTTAAACAACACATTTTGTTATTTTAGTTGCCAGGTAGTTTATTAATTGATATTGGTGGACTCGACTGCCACTGTCAAACTTAGAGTTTAAAGGGTGCCTGCCTGTTTGTTTGGGATGTCAGTTCCCACTTGCTCCTCTGACGTCACGTGTCTCAGTCACAGGCGAGTCTCCGCCTAGCCTCTCCAAAGAGCTGACCAACTCTCTGGCGGGCGTCGGGGACGTCAGCTTCGACGCAGACTCTCAGTTCCCATTGGACGAGCTGAAGATCGACCCGCTCACCCTGGACGGACTGCACATGCTCAACGACCCCGACATGGTGCTCACCGACCCCGCCACCGAGGACACGTTCAGGATGGACAGGCTGTAACGTGAGAAGCTGGTCGAGAACAAGGAGAAGAAAAAAAACAGACTAACTTGTGAATGAGAGAACCAAAGGGCCGGATGAACCCTCTCCCTCGTTGCATGGCCGTCCAGCTGTCCGACCTCGCCCTTGACTCCCTTTTGAAACGATGCGCCACCAAAAGACAACAGGGAAAAAGACATCCAGTGGCTTGCCGGGGAATGGCCTCGCTGTCGTTTTGAATGAGATTCGTTGCTCAGCGCTTTCGCTAGCCTGCTGTGTTT
Organism: Notothenia rossii; assembly: GCF_949606895.1. Taxonomy (NCBI): domain Eukaryota; kingdom Metazoa; phylum Chordata; class Actinopteri; order Perciformes; family Nototheniidae; genus Notothenia; species Notothenia rossii. Next base: position 79,497,723 of record NC_136912.1, on the reverse strand, counting down.
ACAGTGTACCATTACATGCCACATATATTCCAAAAATAGCACATTTGACTTTTTTTCTTTTCATATCCACTTTCGTTTTGTGATATTGGCTCGTAGCAGGAAGCTGCTCGGACGTTGGGCTCAACCCTACCTGTTGTAGCGGCTGTATTAAAAAAACAAAAGAAGAAGAAAAACAAACCACAGCCGGTTCGCTTGTCCCATCGTGCCGCGACGGCTTTCTATTTCACACTCAAAGCTTTATTTTTGACAACCAAATGTTTTTTTCATCATGTACTGTATGTTTTGATGCTTTATGTAGTTTCATGTTATTTATTTATTTAGTTAAAGATTTTATATTCCGTTTCATATTTAAATTTGATGCCAAAATGCTCTCTGTACGCATAGTGTACAATTGCACTGATGTACTTTGTGTCTATTTATTAATTACTAACATATTTGTATATGTGTTTGTTAAGCTACTTGGTTAATGAAGGAGTGCAAAACCTCCCCATAGTTGCTCTTTGGTGTTCGATGTGCCATTCTCTGATGTAGGACTTGTAGACGTTGCCATGCTGCAGCCCAACGGTCCAATCTGAATATCATAGTTTTAGCACAGCTCCACAAAATGCTGCGTGCTCCAGAAAAGGGTTGGTTTAACGCCACTTGAATTAACCTTTTCTGAGAAAATCATCAGGTATTTCTATTAAACTAGAAAGCAAGAAAACACGTCCAAATTAATTTTCTGCCAGTGAAAAGCCAATATATATATATCCAGACTGAGCGTCTTCTCAGTGAAGAAAGCCGTCTGTTTTTAAACACTAAAATCTTAAATCTTTTAAGTCGTCACTGTGAAATCACCTGATTTTGCCTTACATGAGTATTCTACTGTTCTACTTAAGTGTCTGATGTGACAACGTATTTTCGTAACTTATTGTAACATTTTCTTGTATTTGAGAGGAACTCAACTTTTGGTCAGTGATATTTGTGATTATGTTGTGTAAGGTTTGACAAATCAATGTACTGTATTTTGTATCGGTACAGTTTATAGCCAAATTGTTGATGTTTTTTAAAGTGGGGCAAAAACACTAAAGTAATCAAAGGATGGGTTTAAAGTGTTTGAGAAGGAGCGCAATTATGGGGAGGCTTTTTGCTCCTTGACAGGGAAGCTCTAACAAAAACGCTAACGACCTTTGCCATAGAGGTCGTCAATAACAACAGTACCATGCAGAGTTTAGGATTTATTTGTCCATCGTTGGATATTGAACAGTATCAACTGCTCTAGATCAGGGGTGTCAAACTCAAGGCCCACGGGACAAATCCGGCACGCGTCTTAATTTTCAAAGAATATAATATGTTTATTATACGGTTACATGCCGCTTTAGAGAAGCACGTTGTCCATAAACTACATGTCCCACAATGCATCTCAATTTGGGACATGCACACTGAAGAGACTTTCAATGATTTGCCCTTGACTTCTGCTTTCAGACGTAGTTAATTATGAAGTTATTATTATTATTATTATTATGTGATAATAATCCAATATAGAGGCAATAATGAAATATAATACATTACATATATAATATATATTACATTTATATATAGTCTTAAAGTTAAAACCGGCCCTCTGAGTGCAACCATAATGCTAATGTGGCCCGCGATGAAATTAGTTTGACACCCCTTTCTCGAATTTTTTGTTTTTGTATGATGCAAATTTTAATTTATAAATATGAAGATATTTTCATTGTGATTACTCCCATGTTGTAAACTGGATGAAGTACATACCGGGCCTGTTTAAGAAAGAATATGAGTGTATTTATATATTCAGTATTGTATGCAACATTTCAGAAAGCACCGACATCGGCCCAGCTCCATTCAGTGTTAGAAACGGCAAAAACAACCAGGGATGTAATCGAGTCTAAAACTGTTTACCGGAAAAATGTTTACACATTTCATGTCAAGTGTCATCTGAACATTTTACATATTGATATCATCTCTGACTTTGCCAAAATGTGTTGAACAGATTGTGTCAAATTCTAATCTGCCATGGTCCTTTTGTCAGAGTTTCCCTGGGAGGTGTGTGTAAGTGTGTGGGATCATGTTTAGTATATTGTAATGTTCATGTACAGACGTGCTAATCATTGACTCGCCTAAAGCGCTGTGGGAAGGTTTTCCAACCCCCTCCCCAAAAGGAATCACGTTTGGTTTACTGCACAACTCTATCTACTGATGTTCGATTGATTCAGTCAAAGTGTTAATCGTCTGCTGTTTCCCTGCATCCAATGTTTTGTTTGCCTTCTTCAGATTTGTGATTCCTATGCAAATGAGACAACAAAAAAACTACCCTTAAAGGAAAAATCCATCTTTAATGTGTTATTGTTTATTTCTGGATTTGTTCTTCTGAAATGGTGTGGGAAAGCAGGCAAAAAAAGGAAAATGACACCGCAAATATACTGAGATAAAGAAAGATCTGTTGTGTTCGTATCCGGCTGTTTTCTCCTAAATGTGACTGATGTTGGCAAAGATAGTAGATTGGAGGACAGCTTTGAGCGATTTGAAGAAAAGGCTTAATATTCCCCGTTTCAATAATACTGGACACATTTATTTTGTTTTCTAGCAAAGCCCTTTACAGTTCATCCACTGTCCACTTAGCCATTCTTTCTCTATGTTACAGACCCCTATGTATCATTTGTATTTATTTTATTGAATTTTTAATATGAATGCAAAACAACATGACCATTCTAGTTGTCTTCTTTTCAGTCAGTGGACACATTTGTAACTGAAGGTTTAGCTCTACATCGGGGCTTTGTGTTAAGAAAAGGAAAGAAATGAGTGTTGCAGTAGTGCTATGACAATCAACGAGTGAAATCGTACACTGAACTACAAATGTATTCCTACACCAGAGTAACAAGAAACCAAAATCCAGCTTTACTTTAAACGTTTTTTTTTCAAACCTCGATATGTATCCCTCCACCTGCATCTCTTCCTGTGTGACTGTTAAACATCAGTGCAAAGTTGCTGCAGAAGAAAGACAACCCTTTCTCTTTAATCCTACACTGAACTGATGCTGGACCTTATGAACCAATGTTTAAAATGAATCAAACATTTCACTTTATTTGCTGAAAATATCCGGACATTTGTTACCAGGCCTGTCACATCAGAGGAAGAAAAAGGCCCAGAAATTCACAACACTTTCCCATAATCTGTTGGATTTTTCCTTTAAGCAACTAAAACAAATGTATACAACTCATTCTCTACATATTCCATGTTTCCAAATGTGTTATCCCTAAAACAAAATATGTGTTCGAGCCCAAACTCCAGTGTTGCATTGCTATTAATACAGCAATTAACAGTAATACAACAGTGATTTGAGCCCCCCCTTCACTTCCTTCCTGTCATCCTGCTGAATACTGGTCATCCACACTGACCTTGTACATATGCTATAGCTGAAACAAAATGCATGTCTGAACTGACAGTCAAAACCTCTTAACGAAGGCCTTCTATAGCTCCGCAGGTTTGATTTGTGTAACATAACGCTATCACAAAGTCTAAAGCAATGCATGTATGGGTTTCTCCTGTGACTCTGTTACCTCCATCTCTGTATAATGCTACTTCAAGAATGATAAGAGAATGTATTTCATGTGGCAGCGTCCTAGTTTTAGCCTAATTCTGCTTGGAGTTTATTTTAATTTTTTCTCTGCTCTTCAGTCGCCACCTTCTCTTCTTTTCTGAGGAATCACTCTCTTCTCACTGTAGCATCTCACAACGTACGAGTGTAAGAAAAAAACCTGCAGGCCCTCTCCTCTTCTTCAGCACAACCCTTTGGCTTTCTTAAAACAATGGAATCAGGTTGTGTTTTGCAGATTGGCACGTGCACTGATTGTTTGCATACGTGGACTTGAATCTCCTGAAGCTTGTGCATTACGCAGTCGACTGACCTGATGGACAAATGGAGCTGATTCTTCTCCCAAGTTATGTACAGGAGTTACATCTGGCTATGCTGAGTTATTGTTGCCTATCATGTCAGCTGTGGGACTGTGTGAAGTGTTTTATTTGTTTGTTTTTGTTCAATGTTTAGTCAACTAGTTGCTTCGCACTTTATTTGTAACTTCCTGGCTCTTGAGCAGGGACTGTTCTGCCCGATGTGGATGCTGACTGTTTCACTCCGGATGTAAACTCCGGAGGTATTTTCATGTCAAAGAAAAAGATGAATACTCTATTTTCCTTTGTAAAATATGTTTTGTCTTGTTTTTTTTTTATCTGTGAAGATTTTAGGGGATGCAAAACTAGAAAGGGCTTACTCCAGTGCAGCTTGCGCTCTCGTGTTGGAACAGAACGGCACTCCGAATGTATTTCTTTGTTGGTCATCCCCCCCCCTTCCCCACATTGAGCGAGTCATGGTTCTTACAGTGATAGTGGCAACCTGAAATATACTCATGTGAAGCAGTCTCTGCATCTTGACTACACAACACTAGAGCACACTGTAACTCTAGGGTTCAGGTCACATGAGAACAATGAGATATAATCAAAAGGAAAATGTTTCAAACAACTCTGCTCCAGTACACCATCCTTCATTTAATGTAAAATGCTGCAGAAAAACATCTACCTGCAAAATATTTGGAGGTAGAAAATGTTGTACCACTGAAAAGTTGACGGACTCCAACTGGTCTGTACTTCTGTTGTAGCTCATCAGAGATAGAAAATAACATATAGTGTAACAAATAATTAGATTCCTTTTTTAATTGTCTTTGGTTTGTTGTCAGCTAAGAGCCACATTTATACAAATAATTTAACTCAAGCTAGGCAGCTAATTCAATTAAATTCAAGAAATAAAAAAGACAGTAAACTTTGTTCGGCAGACTTGGATATCTTTGCGTGATCCTTTCTTGGTGGTGAAACATTCTCACGTGTAGAGCATGAATTAGCATTTTGAGACATTGAGGTCATTTCACAAAAAAAGGCATCTGAAGCTAAACACTGAAACACTTTTATGGCTACTGAACGAAATTCCGTTTCCGTCTCGAGATGAACAAATCACCTCAAAAGAAATGTATATTTTCCAAGTTATGCAGTGTTTACTCATCTGCTCGTTATGGTCTGAGCCTCCACTGACTTCTTGAGTTACTTGTTAGCGCAGGATATGTTGTGTTGAAAAGCAGTGAAGCTGATATGTTGTCCCAAACTGAAGAAGCAGAGCAGTCTTAAACAGGAGTCCTGTGTTAAAAGGCGTATCATTGATCCCACGTGAAAAAGAAAGAGTTGCTGCTCCGTCTTTACTGCTTGTTGCCAGGGTGTTTTAGGTCTGAATAAAATGTCCCTTTAATAACACAGGGTTTTCTAAATGACTCTACAACTGTCTCTGGAAAAACATAGTTTAAGTTCCACTTAAAGCTTCTAGTGATAATAGCATAAACCACTGCTGTCCTGTGAGTCGTAGTCAAATATCTGTAGTTGCCATGTGATTCTCCTTATGTGACCATTTGTTTAGAAGATGAAAGAAAATGTCAATTAAATTGAATGTGGAAGACAGATGTTTCTCTGCACATAGTCTTGATTTTCAGAAAATGCTGATTCAAAAAAGCGGCCCGATGTCATTTTACAACGTCACAGCGTGTTTGCTGTGGACGTGCATGGTGTTCGATCCTGTTGTATATTGTCTTTGCTATTGTTTCTATTTTGTAATCTGTATTTCCAAATGCAACATTTAAAAGATTATTTTGGATATGTGCATGCTTATGAAATGTTCAGAATGTTGATTTCCACTAAAAGCTGTTGAGTTTGAAAAAACGTCACGTCTGTTACTTAAAAGAAAATGTTTTACGTCTTCTGCAGTAAAGCCATTAACATGTTATTTCTATAGATTTAAAGCTGCTTTACATGACACAAAATATATATACATATATATATATATATATGTATATATATATATATAATTTAAATAACAATTGACTAGTTTTGAAAACATTTTCTCCGCACTTCTCTGACATGTTGACACTTTTAAGACTACCTTCCTCATTAGATATATCATAATTGCTGGTTAATATTCGAATATAATGCATAAAATGTATAATGCACATTATTTACCAAAATCCACATTTATTCATCAGTGACAGTTAAATATTTTCAATAGTTCTTTCAAAGTATAAATTGAAATTTGAATATACAATATAGGACAATATTTAGTCACAAAATTATTTATGACAGATATTTCCGTTTGCTAAACAATTAAAAACAATTTGTCCTCCTGATGCTGCTCTGAAGATTTTCCCTGATGAGGCGTGTCCTCTATTGTCAGGAGTTTATATATCAGTCTTTACGTTAAAACATATTTGGTTGACTTCTTACAAGCCTTTGTATATAAGTGATGGTTTTATTTCTGATCCCAGCTGTGCTTTGGAAAGTGTTTCCCAGAATTCCCTGGGTACTCGCTCAGTGTCTTCAGACCGCCAGCCGGACCTGCTTGGCTCTGTAAGTGTCGAAGTCCTCAGGGAGAGTGTCTGCACAGAAAACAGCATGAGGTGAAATCACTGTTTGGTTTACAGTCTGAGCACCTTAAGGGTAAATACTCAACAGGCATCAGAAGAGTTACTTTGGCATTTGCGACTGCATTCATATCTTTATTTGGCATTTATATTTTCCTATTTCCACAAGCCCTTTATTTTCTTTCAAACACAGGTGAGTCTAATGCTCAGGCCTACATTTTTGTCCTAGCTGCATACTTGGATTAACAATAATGGAAAAGGTATCTCACCATTACAGCGATAACGCAGGTTGGCCCAGATGATATTCTCCTGGGAGAAGCAGAAGACTCCCAGCCGACCTCCTCTCATCGTGGCGTCTATGATGACGCCTGTGTCCGCCACCATCTTAGGACCCTCGTAGAAACGTACTCTGCGACAGGGAGAATATAAGTTAGAAACAAATAGATTTGTATTCATTAAAAAACAAGACTATTTGGACTTGAAGTCTATAGATTAAATGTGAATCACCAGACTGAATGCACAGACTGATAACATATCTCTGTTCTAGTAAAGAAGTTTTTTTTCCTATACTGTTTTTTGGTACCTGATGTAGCCGTCTGCGGGTCGGTGCTGGAGGAACCAGCGGTAAGAAGTCTTGTCCTTCCAGCCGACATTGCGAGCGTCTTTCCAGAGGAGTTTGACCTGATCGCTGGTGTCTCCGGTGTGCCACAGGGCGTTCCTCAGGTTCTCCCCTGGACCCGTGTTCGACTTGACGGCCTTTTCAAAACCACAGAAGACAAGCAGCCTGAGTCTCTGGAGTAATCCAGTGAGCATGTCATGGAAACTCTTTGTGCTAAAACGACTTTAATGCTTTAGAAAGAACTGATTAGTGTAACATTTAAACACGGATCCACTAAGTAGTTAACAGCCGGTCACTGAGTTTAGCCCAAACCAAGGCATTACTTCTTCATCTAGTGCACATACTGGTATTCAGCTCCACTAAGACACACAAAGACAGCATTTATAAATGTATAACTGTAAGTAATGGGTTTGTTAATGTCTAGTTAATAATGAAATAATGCTTTTAGACCATCTGTAAGCCAAAAATAAGAACAACTTTTTGAGTTTGAGGGAAAAACTTGCCTAGCATGCTTTTTTGATTTGGCTCTGGACTTTCAAACACTTAACTTCTGGACCAAATTTCCTTTATAAATATTTATACATGTATTACAAATTACAATTGCAGACTTGATGGGACTTAATGGATTCTAAGAACCCTTTACTTGTGATGTATTCATATGTATGACTTCAGATGACTAACTCTTTGCAAAGTGGTCCTAGTTAGGATTCTCCACAACGGGGCAACGCAAAGGTTGTTCTTAAAAAAGCCTTAGAACTGATCCATAATTAGATCGGTAATAAATCATTTATTTGGCATCATTAAAGCCATCATTGCCAGCTTAATAAACCTTTATAAATGGAGCCTTATCAGAAAGTGGTACTTGTTTATCTTATAACTATGATGATTAATTTCTTGCTGGCAGGGGACTACCTTCAGCTGGATGCCAGGTTCTGCCACGGCTCTGAACGGGTTCGCCTGCCAGTAGATCTGTTCCACCTGCTTCCACATCACCACGTAGAAACTGGAGCTGTCCTGGTAGCCGAAGATAAATCCTGCATAGTCATCGTCCGTCACCGTATTTACATGAAAGGTCCCTTCAAAGTCCACACCGCTGAAAGCCGTGTAACCTGGAGGAAACATTGTCAGATCTTTTTTCACATTTTTGCCTGAAGTTGAAGACCTGCAGTTGGTTGAAAACATTGTCAATACAATTAAAGAGAGCTGTGATCCGAGTAGTTTTTGGATTGCTCTATGTTGCTCTTACCCACTGCCAACCCAGGATCACTGTTCATAGTCTGGACTATCTCTCTTCCCTGCACAAACAAAAACAAATCTTTGAGATAAATGGTATCGCACCAAAAATATATTAAGGATGTTGGAATCTAAAAGCACATAAATAAAACCTAAACAAACTAGTTACTTGACCTGGTTCAGCACCACCCAGTTGGGGTCGATCTGTGCGTCGCCCTCCGGATCCAAAACGACGGTCTGGTACTCCCTGAAGTCAGTGTCGGTGACCTCAGCGTTTTCTGGACAAACGTCGATAGTGTCGATGATGGTGTCATTGTCGAAATCCGCCTCGCAAATGTTGCCAACGCCATCACCTGAGAAGATAGAAAGAACGTCTTAAACCCTTTTCATTATTGTTTATTTACGAGATTTAGTCAGGGGGTGTTACCCACCGTTCGAGTCCTCCTGCAGCGGGTTGGGGATCAGACGGCAGTTATCCGGACCGGGGGGCAGCAGGTCAGGGATGCCGTCGTTATCGTCGTCATCGTCACACTCGTCCCCCTGGCCGTCCTTGTCCGTGTCCAGCTGGGAGCTGTTGATGACGGCCGGACAGTTGTCCCTCGAGTCCTGGTGCCCGTCACCGTCACTGGACAAGAGAGACTTTTACTGACAAATCCAGCTTTTGGTCTCCAGTACTCTTGTTACATAAATAATTTAAATTAAATATATAGTGGGATTGATGAGGTCACAAGGTACCTGTCCTTGTTGGTGTCACAGGGATCTCCAATCAAGTCGTTGTCAGCATCCATCTGAGAAAGATGAAAATAATAATGGTGAGTATGAGAGAGGACAGTCAGGTCAAGACTAGTCTGCTGTTAAGTTTTTAGGCTTTTTTTTTACATCATTGGCAAGTGTTATCACAATGACTGAATACATAAATTACGGTGCAATGAACTATTGACAAACACAAACTTGTTTTGCTATTTAAATGTAGTTAAAACACCCACACTGTCCAGATGTTACATTGTAAGTCATACATTTTATTAAAATGTTTTATATTTTAATTATTCTACATTAAGGTTTATATTGGCTATAATTGATATTTTCTCACAATTGTCCTATAGTTGAAACCAAAGCATTCCTTTTAATTTAGCGTATCTGAATTGTGTTACATGCATGTCACTGTGTTCTGTCTGTTGAGTTATAACTGTTTGTTCTCAGGCTCTGGACTCAAACACAGTCGACACTTCTTACAACACCGGAGAGAGATTTCTGACCTGGTCTGGGTTTGGGATATAAGGACAGCTGTCGCAGGCGTCTCCCACTTTGTCTCCATCACGATCCTTCTGGTCAGCGTTGGGAACTTTTTTGCAGTTATCCAGGTGATTAAGGATTCCTTGAAATCAATGTTGGAACCAGTGAATATTCATGTAACCACTAGTACTGTCTTTCTCTCATTTTTGTTATATAGCATTTATTGAGCTGTATTCACTATATATGTCAAAGAACTATACAATCATAACTCATGTTACAGGCCTCACTAATGTTAGTGTTTACAATTATATATATATACAACATATGTTTTTAATGTATCAACAGATGTGTTTGTCACTAATATGTGAAATACTGACCATCCCCATCGATGTCTTCATCACACTCGTCACCATATTGGTCCACATCCGTGTCTCTTTGGTCGTTGTTTTTCACTGCGCGGCAGTTGTCGCATGCATCGCCAAAGTCATCTTCATCGGCGTTCCTCTGGTCAACATTAGGCACCAACACACAGTTATCCTGCAAACACACATAAACAAAGATGAACACAGGCTTATGTGTTTGAATCATGTTTTGTTCCATCTCTGTCACTTCTGTTCATGAACCTGCATGTTGAAGATCCCGTCCCCATCTGCGTCTTCATCGCAGGCGTCTCCCATGCCGTCACCATCGGCATCTTCTTGACCAGAGTTGGGAACAGTGAGACAATTATCCTAAAAGACAAAAAAGTCAATATTAAAGTCAACTAAAATCAGATTTATGAAATGCTTTGAGGACAATTTAAGAACCACTAAAGCTCAAAGAGGTTTACTTGTGAGTTATTTTTGGGGTATTCCAATGATACATAATTCCCATCAGTATTGTATTCTTTGCAGATGACTAAATTGTGATAATTTGTGTTGTTTTTGTGTCACTCTTCTTTCTTTCTTTTTTTCTTATGGGGGCTCTCAGGAGACTCACCTTGTTGCAGGTCTTCTCAGGACAGGCCAATTTCTCATCAGGGATACCATCGATGTCAATGTCAGGGCCGCAGTGGTAGCCGTTTCCAGCCCACCCGACTCCACACTGTGAGTAGGGATAATGTTTTATGTACTGTACTGTCTGTTTTTATTGGCCCTGCTGCGTACTGCGAAAAGCACCAGATTACCTTAAGTGCTCAAACAGACCTTTACATTCACAAAATCTGGCACAAAAGTGATATGATTCAGAGAGTTGGGCCTTTACATGTTTAACAGCTTCTTAAAAACGTAGTAAATTACTTTGAAGCTCTTCCAGACTGTCTCATCTGGAACCTACAAATAATTGTAGCCATAAGAGGGTTAAAGATTGAATGCTCTAATTTTAAAGCAATGTTGGGCTGCAACATAATCTCAATTTCCCACATCAACTCCAACTGTCATTAGTCCCTGTTGAGCGATTTGTTCAGCAAGGATAAACTAATGAATTAATAACGAAGGTCTCACTCAATCCTAAAATATATAAATCCCTCACTCCTTCTTAGGGATGCTGCACATTGAAATTGCTCATTTTTGGTCTTAGAAAAGAGTCTGAACAAGAAGTAGAATGTTTGATTTATTCACCTGACATTCGATGCGACCCTCTCGATGGACGATGCACTCGGCGCTGGCGTGGCAGGGGTTGGGCTGGCCGTTTCCACAGGCTCTCTCTGGCTTACAGCCGCGCCGCTGATCTCCAATATAGCCCGTCTTGCAGGGGCCGCACCTGTAGGACCCCTGAACACACACAGTGAAATGTCCTGTTACATCACTGACAAGGGACAATCGCCAGGCTAGATTTGTATGGTAGTATTGTTGTTGTAAAGGAATCTCCATAGGTGCGCTGAGCAACTGAAGGGAGAAAATATGCACCATCTTGGGTTTTACGTAAATTATACTGACATATTAGTTACTGATATTGAAGTGCCACAAAACACAGTGGAAAATCTCTCAGTAAAAACACTAGGAAAAAACAGACTGGTTTTGTTTGCTGCGTTTTCAACACCTGAGTGTGACATAGATGGATGTCTCTGCTCGCATTGTTTGCCTCAGAATAAATAACACAGTGTATTTTACCCGTTAAAGTATGTCATTGTGACATGCAATGAACCTGCAGGATTGCTGTGTTCTGTGCAGAGGCTTTAAAGGTGCAGTCATTCAATCAGGATTGTAAATACCTGAACGTTAACCCAAACTAAGCCTCCCACCTTTTAGATTTAGATGCTACCAATGCTTTCTCGAAATACATCAATAGCTTTCACCCTATCTTCAATTGACCAAATATCAAATGCTCATGATACTCCTTCTGTTTAAAGTTAAAAAAGTTGTGATTTTAGTTTTTGTATCTCTACATCTGCCTTTCTTCTCAATATTCAGTGAGATTTTCTGAATGCATGAAGTGGCTCTTTAGAAACATGGTTTGTGGTATAATGCAAAAGTGCGCTGAAGTCATCTATCTTATTGGTTGTAGTTGTGGGTTTACTTCAAAGATTAACTCAGTATTGTAAGTTTGTATAGTGATTATACTCACAGGCGTGTTCATACAGACAGAGTTCTCCACACAGCCTCCATTGTTGATGCCTTCACACTCATTGATATCTTTGCAGACCTTGAGAGGACAAACAGACAAAAAAGGATCAAATATCTTCCATGGGCTTTCATATCAAGACGGGAAAAAGTGCAGATAAAAAATGAGGTGCAGCGGATTGAAAACAGTCCTGTGTGGAGGATGAAGGTGCTGCTGAAGCAGACCAGGGCACACTGTGTGACGTACAGAAGAGAGAGAAGAGGTGCTGATGATGTGTTTAGACTGGAGCTAGTGGGAGGCAAAGACAAAAATGTTGACGTACAGAGAGGACAGTTTCTTATCCCTCAGTTTTAATCAGAAACTATTAAATATATTGTACGATTGCCTCAGTATTTGAAAATTAAACTGCACTTGGAACAGATCAATTAATCGAGTAAGTTTGGTTTTAAAAGTATCCAATCGATAAAATCCCCTTAAGGCCTCCCTCCCTCCCTTGTTGTAATAGTAGACAGTAGAAGAGAAGAGAGCGCAGATTAGAGGAGCTGAACATTGAGTGTTTGTGTGTTCACCGCTGCGGACCTGTTTGTTGGCGGTGGCGTAGGCGAGTCCGACGCCCTGGACCTGGGGGCCGGTGTACCCAGCAGGACAGGAGCCGCAGCGGAAACCTGGGGAGGTGTTTATGCAGCGCACACCCATGTGACACGGCATAACTGTACACTGCAGCAACAAAGACACAGACACACAAAAAACAACATTAACTACATTTAGTTTTAAATTCTGTACTTGCAGTCTGGAATGTGTACATAGATACAATATCCCTTATGACAAACAAAAAGAGGACATCAATTTTCATATTATAAATAATTATTTTCTGTGGCTTCCTGATTTATTATGTATGATTTAATTTCTTTGATTAAACATGTTTGAACTCAAGCAGGCTTATGAAAACTAATTTAGCTTGTTGACCAAAACACACTTTTTAAAAGTGGTTTGCGTGTTCTTTTGAGGATAATCTACCAGACAAAAAAGTAATGTCCTGCTTTTCACAAATATATATATATGAATGCTTTTTATTTATCTCTGTTGATTTCAACTAACTCACAGCAAAAATAGTTATATTGGGTAAAAACTGCTTTAGAAAACCAGACTGCAAGAAGACCTAAATAATCACACTGTCAAACTTCACAATTAGTATTAGTATTAGCATATTAGTATATATATAGTATTAGCATATGACTTGGAGGCTATGAATCCTGTAAATCTAAAAAGCTATTATTTAGCCATCATAGCGCTGTACTGTATTATATATTATATATAATATCTTTGCATACCTCGTCGACATCAGTGCAGTGGGTACCGTTGCCCTCCGTGCCCCCAGGACAGGGTCCGCACTTCACACCCTGAGGTGTCTCCTTGCACTTCACCCCTGGGTGGCAGGGGTTCGGCACGCAGGAGGGACGAGGCTGCATTCCTCCCATCCCTGAGGAGAGAGGCAGTATGCTCACTATAGTACAAGAGTTCTGCACATTTTTATAACCTTGCTGGGAAGTTCAAAAATTAGAGGTCATCATCAGCATAGAAAGTACTTAGCCAGCTTTCAATTCTTTGAAATTAATGAAAAGTGAAATACAGAAACAGAGTTTTATGTATTTGGTAAACTCACCACAGGCTTCACACTCCATCACTGTGTTCTTCAGGAAAACAATCTCTTTTATCTGAAAAAGAAAAATCAATTAAATATTTTTATGATGCCTCGATCCCTATCCAACATTTGAAAACAAAGAAAATGTTACTAAAATAACCTACTATGGAAAAACGATATCATTTTGAAATTGACATTATTCAAAATACATTTCCGGCATTTTTTAAGAATTTGAATTCCTGATCCAATTTTTATATTCTAATGAATCTGCTATTAATCTGTGAACACATATATAAATGGATCAGGACAAAAAGTGAGCGAATCTTTTTCCTGAAACTTTCAGAATCTCTTTACAAATAGGGGACACATGTTTATGTATAACATACATGAAAAAGTGAATTTTGCACAATAGGTGACCTTTGAAACTATTTCACCTGTTGTTTCAAAAGCTCTTTGATCTCATCCAGTGCGAAGTTTGTCATTTTTATCTGACTGATAATTTCCCCATCTGAAAAAAAAGAAATCATCATAATAATTATATTTCACAACCACGACAATAATGCCAAACTGATAAACCCTGCCAACATCACACGTACACAATGTAACACTCTTTCAAATCCAAATGTGTTGAAGGTCATGCTTTTCTTTTTCTTTGCTATTTAAATGGAGGACTTATATGGAGCACATCTCTAACAAAACCTTCTACTTCTCATCTCAAAGAATTGATGATAAATGTTACCTTTCCCTGTGGGCTTTGGGCTGTCATTTTTAATAAGTGAAAAACCCTCAATACATGATGTCACACCTTGTTTTTTATTTAGATAATGTGGTCTAAATGACAAAGAAATACAACTTTGAAAACAAGGCCTCAAATAACAGCCAATATGTATAAGACAGAGGACTGATTGTGTGTGTGTGACTGGCGTGTGTGTGAGTGTGTGGTAAGTCACATACACCTCTTTAATCTTCCTGTCATACTTAATTCAGGATCCCCATTAGTTATTACCGCAGAAAATTCTGTTCCACATAAAAGACAAAACACATAACCATCATATTCTTGACAACCCACAATACCAACATAACCAAGTTTCACAAAAATAAGAGTATAGGTTTTCAAACTCCTGTTGGCTCAACATCTGGCATCAGAAGCTCACTTAGGAGCAAATATCAAAGTGTGTGGGGGGGAAACACACACATCCTCCTGTACTACATGATCCAGTGCTTCTCCAATACCTGACACTCCTCAGCCACCAGGCCTCCTTTTTATCCACCGCCCACGCATTCGCTGGAGTCAGAGATGTTTTGATAGTGAAATTGATTTTCCAGATATGGAATGATACAAGATTTTCTGGAGGATACACTTTTCCAGCTTGTGTGACAACAAGAACTAAACAGTGTGCGCATAGCGTCCTTGTGCTTCTGTTTCTTCAGTGTTACAGTGTGAGTGTTGATCTGGATTTTCTAAAAAATCATATCAACCATCCAACAATGCTGCAGATAAATATGTATTGGGTTTGTCCCAGAAGTTTTACAATCAACAGACACAAGAGTCTTAGAAAATGGAGAGACATTTAGTAGGGTCTCTCCCTTTTAACCATACTTAATGTCCGTCATTTTATTTCAGTGTCCAAATTGTGTTTTGGACATATTGATCGGGCCTCTAAATGTTTTAAGCCTTAGTGCCAACAAATGCTTTCTCTGAAAGACATGTTTATGAAGCTTATGGTTAAACAGCAGGGGGATGCTCAGGTGGGGTGAAATCCTTAAGCAACATATTGCTAATTGACCACATCGCCCCCCCCTCTCGCTCTCACCATCCCCTCCCCCGGAGGAGTCGTAAGATGCGAGGGCAGAAACCTCCTGAGCGCCAAGAGCAGGAAATGTGGTTTACCCATTATCAGCAACTCTGTTTACTGAATGGATTCCACAGCAGAAAGATGAGATACTGCAAATAAATCACTGCTAATAGGAAGGTAAATGGGACTCTTTTTTTTCAAAAGCTCACAGTGATTATTTTTCCTCATTGTGAGAAAGTACAGACATGTACTTAGAAAGGCTTTGCACAGAAAACAAGAGTTTTTTTCAGAATCACCCAAAGGTTGAATACCAATGAACATATTGATGAAAAAACAAAAATCTAACAAACCAAAAAATCCTTTTACATTTATTATCTCATCCATCTTAGACTTTTTTGGTCTTGATATTTCTGTTTTCACAAATTCTGTATCCTGGAGTGTTAGATTTTGAATGCCCATGGCAACCTTCATTTATCAATCAATCAATGGCACACCTTTAATATCCCTTATTGTTTCCCACCTGCGCGACATAAATAGAAATCAATAGAAAATGTAAATATTCTCTCACCTCTCTGTCCTGCTGCAGAGTGTCCTCCCATGCAGAGCGCACAGTTCAGCAGCAGAAACCACAGCATGGTGAGTCTGAGCTGAAGATGGTGACTGTTCAGGTAGCTTCTCCTCTCTCTTCTGCCTTCAGACTCTGTGCTCCTCCTGCAGACCTTGTGCCAGCACTCGGTTTTAATACCCCCCCCCCCAACCCCACCCCCCTCTCTGGCTTACATCCCCATCCTCTCCCCTAATACTCCTTTGCTTATACCACAATTGTGGGACAGCCAAGTTACGGGAAACGTTGCTCAATATTTTAAACTCCACCTTTAATACATGCGTCAACATTTCCTTTTTAAATGACAGGGCTTTTTGGGAAACTACACAAAAATCTGAGTTTTTGAAGTTTAAAAGCTTTTTCTTTTTACAAAATAGGGGGTTTGATTGTCTTTTTCTGTTGTTGCTATAGATTTGGCCTGTTGTTAAGTAAGTAGAACTGGACACAAAACATTGAACCAAAACATATTTATGTTTTTACATTTTCATTATTATTTTACTATTCATAACTAAACTGCTTTAGTTCATGTTTTAAATTATTAGTAAACAACCATTTATTTGCTTTACAGTTGTATTTTAAATATATAATGTATATGCATTTCTTTTATTTTGCTGCATTATACAGTAACGATGATTTTGTCCTAATGAATTGAGATTAAAGTAACACAGAACAAGCGTCTCTCTAAACCAGGCTTGTGTGTGTGTGTGTGTGTGTGTGTTTGTGTGTGTGTGTGTGTGTGTGTGTGTGTGTGTGTGTGTGTGTGTGTGTGTGTGTGTGTGTGTGTGTGTGTGTGTGTGTGTGTGTGTGTGTGTGTGTGTGTGTGTGTGTGTGTGTGTGTGTGTGTGTGTGTGGGTTGGGGGGTGGGTGGGTGGGTGGGTGTGTGTGCGTCCGTGTGTGCGTCCATGTGTGCGTGTATCTGTGATGGGATTAGCAGATGTTACATTCCTCGCAATGAATATTCTGAGGTTTTATGCCCCGATCACTTTGATAATCTCTCAACACCTCCCCACTCTCTATCCCTGCCGGCTCACTGCCTTGCCCAAAGGAGCCGGGAAGTCTCGCTCTAGAGCCTCTGCTGTGGAAACAAACACAGCAGCTTAGTTTTGTTGCAGCATGCTGGAGACCTGAACGCCTTACTCTGAAGCTGAAGAAACCACCAATCCCTGAGGTCTTTCTTCTAATCTTTTCACTGTTATCAGCAGTAAAGTAATGTTTGTATGGGCGGGAAGTCAGTAAATTAATTGATTCCTAACAGTGGCGGAGCCAGATATTTTCTTTTGGGGGTGCTGTAGGGTAGCTTGATGTTTCATAGAGGGTGCTCAAACATTTAGGGTTTCCCATTAATGTCCCGGGCGCTACAGTTGAATTTTCTACTGCAACAATCCCCACAAGCACATACAGATTTATTTTTTAAATATTGAAATTAAAAGCATCAATCTGGTGCACTTTGAGAGCAAAATGAAGAGATCTATGCATACATCTCTCAACACCCATATGAAACAGAACTGTAAACAGATTTACTTTTCCTTTATGGATATTTTACAAATCACACACCTTTTAAACTGTATTCTTGTTTTAATGTCAAATAGTATTTCATACCTGTTTTTCATTTATGCTCTTATTTTTTTATAATGATAATATAAACGTGTGCCTCAGAAATACTTATTTACATTAATCGTGACCAAACCGTTTTGAGACCCACTGAGATAACTTGGACTAAAGTTAACTATCTAAACACTAAGAGAGTCCTTTACTTCACCTGAGCTGAGGTTATCTGATACTCTCAGTCTGACAGAAGACAGTTCTCCCTCCACCTTGTTGTGGAAAAAGCTGCTTATATCCGTTAGCGTAGCTAACACCAGATGCTAACCACAACGATCTCGGTACCGGTGCGCGCTCTCTCTCTCGCTTAATCGCACACACACGCACGCACACAGAGCAGAGCTTGAATGAAACACAGAGACACAGAAGTAGACTACTTGTACTGTACTGTACTGTACTGTAGCATATTATTTTCGAACCTATATTTATTGGGGGTGCTTCGGGGGTGCTATGGCTATCCTGGGGGGTGCTTCAGCGCCGCCACTGATTCCTAATTAAAAAAAACAGTTTTAGTATGTAAAAGCATCCCTAAAAGTATTTGAGTATTCATCTTGTTCCACACTGTCTGAAAATAACACATTATTTATCAGTAGAGTCCAAGTCAAAGCTCTATGATTATTGTTTATTAAAACAATACCCCACTTATTTCTTCGTTTCCCAGTTTATTCAAAGGAAAATTATTATCTAAATTTCCCCCAACATTCAGCCTGGCATTTATCATACCTTTAGAAATGTTGTATTGCTGATGCAATATAAAACAAAGTTCTTATTGGAACAGTGTCTGGCTGCACAGAATGCCTTTAAACTAAATTATACAGGTATGTTTACAGGTCTTGGGTAGCACTGCTGCATAAAGTGAAGTTAGTTGTATAACCCCCTTTGTGGATCCACAGGGCAGCATGCAAAATCTAATACAGAGTCTGTGTTAGTTGGGTCTGCAGACTACAACATTTACAATTTAAACAAATTGTGGATGCGAAGTAAGTGAACTTACCAGCCCTCTGTAGCACACTCCTCAGTTTAGCTTGACGCTAGCCGATAGAGGCCACGTTAGCTGCTACAAGCATAACACACCTGAAAGTCCAAATGAACTCGTGGTTAATTGTGGGTAATGTAGGTGCCAAATCTTGACAAAGAAGAAGATGTGGAACAAAAAATGTTTCACATCACAAGATTGTTTCTCTAGTTGTGCATCGATGCTAGGTGTAGCTATTTGAGCGCAATGCTAAATCGGGGGAGTCTCAATTGTTGAATAGTTTGGAACAAAGACATGGTGCTGAAGAGACCGACTACTTTTATAATTGAATCCTTTTATCTAATATACAAACAATTGTTTCAAGCAATTGTATAAATGCTTTTAAACTGTGAGCTGTAAAATGGTGTTAAATGCTCTTAATGCTGTCCTTTGTTATTAACTATGATTTTAGCTATAGTGTAGTGTGGTGGGTCATTTTCTTGAGCTGTTTCAGTTCTTAATGACTCTCATCTTCTAAAGAGAGTATACAGTTTGTTCGTGCGTTGGTATGATAAAGATCTGTCTCATACTTAAGGGTACTTAAGATGCAACAATCTACCTCCCTGCTCTTCTCTGCTGCTGTGAGGAATGTGAGGGTCAAAGTTGGAGTCTAACAACCTCCTGCAAACTTCATCAGGGATGTTTTATTGCATGTGCTAAAAAAGTTTGTCAGCACAGCAGGGTGCGTACTAGTTTCTCAGGACGTGACCTCAGGTCGACCTCAGAGCTTTCCTGTCACCTCCCCACAGCCTTTGAGTTACATAAAAGAGAGTTTATGAAGACACACATACTCCTGTTTCCCCAATGAGTCGTGGACCAGCTTATGTCTTATTAACTCTTCCTTAATGGAGTTTTGTCTCCTCATTCTTACAGCTAAAAGAGCTATGCAATAAATACTCAGATGAGCAAGGAACTCAAAATCAGTTGCGAAGTCAGGGATGTGTGAAGTCAGATGGCTGAGTGGCAGCAAGGAAAAGGCGCTATTCACCTTTGAACAATTATTTTGAAATGCAAAAAAACAAGTAATGTAAATTATTAAAGGTCTGCCCTGGTGTCCACACAGCATGAACAAGTTATTAACCAATATGAAGACAGTATCCCTGAACATTTTCAACTCAGACCTCAGTTATGACCATTTATCACTTCTGAAAAGTCAACAAGGGAAAAAATGTCAATGAGAAAAGTAAATTAAAACCAAAGAGACACAATGTTTCTTAAGATGTTTATTTAAAGAATTGATGTTGTCCTCATGTTAATGTATAAAGCAGCGATGTTCTGGCCCTTAATGCTTTTTCACATTTTTATTTCTTATTGAGAGTCAGATTCTTCTTGATTTTTCTGATTTTTCAATTTCTTTCTGAACGGTAGTGAGGTTTGGTGGGCTTCCCTGACACCCGGTCACACAGCTACTAATGTGGATCACAGACCATCCTAAACAAACACACAGCTGCTGAATGCGGATCACCACACAGTGTTGAGCACAGATGCAGATGTTCACAAACACATTCATAAATAGGATTAAAAGTTCCTGGTTGGGTTTAGTTTGAAACATTTGCCGTTGTATTTACAGAGTCCTTGTTCTGTGTTAATGCACCAAAAAAAGCACCATTTTGCTTTAATAGAAAGGGTCTCATTTGGTTGAACGTCAAACTGCCCCTTTCCCTAGAAAGGAATGGGAGGTCCCATCATGTGGAGGCCATGATGCAGTTTTCAGCTCAGCGTCCTACTCGGCTTTCTTGGCCTTCCTCTTGCGGGCACCTTCGCTCAGCTCCTCCTTGGTTTTGATAGGTGAAGATGGGGCAGGGGCAGGAGCGTGGTGGTGGTCTTCCTCAGACCCACCCAGAGGGGAGCCGAACAGCAGATGGCAAACCCAGGACTCAATGAGGGCGAAGGGCGAGCCATGAGAGTGACGGGCAGTCATCACCACCTGAGGGAAGAGGATGTTGGTTATGAGAGATTTGCCTGATTTTGCGGTAACTGAATTTATTTGTAATATTAAGATCAGTTTATAGAGTACCACTCAGCCTGTGAAAACTGTGGTAAAAATGTCTGCTGGGTTATCTCAATTTTTAAACTTAATGTGTTTCATCTGAGAGCCCAATCTGAGGCTTGTAGAGGTTAATTGCTGACATTTTCTTACTCATTACTATTTAACTCTGAGTTTAAATACCTACTCATTGTTTTTTTCTCTCTGACTACATAAAACCAATGTTTTTCTTCCCTAAACTAAACTAAACGTGCACATGACAAACAAGTGAGAGTGGTATGTTTTTGATCCTGTTCAAGTCACACTGGAATACGCACATCCTCTGTTAGGCAACACAGTTTCAGGCTGAATAATAAAAGCAACATTGTCAACTACACTTAGCTGACCTTACCTTGCTTGTGACCATGAACAGGGTGAAGATGAGGATGAGGGTGCTCTTGGGCACTGGCAGCCAGTGAGACTCCTGCAGGGTGAAGAGGATCGCTCCGTACAGACTGGCCTTGGTCGGACTGCAGAGACAAAAGACCAAACTGTGAGTAAAACATGCAGAATGCAGCAGGGATAAAAAGAAAAACTAGTCAAGGATATGATTAGATATCAGAGGTAGAATCAGAATGAGAAATCCTTTATTTAATAGATTTGTTTTAAATTACTAGCAGTTTTAGTTGAATTGCAAGGTAATGTATGATTGAGGCTGTAGCTTTCCTCTGTAGGTTGATGGGGTTTTATCAGAGGATAAGAGATTTTCATTCAACATTGTTCATGTTGGGTGCATTGCAGTCGGTTAACATGTTTTTTTTTTTATAACCACTAGGGGGCACCAAAGAAAATTAAAGTTTTTACACTATAGTGGCATCAACAAACCTGCTATTTCTCAACTAGTCTGACTCTTGATGTCCAATTCAGTCACACAACTTTTACATTGTAGTTTTCCCCTTTAAGTTGAGAATTGGTTTCATACCCCTGCATGCTCGAGGAGGCAGAGATGAGTGTTTTTACTCCTTCAGAATGACACTCAGACTTACAATGACATGTTGAGGATCTCATTGGTGTCGGGCCTCCACACACCACGCAGCAGCTGCTCAAAATTGGAAATGAGAGCCACTCCGGACCCTGCGAAGATAAAAATAGACGTTGAAAAAATTAGGACAAAAAGGTCTGTTACTGTCTCGTGTAACTGCGTTTCTCTGCATTCAGCTTTCTGCCCCCATTTTCAACATGGACGCCTGCAGGGCCTCACTATTGTAGCAGAGACCAAACCAGCACAGCCCTTTATATGTATTTCTAAGGAAATCTCTCCACTATTGGATGGTTTCACAGTAAAGGCATTTGGGAAACATTTGGTTAAAGCCTGCAAAAGAGAAATCTGATGTAACTTATAAGATAGATAGGTATTTATCTATCCATCTATCTTATACACTTTATAGTATTCTATATACATATGAATCATTGCTACAAACATTTTCACAGTTTCTATGGTTAAATACTGGGCTTGTTAAACATTATAATGTTTTCTTATTATTTTAGATATTTTCGATCTCTGCACTTTCTTTATTCCAGCAAATCTGTATCGACATCAGCTAAAATGTACAGGAATTTTAGTCAGGTTTTAAGGGACATCACACTAAGCTAAAATAAATTCAACTTTACACATGACATCATAAGTATCTTTTCAATTGAGCTGCTACAAAGTAATGATTATACCCTCCTAAACTGGTGTCTTTCAGTTATCAGGTTACTTGAGAACTTGTAAACGCACAGATCATGAATGAACAGCAAATGTATACACTGGCATGTACATGTGTGACGTTCACTCATGTTTAAATGTGGAGGCCCTTTGAGGGCAGCTGTCAACACAGAGAGCTGCTGTCAGAGTGAGGAGGACTGACTGAAAGCTTACCAAGCAGTTCAACAGAATGTATTTTAAAGATTAAACGATTATTTAATTAGACACTTAGTGTATCAACAGAAAAAATAATCCAACACAACCATTCTGATAATACAAAAAAAAGAAGTTTCTATTTGAAGATTTGCTGCTTTGTGCTTTGTAAACCTAATATCTGTGTCTGATATATCTGTGTCTTGGCAATTAACCGACTGATTAAGGAAATAGTCGACAGATTAATCTATGTATAGAATAATTGTTGGTTACAGACTTTTTTTCTTGTCCACACAAAAATAAGCCAAATGTGTGAATACATTCACTAAGCCCATAATGTTCCTTAACAAATTGAGAAATCTGCACCACCACATTCCTTCAGAAACTATGATTTTTGTAATCATATTATAACAATTTGCAGTCTTTCATCAAGCTATGGAGAAAACAGCACATTTTGTTGTCAACCCATTTCAAACATGACCACATGTTGTGCCATACATACTGTCATACTGAATACTACAAATAGTACGTTCGTAACACCCATCAGTTTGAAATCCCACATGAAACTAACCTTTGACGTATCCAACGATGACCATGATGAACAAGCCGTGGTGGTAGGCGTGATGGGCGTGGTGAACGCCGGCTGCAATCTTACGAGTGCGGACGACTTCCTTCAGGGCGACCAACACCAGTTTGACGGGCAGGAACGCCACGCATTTATAGAAGAGGTTCAGTGGGCAGTAAAAGACGAGGTACCTGAGAACATGGTGGAGAACCAGACATTAGAGGGAGGGTCTGTAATTCAGCTCTGATGGTTAGGTTTGAATTAAAGGTGACCTATCATGCAAAATGCACCTTTGTACTTCTTTTATACATGAATATGTGTCCCCGGTGTTCCAGGGAACTCACCAAGTGTCAGAAAACACAACCCTCTCTATTTTCCTCCATACCCAAATCTCTTAAAAAGGGGTTGCAACGGATCTGATACAGACTGATCCAGATTTGAACACTTCTATGACATCACAGAAGTGGTGCTACGGCTATTGGGCCAACTCCACCAATCAGGAGGAGACAGCCACGGACATTGCCGTTCGAAAGCGCTGGAGACGCTGTAGTACATATGCCAGGCCTGTAGATGGTGCTGTTCTCACAGAATCAGCCCATGCAAATACAGTGTTAAATTGAGCGAAATGAGGAATGGCTAAAATGCATGATCTGTTTGGTATTTTGAAAAATAAAAAGTATAAATATGCCTTATATAGGTATGGTCCTACACTATATTATTCAAATATAGCATGATAGGTCCACTTTAAATGTTAACAGTATCCAAATCACTTACAAAAACTACTTTCCGATTTAGCACATGTAGTTTCTGGGAATAGAGATACGTTTAGTTTTCCAGGGTTTTAAGAAAATCCACTTCTTAAATGTCACATGTTTTTAATTCCTTTTTTTGTATTTTATTTTCCTGTTTTTGAATGTAGAAGTTATGCATATCATTGTCTTATGTGTGGCACCAAGAAGGTGTTGGAAACTGCTGTTACTCCGGTCAGTGGATTATCCAGAGTGACTGGGGCATTTTTTCTTAGTTTCTTGGAATGAAAGACGTCACTAAGTTACTTTCCCTGTAATACGCAGGAAAATGAATTCAGAATTTGGACTGGGAATCACTTATAAGCAGTGTAGGGAATACAGTCTTAAAAGGAAAAAGCTGAAAGCTCTTCCCCTGTCAAAGGTCACGTTGTTCCGAGGATTTCTCACCAGACAGCTGAGGCCAGCAGGATGTGGCTGTTGTGTTGGAAATAGTCGATGGGGCTGCTTCCAAGCAAGATGTCTGCCAGGATGTAACTTCCAAAGCAGTAGAGCATGGCACAGAGCCAGGAGGCCACGGGACTTCTGCGAGAAACCTCCACCGAGCCTGCAACACAGATAATTTAAATATCACAGTTTGTGGTTGAGAGGGTCTGTCAGTGTGCGTATGAGTAAGGTTGAGGGCATTAATGCACTTAGTGTTTGATATGTCTGTAGTAGTGCTAGTAGTAGTAATATGCATTTTAATTAATATAAGATGTCAACTTGTTAAAGCATTAATAATAGTGAACAAAATCCCCCAAAAGAGTATGAAGAAATAAACAGGTTAGCTAGTGGGGAAAAAGTTTCAAACATGGTTGATGTATAATTTCACAATGTTTGGGGCTTAAGAATTTTTTACTAGCTTCATTTCTCTGACCAAAAGAAAATCTTTATTAATCTTTGTTATTTTAAAGTAAGTCATCAGGGTCATTAAAGGTAATTTCAAGAACTGTTAGCGAGGACCCTGAACAGTCATTATCAGAGGATACCTCGTGTGTTTATGTGCTATATCTCTGTACACGCCCAATCCACTAGTTCAGTGCACGCCCTGATAATCCACTCTTTATTTATCATAACCTAATATGGACTCGGGACTTCTCCAGTCATTTATGAGTTGTCAGTTAAACAACTCAATAGATGACAGAGTCTTTCAAAAAACAGAACAGACAGATCAAATTAAAAGCCCACGCTGTACACTTCCTTTTTCTCGTATTAATCAGTAAATATAAACACACTCCTATTTTCTTTTTGAAACTGTAACCAAACTAACCCTTAATCTTCAACCTTTTCATATTGTGACATCAGTGTCCAAACTTAATGAATCCAAGTTTATTCATTCCTGTTTCTTTTGGTATATTTTCAGGCCTTGTCCCTGTTACTATGATCTTTCCAACAGGTTGGGGGTCTCAGTCTTGCAAAATCTTTAAAGCCAATAATACGATAACCCTGTAAACCACTGACTCTTGAACGCTATGTTTGTCTGTGCTTTTCTTTAGTCTTTGTCATCCATACTGTACTTGTATTATGTTGGTCTCTACACACAACATCTACTGAATGCTTTGCTACCTGTTGAGAAATCCTCTTTCTCAGTCTCTCTTTCTCAGTTTTCTTCCATTCTTCTCCCACATTTTTTGTGGAGTTGTTCTTTATTTAAATCAAGGCTCTAGTCTTAAAACAGATTGTAATGCAACTTGAGTGACATTTCTGATAATGAGCTATATAAATAAAATTGCCGGATTTGGACATGTTGTTTGTGCCTAATTGGCTGGCAGGTAACCATTACAAATGCAATTATCAAAACACTTAAATAATAGCTGCGGTCAACAGTTTGACCCTATCTCTAAATCAGTATGCAAGGTATGCTAAACTGTTGCTAACTTTGGCAAAGAGGTTAATGTAATCCAATCTATTAAGATAATGGGTCTTAATCTGAAAAGTAATGAGCAACGACAAGTGTCAACCAAATCTAGAAATGAGTGAAAAGAACAAAATGAAATGCGGAATGGGAGTATAACGTACAAGGCATTAAGTGTTAATACTAATGTGATGTACAAGTACCCCAGATATCTACTTTAGAGCAGTTTTTGAATACATTTACTCATTTACTTTTCTTCTCCTGAGGTGTCCTGATATAAAAACAACTAATGTAGAAGATGAAACACAATAAGGTAAACTCTTTTAATGGTGTATACAGACTAAACCTTACCATGATCACCTAAGATAAGTAAGAAGTGATTCCAACTGTGTGTATGTTTCCATGTGGGTAGAAACTTCTGGGTGTTAACTCTGTTAGAGAGTTTAGTAAATGAGAAATGGAGATGTGAATTTGTGCGGCTGCTTCACTGCACAAATCTCCCACAACAGGTGGGTGTGGGTGTCAGGGTGAGACTGGCACAGTTTGAAAGCAATCTGATCCTGAGAAATGCCGCACTATAAATATATTCTGCTCAACTGCTTCTCTTGCCTTGCAACTGTCAGGCCTTAACCTCTGACCCCCCAACACTTGTCTCCCCCCCCCATATTGACCCCCCCAACTCATTCATGTGGTCTCCTTCTTCTAACGTGTACTGTGAACTAGGACTCTACGCTCAACTACATGTAGGGAAGGGTGAACAGAAAAAGATCTGGCAAATGTTGGCACCAGGATGCATTTGACTGTAAAATGAGATGTGAAGTAAAGCCATGAAGTCATTTGTTAGCCACGTGTTACAGCTGCCCTGAGCTCTGATGGATGGATTTGAACTCTTAAACAGATACAAATGCTGATTATATCAATTATCTGTCTCGGAATGTTTGACCCTGCTTTTCATTTGCTACAAAAGATATCATATATTTTAACGATAAAGTAAGCCATTCTTCTTTACCTCTTCTATGAGAGATATGTGCTACAGAATCACATGTGCTTTTTGACACTATTAAACTTGAGGACAGTAATAACTTTATATATATGGCATGCACATAACTTTGTTTATGCACAACTGTTTGCATGTGTTCTTTCAAATAAGCAAATTACAGCAGTTGTGATTGTTAAAGATGACTCATCTCATCAAGCATTGCACTTTTAAAACACTGTTTGACTCATGAACAGTTTAAAAACAACAACAACAACAAATGTAGAACCAGAGTTATCATCCTTTTTACTCCATTCTTCTTCCATATAAAAACCTGGTGCCTACATTGACCGCTGCAATCGACTATTGTATGTTCATGTGTGTTATGCTTTTAGTGTTTAATGTAGCCTTGAGGGAATAGCTTTAGGGGGATAAGAGAGCCACAGAAGACTAATGAGATCACTTCTTTCCAACTTCAAACCAGAAGATTTCCTTTTTTTATTTAAAACGTTTCAAACGTTAAGTCTGAAGACTCAATCAATGCTGACTCAACAGACATCTCCAAACGAGATAAATGGAATAGTTCATTTCAAACATTTTATTCAATTTTTAATCTATTTATTTCACCCTTATAGTAACAAGCAACCCCAAAATCAAATCAAAGATGTAGAGAAATTGAGAATAGGCTAGAACAGGGGTGTCAAACTCGTGGAGGGCCGGACTGGTTCAATGTTTATTGCAAAACTTATTGAAATGAACTTATTGCACATATTAAACCTGGAACTAACAAAGCTTAAATTATTGCCTATAAAAACAACATTAAACATTAAATAATCAGTTGCATTCATTTCTTATGGCTCTATCTGCAGCTTTTCCGGAGTCATTTCTTATGATTACATTTTTCCACAGGCCAACACAGCTCAAAAAAACAATTTCCCTCAAAGAAAAAAACAAACATGCCCTGTTGTCGCAAGGAAAAAAGTGCAAAAGGAAACATCCATTGAAACTCAGTTTGCTGCTGTGATGCTAGTTCAAGCCAGATACTTGGCATCTCATCTTGGGTGCAAGTTCATCAATGATTGGGGTCAGGCTCTGAGCTGAGGAAATCCTCAGGATTGAGTGAAGGTATGCGTGCAATATGCCGGCAGGCCAGATCTAATAGTAATTAGAAATTATCCTGCGGGCCGAAATGTAATCCACCATGGGCCTGATTTGGCCCCCGGGCCCTGAGTTTGACACATGTGGGCTAGAACCATATACTGTTTGAAGAAGAAAAAACAGATAGTATCCCATAACTTTCTCTAAAGAGCTCATATATAGATTATCTTCCCTGAAAGCAACTTGAGCAACATTTTTGAGGAAATTGTGTGCGATATTGTAATAATTTGGTTACAAAGCGCACATGAAATATGTTGTTCAAGATGTTTCTGGAAGATTTGATGGACATCTTGGTTCTGAGTTTGAGATGTATTTGGTGTTCCCACCTTCTTCACTGGAGGGTCAACTGAGACCAAATGAGCCGACAATGACTGAACTTTCATGCAACAGTGAACTTTTTCTTTATTGTGAGGTTAGTCATTTTAAAGCTATACAAACCTAAGGTCATGCTCGACGGCTAGTTAAACAGCTTATTTCTTGTTTAACATTCACACCCAACTGCAGCCTAAAGGCGTACAGTAGAGGGGCTTCAGAGGCCCACTGACTCTGTCTATTTCAGGACCTTCTATTTATTGCCTAAGTCTTTGGTATGCAAAGGCATTTCTCTCAGGTTTCATGCTCTTCAGGCTCTGTTGCTCAAAGAAGCAATATCTTGGAAAATATCAGGCTTTACCCAAAGCAAATAGATTTAATCTACTCTGGTGATTTCCTCAGTAATAATGAGGTCATGCTGGTGCTGCAACAGACATATCCTCACACCGAGCAGGCAGAGCAGCAAGTGCTCCTGCTGGAGTTTATGTAACAGGTCATGCTTTATAAGGACTTGGTACTATAACAGATATAGGGAAGCAGAAAGTCCCTATAGGGATATTGCAGCAATGTATACACAGAAAATGAACTCAATATTACATCTACCATTAATGTCTCACACGAATATGACCGTTTAAAAAAAATCTTAGATACAAAAGGATAAAATATTGAATTATCATGTTATAAAATATGTTATTCTAAGTATATGTTTACTTTTTGGCTGGTTGTAAATAAATGAATGTTTATGTTCAGGTCTGGTGAGTGTGAAGTATGTTACATCTTTATAACCTACCAGTATATCAAGCAGAACAGATTATAGAAAATCCTTTTCATCAAATAAGCATCATAATCATCATAATCAAGTGAATAATCTGAAGGAGAAAAAAGCAAAGACAAAAGTGTAAAACACACTTACCTGGCTCATACTTGAGGTAGAGGATGGACACGATGTAATAAGCGACATCAAACACGGGAAACATTCCCATTTTTGAGAAAACTTGGGCAATATCGCCCAAATTGAGAGCTGCCAGGACCTCCATGTTGCTTCTATGGTATTCAGAGAGTGTCTGTGTGTTTGTTTTGTATTCCAACTGCGCAATCTGGTTCGTAAAGCCCCCCCAAAAAACCCGGTCCACTGACTCTCCACGAAGCCCCCCGGTCTCGACAGTGAAAGCCTGTGACACTCAAGCCCTGCTATTAATACCTTTCATCTGCACAGCCTCAGCAGCAGCAGCTTCACGCGCTCCGTGCCAGCTGCTCCGCTTTCTACACCACACAGGGTTTACAGCTGCTGGACATTGGCAAAACAAAGGGCTTCTCCTCGTGTGTGCATCATCGATAGACAAACTCGTTATTTACCTGAGCTACAATCATAGACTGTATACAATACGCGATTTGAAGTGATTGTAGCCTGGAAACACAAAAGAGAATGAGACAAGTGTGCATGGTTTAACACGGACAATAAAGAGTCCCAAACCTCTTAATCCGGATCCTGCACGGAGGCTGCAGACTCACCACCGCCATGTGGCGATATCACCTGCTGTTTACATTCTCAGATGATGCAATCCTTTTTTTAATTAAAGGCTAATTATGTATATACTATACCACACAAAAACAACAGGGCAATGTTATGTATTTGATCTACATACATTTAATCAAACAATTTTCTATTTTTGCTCATTTTGGTTTTAATCCTTGAGGAGAATAACAATGAAAGCAATGAGCTCTGCCACCACCAGAGGGTAGACATTACTCACAATTAAAAACCTAGTGGGTCTATCTTGGTCTATCTTCAAAATGTAAATGTAGTCAAGTTGACATTTATGGATAAACATTTATTTGTCCGTCTGAATTATTCCTCTCCTTTTACATTCCTTATTTGAATCACCAAAATCAAGATGCTTCTGTGATATTGCAAGACGAAATGCTAATTTAAATAATGCAAATTAATGAGGGATAGTGTCTGACTTTATTAAAAATATATTTTAATATTCTAATATCGTATGTAACAGAATTTAGAATGAGCTTAATGAAGAAGAAAAAACAGCAACCCTCTGCAGTTCTGAACTTGCAGCTGTTATTGCGCTTCTTGTCTCAAGGTGGCGCACATGGACCAGGTAGAATGTATTATGAAATGAAAATGGAGAATTTGTTCTAGATTTAGCTTTGAAAGTTTCGGCAGGTTATCTCATTCACCCCGACCTGCCTCTAATCATACCCTTTAACATTAAATGCTAATATAATGGACTCTACATTTAACCATTCCATTGTCACAACGCACTCCCTTAGAAGGGTTAACCCGAATCTAAATAGTTCTTACCATAATGACGGTCTTAATGTTACAATGCCTTTTCCCCATTCTCTGAAAAAAATACTGGTTATCTCTTAATTATTGGCCTAAAATGAGTATGACTTAAATATAGTGTTTTATAAGTCCAATAATATTAAAATCAAACTACGAACTATTTTGTAAGTTTTTGATTGACTAGACCCATTGCATATTAGCTTTAAATGAATTATTGGTAGGAATCCACACTTTTAAAAAACAAACATGAATTGTCCGAGATGAATCTGAAGACACAACCGTACTACTGCCTGGCAGGAACGACCTGTCAGTCTAGCATCAGGGCACAAAACACCACGACAGAATTCTGAAACGGCATTGGTCACATTCCTGGTTGCGTGGCGAACACGGAAGTAAGGCGTCTCTCTGATGTGATGTGAGCAAAATGATCGGGGATCTGTTGATATTCGGGTAATCTATTTGACACTCACATACAAGTACACAATTACATAATTGAAATGTTATTTGTGTGTGTTATCATGCACTGTATTGCTGGTAAGATGGCGATAGGCCAAGCTAAATAACAAGCTAGCTCCGTGCTAATGCCAGCTCAGCAGCTAACGTTAGCTGAACAGGTAAATAACAAACAGTTCTCTCTCTGTGTCCTCCAGGACCTTACTGGTCAATGCAGGAGCTGTGCTAAACTTCAAGCTGTGAGTATTAAAGTTACTGTCACACTTTGTACAACAGCTACAATGCTCGCATGTGAGGTTAAAAATAAATAGAACAATCAATCAGTTAAAGGTTGACTGTGGATGTTTTACAGCAAAAGAAAGGAGTCCCAACAAGGATTCGGAGATGAGTCCAGATCACCCACAACAGGTGTGTCATTTGTGTCTGTGTCAAAGAGTATAATATGTATGTCACAGGTGAATGCAGTTCTCAAAGGATCTGTTTTTCAGGTGACAACATCAGAGACTTCCTGCTCAGCCTCCGGTACTTTCGTATCTTCATTGCTCTATGGAACATCTTCATGATGTTCTGCATGATTGTGTGAGTATTCCACCCTGAGTTGATGCTACTCATTTGCAAGTAGATGTGTAATGGTTGAACTTGGTGATTTCGACCAGGCTGCAATGTTTTAAGAGGCAGTCTCTCAACTAAAATATTACTTTAAAGGATAGTTCTTACTGTCAAAACATTACAAGATAATGTGTGTTCATCACATACATGCATATTGTCTGTGTAGGTAAACACTGATGTATCAGTGTAAGTTCTATATATATTCATTATAACAAGTGTCTAAATAAAAAAGGGACCTACGTCAAATACAACAAAGTCATTGTTTTGTGATGTTGTAAAAATGTTTTAATAGTTAAAATAATAATAACAATAACTGTTGAAATAATGTTTATTTTTAGAATAAAACAATGCTTTAGTTCCAATAAGAATTATCTTTTTAATTCATTTTTTTCAAGTTAGTGTAGAAACATTTGTGTGATATCACTGGCATAGTTATTTAAAGTATTTATGCTTTCTTTTCCTTTTAAATCTGGTTTAACTGTGCTCCAATTTGTGATTTCCTACATGTGCCAGAATACCTTTTTTAACATTCCTTAAAATAGGCTCTGAAGTTGTTGCTCTTCTAACTGTCTGCATGTCTCTAATCCTCACAGATTGTTTGGGTCATGATCCAGCTTTGTGTACTGGACTTTCATCAGGATGCTGATTTTCTAGGGTGGATGCTATAAACTTCTTCTAAACTGGAGTTTACTGTTCTTTTGGCCCTTACAATTGTATTTATGGTTCATTTTTTATTAACAACCCAAAATCATAAATCTGCTTCCGGCTGTACTGGAATTTATGAATCACTGTATTTATTTTTGTCTTATAGAAGTTGTTACATTTGTACCCTTTTTGGTTGAACTGTATCTACGCCAGCACACGTGCCATTGCTGGACATGTATTGTCTTGTGCCCATGGGCTTCAATATTGAACAGGAGCATTTTTCTCCCGCATATCAGTTTTGAAACAGTAGAGATGAAAATTATAAACAGCCTTCACTTACAGGATTAAAAACTTGCTAAATAAGCTGAAAAAGCTGCAGGGAACTAGATTTAATGTGAGTCAAAATGATCTGTCACTTACAGAACCCTACATCCCCTCTGTACAAACATGTCCAAATGTACTCATCAGCTTGCCCCTTATTTCAATCTGGAAAAAATATCACTTTTTCCTTTATTCGGGGGCACCTGTGCTATGACTAAATGTTTAAGCCCTACAATGTAAATGTGTTCTTATTCCTAACAATAAAAATACACAGTTTTCTTATGCAATGTCTGTTTATTGACTTGAAAAAATGGTTTTGACTGTATTGGGACAAGGAACATACGATCTGACCTCATTAACTCAAATGGGCATTGGCCCTGACGTGACTATTAATGTCATTATGAGAACCCCTTATAATACTTCATATTTAATACGGATAATAACTGTATATTCTATGTACTGTAAATGTATTACACTGTACAGTGCAGTTTATATACAATAGATTGACATACTTAGAATATGTGACTTTAAAATGCCACTGACAATGATGATTGTCTCTTCAGAGCGAAAAAGGTTGCAGATTTGAACCCACTGGCAGATGACATTTAATGTATGGATGGAAATAAACTGAATCGGGGTTTCTTTGTGTGGACTGAGAGCCACTGCTAAGGGTTAGGTGTGGAGAAGCAGGCAAATAAATGCAATAGACACAATACCTTTGTTGCCCTCTTTATTCAAACCCCAATTCAGAAAAAAAACAAGGCAGCTTAAAGCGAGCATTAACATGCACATGTATTTCATTTTTTATTTAGCAGTGCCTGAGGAGTAGACGAAATATAATACATAAAATAAAGCAATGCAAATAAATGGAAGTGATTGAAATTGAAAGTCCATTTATTTGTATCTTACTCCTCTTTGAATTTATTTTTTAGATAATGTATTCCTATACCACGGAATTATAATATTGCTTTGTCTTTATATTATTTATTTATTTGATCTCTTGCGAATGTGAACAATTGGTTACGTAAAATTCTCCCATCATGCTCTGCGCGACCGCTTGACAAAAAGCCGGATGAGAAGGCAGAGGAGGAGGAGGCTACCAGCCGAGGGGGGTAGCCGATTCCTGGAGAGGATTTTCTGTTCTCGTCATATTAAAACGTAACGGCGGCGAATGAAAACAACAATAAAAGCATCATAAAACATGGTGCTTACTCCCAGAGAAGCTCTGTCGTCGGGCCTGTGAGGGTCGGCAGGTTTCGCACCGCCGCCTCTTCGGGGGATTCTGCTGTCTGGGTCCGACCTGACCCTCTCACCGCCGGGCGATGACAGCAACTCCAGCCACTCCGCAGCTGATGAGAGACCGGCTGCTGCTGGCCATCGACGGCCAGAGCAATGTGAGTATAACCGGTACTTTCCAAAGGACGAACTGGGTGCGTAGAGGCAGATAACAAGGCCAAGCCGACTTGACAAAGTGGGGGCTTTCACTTATAATGTTCTTGCTAATTAGCTTGCTAACATCACAGGTTAGCTAAAGTAACTAACAGGCATTCCAATGGCTTGCTAGCTGGCTAATGTTGATGTAGCCAAGTTTTTTTTTTTGTGTTCACTTAAAACGCTTCAAGACTAAAGACGTGAGGGAGAAAGTGGTAACAGAGACCTTTTGGTTCTAGAGACACTGATTAATTAGGGTTTCAGTGAGATCAAGGCAATAGATTACATTATAATCTCCTCTGTCACTATAATGCAGTTGATGAGATTGTCATGTTTTCTAGCAAGATCCATGGTACAACATACTGTTAAAGTCAAACAATATAATAATATTAAACTAATTGTTTTGCATTATGCTGTCCTATTGTTCTATACCACTGGTATTACCACCTTGAAAACTACTGTAAAATACTATTGTGAAACACTTAACTCAAAAGTTGTTTTCACTGCTAACCAGAACAAAGGAAAGCATGACCATTTTTAGTATAATGCTTACGGCAATGTTGGGTTTACAAGTTAAAGCAGTTCACTTAATGAGATGATGTGTTTGATTAATATCTTCTATATTATTTTAGATCACACATACGTGGAAATGGTGTCTTTCAACACTTGCAACAAGAGTGTGCCAGCTGAGGTCATTATCAATGGTGACTCTTACATAATGTGTAAGAGGTATAAGAAGTGACCTCTGGGATATCCTGGCTGTGAATGACACTACACATTCTTTGTGTTGTAGCTGACAGTCATTCATATCCAGCATAAATAGGAATGGTGATAGGAAATCCTCAATTATAATGTTTTTAACCAACACACAAGATTGTATTTTTTGAGCAAATAAATAACAAATAAATATAGGTAGTTTATTACATTCATGCAGAAATCTGTATCAATCCATTATTGGATTTAGCAGTCCTCATTGATATTTACACTGATTATTACTATAAGCTTATTTTAACACAATCTAGTGGACACATTTATATAACTTCATGGTAAATATGATCAAATCGCTCAACTTTAGTTGGCGCAAAGCAGGCTCAGATTAAAGTAAACAGGACACTAGTACAGCACTTTCTTCTTTCTTACTTGCATATCTTGTATTCTCCTGGGGGAGGGGTGGACACATTTGCATGCAATCTCAGTTTGTCATATTGAGCCTGAAACCAGTATGCATGGACTCTTTACAAACAGGTGCACATTTGAAAGACTATTCAAATGATGCCATGCCTTGACCTTTTTAACAGCCTTTCTTTCTCTCTGGAGAATTGATGTATGGTTGGGCTGTAAGGTTCTGAATAACTGCATAACAACAACTGTACGTGGACACTGTGATGGTGATGCTTAAGACAATAATGATGACCGAGGATTGTAATATATAGCTATGTGTCTTTTCAGCAGATATGCAACATGGTGGTAGTCATGGAGGTGATCTCCTATTTGGAGAAATATCCTATCACCAAAGAGGCACTGGAGGTGGGTTACATTCAGTCCTACAGTATGTCCTTTCCAAATATATGGCAGCTGAATCCGTTCATAATATAATTGCTGTTAACCACTAATCTTATCTCCTTAAAGGAAACCCGCCTTGGAAAGCTCATCAACGATGTCCGAAAGAAAACTAAGAACGAGGACCTTGCAAGAAGGGCCAAGAAGCTGCTGCGGACTTGGCAGAAGTTAATTGAGCCAGGAAAGGTAGAGATGTTGTCCAAAGGACACACTGGTGCATCATGGTCTTCCAATGGTGGGGCTCATTCCTGCATCTCCACTCCAGCTCCCACCACACCATCAGCTAAAACGGGTTCAGAGTTGAAGAACAGAAATGACTTCAACAACTGCTACTCCCCGAAGGTTGAGAAAACAAGCACCAGGAAAGGTAAGGGTGACCACAAAGAAGAACTGCTCTTACCAGCAAAGAGATCCAAAATGACTCTAAATGATCAAATGCAAACCTCCAAACAGCTGCCAACCAATGGAATTGGTGGTAGCTCTGACATTTTTAAAGATACTCGTACACATCAGCCTTTAGACAAGGAGATTTCAGAGCCTTTGGACAATGACAGACTAATTAAAATCCCAGTCAATGCTGTCAAACCTCATCCAAGTGCCCTGGGATACAGCAAGCCTCCTAGCACTTCTTCTTTGCTAAAAGCATCGGTTCTGCAGCAGCAGGCCAGACGGGAGCAAGCTGTCTCTGGAGGGCAGCATCGACCCAGAAGCCCAGGCTGTTCCTTGCACACTCCTCAAACTCCAAATCAGGAAACTGGTGTAAACCAAACTGCATCACAAGCACAAGGTCTTCCAACCCCCACTGTGAGGCCCGGGCCTGGGGACACCTCTGGGCTGGGGCCATCCTCTCAGCCTTCCACTGGTTGTGTTCAGGGTTTGCAAACAGATGGTTCAGAATTGCATTCTCAGCGCAGGCCTCCCAGTACGTCTCTTCTCAAGTCCTATGACTCCTCCTGTGGGGATGTGGTCAGTTTGGAAGCTTATGGTGCTGTTAGCAATACAGAGAAAAGGAAAAAACAGAAAAACAGGCCTAAAGACCATGTGATACATTCAGAGGGACAGACTGTAGAAGACAGCACTAAACCAGTCAGGTTAAAAGACAGGAGACTGACATTTGACGCTGTCACAGGACAGATAAAATCCTCCTTCCAGAAGGAGATTTGCCAGGAGGGGGACGTCAGATTGGAACCTCAGTGTTCAGAGCAGCCGAAGCTGAATCCCCCAGTTCCTCCCAGTCCCTTCCAGCAGACAGACTGGAAAGCGCTGTCACGGAGCGAAATCATCCAGTCGTACCTTAGCCAGCAAAGCAACGTGCTGGCGTCGTCAGGCACCAACACCCCTGGTGCACACTTTTTGAAAGAGTTTGTGAAAAAAGAGGAACCCCGCACTACAGATGTGAAGAAAACACACGTGCTGGCCCCAGAACTCCCAGTCAGGGATTTACCTGGGGTTAGCAGAGAGGTCATCAACGAAGACCTGAACAAATTACACAAGCAACACTGGTCCGGGGTTAACGGTTGCTATGACACAAAGGGTACTTGGTATGACTGGACGGAGTGCATCTCTTTAGACCCGCATGGAGATGAGAGCAGGTTGAACATACTGCCATACGTCTGTCTGGATTAAATCTGAGCTCGGGTTTGGAAGTTGTAAGCTGCCTTCATGGTTGAGCAGAGCAGCTCTGCGTTGGTCATGGCTCTTTTATTTAAGTGTAAGCTGCAGTTTTGCATTGCGGCTGAAAGTGGAGTCTATGTGCTGCCTACGTGGGTGTGTGTGGAGCACAGGAGGTAATCAGTGTTTTTATGAGTTCATAAACATTGTGTGAGGACGGCACAAAGGAAAGAGGCTATGCATTACCTTACTATTAAGTAACTGTACACATTGAGCTCCCCATACCTGCCATTCTTTGTATGGGAGAGGACATCACATTAAACTGCACAGCTGCATTTGGTCTGTCTTAGGAAATCCACATGACCTGTGGAATGTGACTTTACTGGATTCTCTGTGTCATTTTACATTTATTTCACAGTGCAGTATTTTTCAATTTAAAGTTTTGTTTGTCTTATCTGTGTTAAAAATGTTTCACCTTTCAATTGAGACTGGTAAGCTACATAATTGGTACTAATGAGGGTTTTGTTTGCATTTACTAATGCATCTTGAAAAGTGCTGTTTAGCTTGAAAAGCTGAATTGAATGCCATCTTTAAGTATGTCATTCTCATTGGTGTTAGAAAATCTATAAAATCCTGTGCAAAACACTCGTCATTGCACCTCTTTAGAACTGCTGTTTCCCCATTGCACAACTGTCTCCTGCAGTGGCTTTTAGCATGAAGAAAAACAATCTGCTTGAAAACATTTAAATATTTTTCTTGTGTTTGGTTTGAATGCTGTTAAATAACGTGTCATCACTTCCAGATATGAGTGTGCAGTTTGGGCTGAAAGAAAGGCCTGTATGAGGGTTGAACAATGCACTCTGATAAAGAAGTCAAAGGCTGTCAAGTATAATATTTATTTACATTTATATATTAATTTTGTGGTTTATATACATGTTCAGACTTCTTTCATTTTCATTGTTATATTTCTTTGTTCAGCATTTACTGCTTAAAAACCAACTTACTTCACACAGGAAAACTGCAAAATGACACATTCTGATAATGTGAAAACAAGTTATTTAATACTTGCCTTTTCCCTTTACTGTGTATTAAGGCTGTGAAATATGTATTGAAATGGCAGAGCAGAATATTCTCCTAGTTTTGCATCTTTGTCTTCTGTCAGGACAACTACATTGAAATGCTGGATAAAGTACTTCATATCATTCCTGTGACTGTTTGCCTTATGGAAACCTGTGTTTTCCCTAAAGACGGAGCCTTAGTGAATGTACAGAAATTAGCCTTTTGTGTTCGGTAAACATGCGAGAACATATTTGCTACTTTGTCCTTTAAGCGGACATGTTGATATGTGTTAATAAAAAAACTGAATTAATTGTGAGTGTCTTCTTTTCAGGAATTAAAAAGTAGCCCTTTGAAATTACCTCCTGTAATCTAACTGAAAAATAGTTTCCACAGTGCAGAATCTCTGCATGCTAACTATATTTTTGATTGATTCTTAGGATACTCCTATACATAACTATGCTTATGAGCAATTGCAACAAATCCACACACAGTCATTGATGCAATTACACCTCTATAGACGAATTTGAAGCTGATTCCAACAGAAAATGATTAGCAACTATTTTTTTATTAATTATACTTTAAATTATATATTTTATCCCAAAATACCAAACATTCCCCTGTCTGTTTGAGCGTTTAATGTGTTTTGTTTATAATATAATAAACTGTCTCTTATTTATTTGTTCAGATACTGAGAGAATACATTGGAAATTGAAAGAGAAATGTATTAAACCTGCAGATTCACAATTGAGTCCAATTCAATGACCCTTTGTTAATTAATCAATCAATCAATCAATGTTTATTTATATAGCCCAATATCACAAATGTTACATTTGTCTCAGTGGACTTCACAGTTTGTACAGAATATCAGTATGACAATACGACACCCTCTTTCCTTAGACCCTCACATCGTACAAGGAAAAACTTCCAGAGAAAACCCACAGTTTAAAGGGAAAAATGGGAGAAACCTCAGGGAGAGCAACAGAGGAGGGATCCCTCTCCCAGGACGGACAGACGTGCAATAGATGCCGTGTGTAAATTGAAAAGATAATACATTTGCAACATAGGTAGTCCAAATTTTTGGAAATGCATGTGTGTATAATAGGAAGATGAATCCACGAGGATATCCATCCAAGACTTATGATCCAGGACCACAGCCACGACTCAAGATCCAGGACTCGCGATCCATGACACAGGACCGCAGGATCATCCATGACTCGGGATCCCAGCGTATATAGACACCAAAAAGAAAGAAAATTAATACAAGCAATTAGATGTTGTGCATATGTGTAAGCCAACAAGAATAATAGAAATGCACAGACAGTCACAAGCAAAGTTGATTAGAACCTGTTTTACCTGTTTACCAGGAAAATACCTACATGGCAATTTTTACAATATTTATTACAAGTTAGTTAATTTTCCCAAATCTACAATTTTAATGCGGCTCAGAAGGATCCATCATTAAACGCATGTCTGCAGATGACTTATTTTGAAACGCGCGGCCGGAAGTGCAGCCTGGGCTCCATTGTTGACAGGGTGACGCGGAGCAGCTCCGAGCAGCTCCCGGTGCAGGCGGACTCTCCGCCGGTGACTCGTCACTCCGCGCTGGAAGATGGCTGCGGCGGACCGGCCCCCTGTTAGGGAAGGGATCCGGATATTTTTTCTGTGTGTGTGTTGGTACACGGTCAGCTCAGGGGGCAACATCGTCAACAAAATCATCCTGAATGATTTCCCGTACCCCGTCACAGTTTCTCTGTTCCATATCATCTCTATCGTCGTGTTTCTCCCGCCGCTGCTGCGGGCATGGGGAGTCCCCACAACAGAAC
Organism: Notothenia rossii; assembly: GCF_949606895.1. Classification (NCBI taxonomy): domain Eukaryota; kingdom Metazoa; phylum Chordata; class Actinopteri; order Perciformes; family Nototheniidae; genus Notothenia; species Notothenia rossii. The sequence continues at coordinate 79,457,646 of NC_136912.1, read as the reverse complement.
TGCCGAGCAGTTACTACCGGTGGACCATCCTGCCTCTAGCTTTCGGAAAATACTTTGCATCTGTGTCTGCCCACTTCAGCATATGGAAAGTACCCGTTTCATATGCGCACACCGGTGAGTACAGCCTGTTTGCATGAATGTGTGAGATAATGTAAGGCCACCTGGTAACTTGATGATGTGTCCGCACCGTCAGCTGTTGTTAGCTACGTGGCTAACGCAGGGCAACTCGGCGTAACCGACATAAAGCAGCCTGTGGGCCCGGGTCAGCGTGGCGTCCGTGAACAGACATGCTTTTGTAGGATTTATTAACTTACCATCGACCCGCTAACTTAAAATTGGTCCGCTTGAGGCTCCATTTAAGAGTAACTAACTAGCTACTGTTAGCTAGCTCCCCAACTTAATTAAAGCTAATACGTCAGGGGGGAGGGTCCAGGACTGAACCTGTTCCGTGTTGCGCTTCTCTAACTTTGATCGCTGTCTGATTTTATGTAATCCTCATATAATTGAGTTTTCCCCTAAGCAGTGATAGAAGAAGTATTAAGATCCTTAAGGGGAGAAAAGTTCAAATACGACGTTGTGAAAGTTGTCCTCTACAAGTAAAATACATGCATTCAAAACCTTTAAGTAGTATGAGGGAAATGTAAATCCAAAACAAACTTTTATAGAAACAATATGGATATAGTTTCAATTGTTATTGTCCAGTTGTTCCCTTTGAGTGTTTGACTGTGATTCACATGTTGCATTTGACTGCTGCATGGATGAGATAATTATAACTCCTTCATTTACTGTTGGGTAGTTGAGTCTACAGCATTGCATTTCTACTACATCTTCATTTTTCAAGCGTTATGGTCCATAAGACACCTCTAAAGAAGTATTTGTTTTTAGAACAAGTACCCTATCTTCAGCTTTTTGATGATGCATTTTCAGCTGACGGATGTTAGGCAATGTATGATTTAAAAAGTTGGACATTTTGTCAACACTGAAATTAGTGTAGTTTATCAGAAAAAATCCTCATATTTGAAGATGCATTGTTTTCGCTGGGCAGGAAGGGGAGGAAATACTGTTCTCTGAAACGGAACCAAAACTGACAAACCAAAGTCATTTCACAGTCCAAAGTTATCCTTTTTCCCACAGGCTAAGTGAATATTGATGGTTCAAATGTTATCAGCCACTCAATAGATTACCATTATTTGAAACTGTTTACAGAGAGGTTTTTTTGGAGGCTGTCTATTATACTGATACGTTTGTACAACTATGTTCCACCCATTTCTATATCAATACGTGTGGACTTAATAAAGAAATACCGTTCATTATAATGTAATACAGTTTTAGAGCACCACAATTTGCAGTCTAAAGTATTACCACAATGTTTTTTAAAATATTTCAAAATCAGAGTCTATCATGACTGATGACAGCTCCCATTAACACTCAACTGGTTTAACCTGCTTTAAATAACCGTGTAGCTTCATTCCATTAGTTTCCATCAGTAATTGACAGTTGAAATACAATTCAGTTGTCAGTCTTATACAACAACAGTTTGAAGGTTATACGTCATGATTTGTATGACAGTTTGATTGTTCAGTTTTCTCTTTTATCTATTTTAAGAGAGGTGTCAATTCTACTTGGACTACCTTGAAGCTAATAAAACACTTCTCCTTATGAGTTCAAATTTCAACAGCACCTGTCAAATCAACTTTAACTGTGCTTATTTACAGTTGTTTCTCTCTTTTTATAAAATTACATTGGAAATGCAAGTGTGAGGAGGGAAAGACGAGGTCTGTCACCATCACTTTATCGTTATGACCTCCTGTGTTATTTAACCAATATCATCATATTTTAATTGTTACCTGAAATTCATTTTCTAAATACCACAGTAAACATAGTCATATCTTCTAATAGTTTGTCCTAAATACACTTAAAATCAAACTATTCTTGGCTGTTTTGATCACCTCTACACACTAACTAAAGGAACCTTGTTGGTCCTTGGAAACAACTTTAGAGGCACAGCTGCCATGTCAATAAATCTCTCTCTCTCTAAAGTTTCAAAGTCACTTTGTCCATGTGGATAAAAGTAGTTTTTACTGAGCTGAATCTAGTTTTCATGGCTTTTAAGTCTCATTGTTGGTAACACACACCATCAGGCTAAACCTATGCCAGTAAGTGACGCATTACAATGAAGGTGTGTTGTGTTTGGCTTGGCTTTGACCCAGTAGCTTTTCAAATGTAATCAGTCTGGTACTCTCAACCATTTAAAGGGCAATATGTTTGATATGGAGACACACAGTTTGTTGTAATTTCTCGGCTGAAATTGTGCCTTTTTCTATTCTTTCTTTCTTTCACAGTGAAAGCTACAATGCCAATATGGGTTGTGCTGCTATCAAGAATCATCATGAAGGAGAAGCAAAGCACAAAGGTGAGTAGGTCCGACTCTGCAAACAGGACACAAGGCCTGCTCTGTTTCTCAGTGTTTGACACCGAGCAGTGGTGATGTGGCACAGTACTGCTGCGCCTATACTGCCGTATCACGGATATCTGCAGGGGCTTTTGTCCCTGATCAGGGGCCGTATTCACAAAGCATTTTATCTTACCGCTAGGAGTGCTCCTAACTCGCGCTAAAACATTTTACGTAGGAGTTTTTTCTTAAAAGTTATTCACAAAGCCGCTGAGACCTACTCATACTTAGGATAAATCACTAAGAGTGAACTAAGAGTGACGCGCCGTTGCTATGGATTACGTCGATTCTCGTGCATGAGTTTAGAAGCGGTCAGTACGGTGATTGGTTGTTCAGAGCAGGCGGTCTCGGTGAAACTCATCCGCAACATCCCACAAACGAGCCCACTAAATCACCGAAAAAGAAGGAAATAGCCTAGGCTAGAAATGTATTCCTTTCAAATAGTTATGGACAGTGCAGTTAGCAGAATACACGCATGAATGATGACAAGTTTGTGCAGACCACGATAATGACGTTGTATATGCACGTTAAAGAGAGAGAGCAAACAATAAAAATACGTAAATTAAATCCTTCATGATGATTCTTGATAGCAATTTCTGGATGGATATACTCATGGATTCATCTTCCTATTATACACACATGCATTTCCAAACATTTGGACTACCTATGTTGCAAATGTATTATCTTTTCAATTTACACGCGGCATCTATTGCACGTCTGTCCGTCCTGGGAGAGGGATCCCTCCTCTGTTGCTCTCCCCGAGGTTTCTCCCATTTTCCCTTTAAACTGTGGGTTTTCTCTGGAAGTTTTTCCTTGTACGATGTGAGGGTCTAAGGACAGAGGGTGTCGTATTGTCATACTGATATTCTGTACAAACTGTGAAGTCCACTGAGACAAATGTAACATTTGTGATATTGGGCTATATAAATAAACATTGATTGATTGATTGATTGATAAATTGCATTAAATCAAGGGGGCAATTAAAAGCACCCTGCAAACTATTATCCAATGAGCATATTTCCAGCACTTAAACACTTTCAATAACAGCCCATACTGCCGTTCAAGTCCCCCTATCATGATGAATGAAAACAATCTGCGTGTTGATGGAATGTACTTTCTTTCTATTGACAAACACGTCCTCATCTTTTGATGGCGCAATTATTTTGATGTGCATCCCGTCAATAGCACCGACCGCACCGGGCATACCTGCAATTGCCATGAAGTTGGCTTTGATCCTGTGTAGTTGTTGATTGTCCAAAGGAAACCGGATAAACTGTTGGATGATATGTGGTCTAGAGAGCGCGCTGATGGTTTGGTTTATGGCACGGCTGACTGATGGTTGGGATATTCCTAAATCGTCGGCATTGCAAAGTTGCATTTTCCCTGTTGCTAAATATCATAATGTTGCCAAACATTTTATTTCCGGACTAATCGGGTTATTCCTGTTTGTCGGGGATGTTATTGCATCCCGCACTAATTCCTCAACAAGTTTGATACCCTCACGATTTAGCCTATATCTCTTGATCAATTCACAGTCTTCCATTGTCTCCAAAACATTTCGTCTCGCAGCCATTTTCAGATTCTTTGTGAATAGGTCTTACTGAGTTAGGAGTCCTCTCGAGGACTTTTAAGCTCTCCTAAACTTAGGTGCTACTTTTAGGCCTAAAATACTTTGTGAATTGCTCTTAGTGAATACAATTAGGAGTCCTAAATTTAAGACTGACACGCCCATTATGTTTAGGAGTTTCTCCTAAATTCGCCAGTTAGGAGCTACCGTAATTTTCGGACTATAAACCGCACCTGAATATAAGCCGCAGCAGCGGCATACCACTCTCGGTTCCACTTTTACTTTTGCGCGCTACCTGTCTCACTCTTTTCCGGCCTCCAGCTTTTCCTGCTGGAACCCGCCGCTTAAAGGTGGGGGTCCGCGGACCGGCCATAGAGCCCATAGAGTTAAAGGTGTTGGCCGTTAGCTGTAAAAATCCATAGATTAGCCGCACCGTTATATAAACCGCAGCGTCGAAAAATAGGGAAAAAGGCGCGGCTTATAGTCCGAAAATTGCGGTACTTTTAGCCCTAAGATCCTTTGTGAATACGGCCCCAGATGTTCTATAGGGGGGTGGAAGAAACTTTTGATTTCCTCCACATCCACCTGTTAAATCCCCAATTCACTCAATACTTCTAATATTACAGTAGCCAACTGGGGTTGTGTTGATGCATGTCTTTGAACTTTTTTTTGTTTAATGCTGAAATGGTAAATGGACTGTACTTATCTAGCGCTTTATCCAGTCTTTAAGACCCCTCAAAGCGTTTTACATACTGTTGGGGAAATATTTTCCAAAGCCCATAACTTTGACCCAGTTTATCAGTTCATTCTTTCCTGACTGACCACACGCACCTGTAACCTTGGCTGCTGTGCTCTCAGTGTTCTGTCTCCCTGTTCCTGCCTGTTGGCGTTAGCCGATAGAGGTGTTATGATTCTATCTTGTTATGCACAATGTTAATTATTCTCTCTGAACTAGCTTAATACATGGGTCTGGGGTAGAGTTCTTCAGAATTGACGTGGCAACTCTCCCGTGCAGTCAGATCGTGACTGAATTGTGATGTGAATTCTCCGGCCGAAGCTCCTAATAAACCATCAGTGTTTGACATCAAAGCTCCAGCTCTCCCTGTGTATCCTTCCTGAGTCGGTAAATCCCACTGCATTGCTACCAGAGTTCCCGTTAGCCGGTAATTACCAGACTACGAACGATAAAATATGCTGAAGACCGGCCAATCTAAGTCTCTCCGGTCAAAAATATATTTCCCCTTGGCGCAATACCACATCAGTTGCGCAACTTGCGCCACTTATGTGACAGACAAAAGAGTATGTGACAGACAAGAATAGTCAATTCTAGAGATGTCCCGATCACGTGATTGGGGATCGGAGCCGATCACGTAATTTTCAAAAGATCGGAATCGGGAGGAAAAAAATCAGGGGTCGGGATTTTTTTTATAAATACTTTTTTTTAAATGTTGTATTCAATGTTACAAAACAAAAATGACCATGTTCAAGTCTTAAAGTCATCCTGAGGCCTTAGTTTTGGTTTCAAATTACAGAACATCATGTATGTGTTGCTTCTTTGGGGCTTGTTTTCATAGACCTGGTTGCTTATTTCTCTCAAATCTGGCAACAGAGTGGGCAGGGCGCAGTGTCTAATTGTAGCAGTAAGCTAACGAGTACTGAAAGCTTTATTTTGTTTTGATCCAATGCTGCACAACTGAACTGATCCAATGCTGCTGTGAAAGAAAGAAGCTATATCCATGTTGGATAGAATATCCAATTTAAATAAAAAAAATAACCTTAAGGGACAACTTGAATGCTTTTTTTTCTCTTAATGCATTGCATAAAGATCGGATCAGGAAAAATCGGTATCAGCAAATTGTCAAAATCAAATGATCGGAATCGGATCGGGAGCAAAAAAAGGTGATCGGGACATCCCTAGTCAATTCTAATGTCTAACACGTAATGTGGAGAAAGAGATGTCCTGTATGGGTTGATTGTGCGTTGATCTGTTGGTAATGCCTCTGGGTTCCGGTCGGCATGTAAACAAATGCATAATGCTGCGCTATACTTTGCGGCCTCACCCGGTTGCACAGCGACGCTTATTGTTTAGGTGTCTTTTTAATAAGCAGGCAGTCCTGTCATTAGCTAGATCTGATCGATATGGACATAAACGCGAGTAAAGTCTAATCTGACGGGAGAGAGAGATCAGCTGCTGCTGACGAGTCGACACGCAGCTCTGCCTGATCACATGCAGTGGTGAGCGGAACAAAACACACACTTCAGGTTAGAATATCACACGTAGCTATTTTAATTATCTTTAAAGCCGCGCAAGAGTGATATGAGTGATTGATTGTCTGGCTTAGCGGTGTCATGATTTTTTAGGACAAATCAGCTGCAAATGGGAGAGATTTACCGTGGAGGATCAACTCGAGTGGATGGAGAGTATCAAACTTAAAGTTTTATGTCAGCATCAAATTAAACCGAGGTTCTTCACACACTAAATAAAACCTTCAACAAGTCATCTTGTTAGGTTCACATGTGTCTCGATAAGCTTTGACACTTCTACCACATAGATATTGCACAAAAACCCAATGACTGCCATCACTGTAATAGATACTGAATGAAATGGCTGCAACTAATAACACGTGTTCATTGTCGGTTATTCTCTCGATTAATTGATAGGCTGTTTGGTCAAAAATATCAATCAGCATTTCACAAGAGAACGACATTTTCAAATGTTTTCCACAACTTAAAGATATTCAATGTACTACGGGAGTAAAGGAACCAGAACATAATCCCAGTTAAGAAGCTAGAGTCAGAAAAAAGCTAGGATAAATAAGGATAGGAAATAGGATAATAGTTGACAACTTTGAGCGCTCTACTGTACAAACCCATTAACAGGAGTTAGGATCTAGACTGTATTTTTCGTCATGCACAGCAACTGTGTTGTCAAATTGTTACGGTGCTTTCCCCCCCCGTTGCTATAGTGTAGTTTTACCTTTTTTTTAAGTTAGCTCTGTGCAGCTGTATAATGTAGAGTAGACAAAGTAGAAGTCAATAAAAGAAGCTCAATATCTGCCTCTACCACTCGGTGTTAAATAAACAATGATGGAGGCGAAAACGTTTATCATCTGATATACAACCTCATTTTCCATCCTGATGGTTAAACATGTTACACTCAAGTTCTCTTAAATGTGAATAAGGAGACCTCTGAGTCTAGCATCAGCCTGTCAGGTTAACCTTACAGTGGACAGTTCAGCATTCAGACAGACTGCTCCACACACACGGAGCATGACGCTCATCACGTGTGTGTGCAGATCATGTTTGAGGAGCAGTAGGCCTCACGCTGAATAAATACTTAGTTTAGACATGACTCAGTTTTGTTAAAATATAAATATCATAGACTGTACGAAACATACTCAGTGACTTACAACAGTCGTCAAAATCAAACCGTATTGTAGAACGGTTGTATTGGATTGCATTGAAAGTGTATCTAATAAAGTGGACGGTGTGGAGCTTATGAGTACAGAGTACTTGTGACTAAACAGTACCTTCTTTGAAAACATTGGTACGGTCTTCCTTTTAAGCTGGGAAAGCCTCCTGGATGAAATTCCACAATGAGTTGTAAAATGGGAGAGAAGTCTAGGCCTCAGCTGAACCAGACGAAGCCCATCTTATATTTCAGGGTTTCTAAAAAAAGAGCACCACTCCCGTTACAATAGTGTCATTGTCTTAAAGTACATATCGGATATACCCGCATGTCCCTTGTTGGCAGAAGATCATTTTATAAAGTCGTTGCCAAGAGCTGCTCTGCTTCTTTGTTCTGCATCCTGTTGAAATGGTCTAATCATCAACCAACACATTAAGAGAGCTTTAAGGAACTGTCTGTTCTCACACCACCAAGTTCCTTATTCGTGTTTGCCAGTTACTTGAACAGTATAACTATGGGCAGTCGTTCTTTTAAAGGCGGTAAATGGACTGAACATCCAATTAGTGTTTTTCTCAGTTTCCCTCTGTGGCTGGCTTGAGGAGAGTGGGCGACTGAGTGGCCGCACAAGAGGGTTTCATAACAACTGCATGTCTCTGTCATCACAATCTAACATTTTCTAAATGCAAATAAAGCTGGCTTTAGATGTTTCTGATGGTTTCAGCCTTTAAGGTGTTTCCCTCAAGTTTCAGAAAGAGGGGTTAGCACCTCCAGCTGCAGCCTCCCTCGTCGTGTGAACGTTTTGTCTCACCATCTTAACATGAGGTAGGATAGATTAATAACGTTCCTGCAGCACTTTGTGCATTTTACAAAGTTTAGTAAATAAGTTTGAGAGATTTTCTTCTGGGACACAAGTTGTGTTTGTGCTTTGGAATTTATGCTTTTTTTTAATGATTCACGTTGGGCTGCAGCTTAAGTTTATTTTCATCAGCTAATAATCTGCCAATCATTCTCTCAAATATATTCTAGGGCTGAAACCATTCTTTACCTAACTCGATTATTAAAAATGGTTATGACCTGTTCTGACTTCCTAACACTAGCTTTATGCAGTACATCAATAATACTACTAATTGTGGGAGAAACTTCTGTGTAGCAATGCAGTGGGAGTCACCGACTCAGGAAGGAGACACGGGGAGAGCTGGAGCTTAGATGTCAAACACTGATGGTTTATTTAGGAGCTTCGGCCGGAGGATTCACAAAACAAGTCACAGTCAGAGGTTCTGACTTCACGGGAGAGTTGCCACGTCAATTCTGAAGCGCCTCTCTCTTGCTAGACCTTTTTAACTGGTTCACAGAGAGTAATCAACATATTTGAGGAGATAGCCTAAACAGCTGGGAACACTGAATTAATTGCGTCTGACACTTATGGCCTCGAAGATTACACACCTTGGAGTCCACAAACACCTAGAAGGAAGTGTTCCAGCGTTCTCACAACAATAAGCATCTAACCGAGAGTTGCCCGGTCACAAAATGGGAACAACAACATATGGCTGAAGCAGCCCATTTAACAGATAACAGACATCAGGGTTGTTCATAAACGTCAAAGGGCGAAAAGGTTAAATATCTAGGATTCCAGGAGAATTATTCCCTAACACTAATGGTAATATTTTAAAATATAAAAACAAAATGCAAACCTTCATTCCCTTGAATTGTTTGTTAGCATAAAAAAACACTATGATGAAGAATAAAATATTTAATTGTTGACGAGAGTTTAATTGTGACAAATAAATAACTCTTTACGATATAAGCAATAAAATGGTGATTATCCTAAAAAAACATGTAGTTGTTTAATCTTATTTTCTCTTGTGTATTTTATTTACATTTCAGTCACAGGGTATCCGTGGGGTCTTAAAAAGTATTAAAAGTTTATAAATCAATTTAGCGAAAATTAAGGCTATTAAAAAGTATTAAACGGAATTTTCCAAGGTATTAAGAAGGTCCACGGCAACGACAACATGAAACACCCTTTAATTTACTGCAACGACATGTCGGGAAACCCCCTCAAGGCAGCCCCATGCATAGCGCATCGTAAAATGCTGCTTCTTATTTTAAGTTTCGTTCCCTTGCTCCGCTCTGGGGAGGAGAGGAGAGTGTGTTGGGGCGCCACTGATGGTGATGAAAGCTGGTTCGAGGGGCCCCCACAGACTCTAGAATCGCCACTGTCAATGGGGATCAAAGCTGTCCGGCCCCAAGTGCTAGCCAGAAAGCCGTGGCGTTTAAGTCCCGACTCTCCCGATGGCCAATCCGTGCCTCCCCTGACTGCACGTCGCTGAAACACACCGCTGCAGTGCAGACTCTCTGCACCGAGGAGCAGCAGAGTCCGGGCGATGCTGCTCCTCCAAGGAAGAGACAAACGTTCACTAAGCAAAAAAAACTATATCCTGTCACAGAGATCTGCTATTTTAAAGTAAAGTCAACACATATCAACCCTAAATATACTTAGTCTATATTAAGAACGAGAAAAGTCTTAACATGTATCGTTTTTTGTAAACATGACAAATGTGCGAGGGTGATGACGTCAGAGCATCGTCCTATGTGCCAGGGCTTAGCCCCGGACAGCCCCGGCCCAATTTAACCCCTGGGTATTTGTGAGGGAGCTCCTATATGGCATTACCCCGCTGAAGCTCACCAAAGTTTAATATATTTCATAGTTCAAAGTTTTGTCAATTGTTTTGTTTATTGGTCAAATACTGGTTTCTAATGGTTTCTGAGGAGTTTTACTGGAATGAAAGAGCACAGAGTCTACAGAAGCAAAAAAGCAGCATACTGCATTAAACCTGACCTTCACAGAGAGGTTGAAGTTCATGTGGAGAGGAGGCTTCAGTAGTCTGTCTGTTTTATCTCTTGGGAACAATACCTAAATCAAATACTACTTTCTAATGGTTTCTTTTTCGAATAAACCTTGCATTGGGTTGGTCACAATTCATTCTCTTGTGCTTTGTTCTATCTGAATTATGATAAGGAGTTATCATAAACTGTTTAGTTGTGCTATCTTACATTCAATCAATACTGTATATAGTTATAAATGTGAGCTAAAGTGTGTCGCCAATGTAACCAGTTTAGAACTCAAAGTTGCGATGAGGTCTTTAAATGTATGGAAAGGGTCTTAAAAAAGGTCTTAAAAGGTAAAATTCCATTTGGCTTCAGGATTCCTCCTTATACCCTGAGTCAAAAGAATGTCATACTTTGTCTGTCCCTAAATATTTCTCAAAGTTAAAGCTGATCACTTTCAATGTTTAATTTGCCAGTCCAAAACCCAAAGAAGCAGTCCACTGGGATACAAAACAGAGAAAAGCATATCATCTCCATGAAAGGGTCGGAAAAAAGCACGTATTTTGTTCATTTTTGCCTGAAAATTACTCGAGCGTGTAATCAATGATCAAAATGATCATTCTTACTAGTTTTAGTAGCATGTTTTGATGGCACTTTCTGTCCTGGATATAAACTGAATGTTGTTCCTCTGGGTTTCTGCTGACTCTGTTTCTATCGTAGGTGTATGTGTCGCTCATCCCCATCATCGGGGGGGTGCTGCTGGCCACGGCCACCGAGCTGTCCTTTGATCTTTCAGGACTCATCAGCGCTCTGGCTGCCACGCTCTGCTTCTCCCTGCAGAACATCTTCTCCAAAAAGGTAAATCATTGTCATGCAGGAGTGTACCCCATGATGACTAAGATGTGGAAAGTGAAAAGTGTTGCTTCTGGGTGCTTTGATGTGAAATGCCATAAACTGACATGTTTTAAGTTTGTTTGAGGGTTTTTTTGTATATAGAACGCGGTCAGAAAAGTGAAATGGTTCTGTGTTGAAAGGAGCAACTGCATTTCACAACTATTGTTCTTTTGACTATGTCCTTATGCGCCCTGTTGTTGTTGCCTTAAAGAAATAGTGTGTGTGTGATATTGCACGCAGGCCTCATGTTCAACCAAATGCTGGTAATTGGCAATATTACTATGACAAACATAAATAGACACAGCAAAGTCTACTTAGTGATTTGAAAATATTGCTGTTACTTAGTTCTGGGATTTTGGATTTCATGGTGGACACATAATAAAACTTAAGGTTGAAAAACAGGATTGAAAATGGAATATTGTCATCTCCTGGCTGACCTATTTTCATTGGAAATAATGAATGTTCTGGGTCTGGCTTCTCGTTTGGCACAAGTCTGGCTTATGGCAACAACTCTACAAACAAAGCGATTTACTTTTCAACACTATCGTAAATAATGTCCTGGTTAAAAATATCTTAGCTGACTTTTATAAGGTTGCTGAATTAGTTTTTGTTCTAAAGCAATTGGTGTATTCAACTCTGTCATGTAACAATAAAGAACCCAAAATATTGCATCACTATTGACTTGCGTGGAGCAGTATGACTTTTATTTAGTTTACTTCCTCCTTGTCTAAATGTTTTCTTCCTCTTATTAAAGGTGTTGCGCGACACAAAGATCCATCACTTGAGGCTGCTCAACATCCTGGGCTTTAATGCCGTTTTCTTCATGCTGCCCACCTGGGTTCTGGTGGACCTCTCCGTGTTTCTCGTTAATGGAGACCTGGTGAGTAGCAGTAAAGGAACTTCTTTGTGACAGTGGGTAGAGTTCAGCCGCTCGTTTTGGCTCCTCAACCTAACCTGAGCGTACTGCTTTCTTCGCAGGCCGACATCCAGGGATGGTCGGGGACCTTCTTCCTCCTCCTCATCAGCGGCTTCTGCAACTTCGCTCAGAACGTCATCGCCTTCAGCGTCCTGAACATCGTCAGCCCGCTCAGCTACGCCGTCGCAAACGCCACCAAGAGGATTATGGTCATTAGCATCTCGCTGCTAATGCTGCGCAACCCGGTCACCAACACAAACGTCATGGGTATGATGGCGGCCATAGTTGGCGTCTTCCTCTACAACAAGGTGAGTCACACTGACTAATAGGAGGCAGTAAGAGGAGGTAAATTAGAGGTTCCTTTTCATTTTAGAAACCCTAAAGAGCCATCCAGTGTTTGTGATTTGCATACAGTATGACAAGAGGTGCCCTTGAGCGAGACCCCCACACTCCTCCCCCAGAGCTGAAAATAAAAAAGCTGCTAGATACTCATAATACTAAGATGTGTTAAATGCAGTGTGGGCATTTCCCTGTGTGTGCAGTGCTGTGTACATGTGTGACATTTAGAGTTGTTTGATTTTGAATCCTCCATTTCCATCCTACAATTATTTTCTGAACCTTATCTTGTGGTGTAAAAAACATAAAAAAATAGGTTTGCATAATTATACATTCTTTTCCATAGCATCCACCCCCAACTATGTGCTCTATAGATTATCTATGCATAAGCTTTGCTTTTGCTTTACAGTTCTTCTTTTCTCAACTGCCAATATTTCTGGCACTCTCCCTCCTACTTGTAGCTGTTTGGCTACAGACTTAAAGTAAATACTTATGTTAAGACTCTCTGTATTTATGCTCTGTGAGAAACATTTTTCCCACCAGAGCTATGTAGGATCCGTAGGCATACAGCCAGTCATTTTAAAATCTGCCCTTCTCCCCTGCCAACAGGCCAAGTATGACGCCAACAAGGAGAAGAAGCTGCTGCCAAGCTCCAAGCAGGACCTGGTTTCCTTCGACAACCCGGTGCTGGAGAAGCTCCAGGCCAACGGGTCAGTGCCTTTCTCCCACGGTCTGGATCAGCAGCACAGCAGGAACAACGTGCTGACCGACCACTTCCAGTACAGCCGGCAGGCCTACACGACAAACCACGGCAACAGCCACCAGTACGTCGTGTGAGGGAGGGGTTTGCCCTCGCTCTGCACGGCTGTCATAGACTTTGCTGTGTGGCCGCCACCTCTCTGCAGCGGCACGCAGCTCCAAACACCAGACTGAAGGCAAGTGCTGTTTGTTGTGGACGGGAGGAAAGAGAGGGCCAGTGACGCGCTCCGCCCCGTCTAAACTTCACTTTCTGACAGCTTTGCCGTATGTCATTGTTTATTTATTAGTTTGGTACTGACTGTATTAGATGGTCTGAGAGGAAACAAAACGTAGCCATGTTATCACAGAAATATAAAACAGCAGGTGGACACGTAAAAAAAGGAGGATGAATGGTTTGCACCGTGCCGTCTGGAAATGTATGAGTCAGCCATAATCTCTTGTCGGTTATTTTTGTTCACTTTCAGAGGATAGGATGTTAATTTAGACGCTAAATTACACCAAAACAATAATCATGTTACATTTTGTAACAGGGTAGTCTCAGTGGAAGGCCTAGCGTTTTGGTTTCTTCTTTAGGCACCTGTAATGATGTTTGAATTGTTTGCCACTCTTCAAAAAGCTCAAGGCAGATGGGACTTGTTTGTAGACAATGGAGGAATTTAAGTAACTGTCACCTGATGCTAAGATAATCAGGTCTCTCCCTCTCACTGGGCATTCTGTTATATGGGGTTCAAACTTGGGATTCATTTGAATCACTTTGGAGATCCACTGATTTATCTAGTGTCTCCATGAGGTACACATTTCAATTAGTCCAATACTTCTTTATGACTAACTTTCTACAAAACTAATGGCAATTTCCATCAGCCTCAGCTCTACATTGTTTAGTGCTAAAGTTAGCAAACTAGCATGCTATACTAACATGGTAAACATTAAACCTGATATCAGCGTCTAAGCAGCATCGTCATTTGTGAGCATGTTAGCATGGTAAAGCTAGCATTTAGACTGCACTTTTCAATGTGGTATAACATTACATGTGCCTGATGAAGAAAAATGGCCACATTTCGAAATAAATGTATAAAATATCCATATCCGTTGATTTTGTCCGCAAAGAAACGAGGCAGTTTATATTGTTGCACTTGGGAGATGGTTACATTCAGTCACACTTGTTGTCAGCCAGTGTTTTTAAATGCAGGAACCTTTAAACACACAAAGCGTCTTTTAACTAAGATAACATTTCGGAGTGAGACCAGCTCTGTCTCGGAGCGGTCCATGACCTCCCACACATCTGTCCTTTCCCCCAAGAAACCAATAAATCCACCATTTGTTGTTATGCAGCATACATGTGAAAAGCTCAAATTGGGTTTACCAGAACAAAGTATCATTTTAGTCTCATCATGTCAACTTTAATTTTATTATTATTTCCTTATTTTGTTTTTATAGTTTGTAGGAGAATCGATTTACAACAGTGCATTGTTTAACTGATCATTGGTATTTATTCATTGATTGAGTGATATCTGTCTCTGGTGCCACTTCATTGTTTTCAGTCTGAACCAAAGCTGCTTTGTAACGTTGAGAGGCCGGGTTTGAGTTTGCACATCATTTGAATGCATTACGCAGATAGTTTCTGTCTGTCCTGGGGTTTTTAAATCTGAAGTGTATTTGCAACATTAGCATCCATGTGCATCCATGTGTGCAGCTTCAAAATGAGACATGCATGAAATCACAGGTTTGGGACTTTTTTTTTAAATTAAAGACTCTATTGTAATGTCCTGGTGGACAAGAGATGTGATTTTCATTATTGATTACAATATCTGAAAAACGTTCACCCTAGTTATCATTTATTAATGAAAAGCCTTATTTAACTGAGTTAGCATGGGTCACATGCCTTTCTTGTGCAGGATCTCTGGTGCACACTAAGCAACTCACTGCAGCAATATTAGGTTTTATATATATATTATTTTTTTGTGATCTCGGCATCGAATTCTTGTCATTTCATAAAGGTAGCATTTATATACCAGCATGTTTTTGTTTTCACTTCAAGTCATTTCACTTCAAAACGTTAAACCAATATGTCTATATTTAGATGTATTTAAATGACTTTGTAATAGCTATTTGTTGCTCTTGAAACCGAAAGGGCAGAGAATTAAAACCCGTCTCTGCAGCTTTACGACTGTGGTTTTACAGCCGCACATATCTCATATAGTTAAATGTAAACGCTCTTTTTATCTCGCTGAAAGCAGCCCTTTGAAACACTTGATAAACCTCCTCTATGCTATCTTCCCAACTGAAAACACTGAGTTTACTACAGACCAGAGTCAGGTATTTAACGACTAAAATACCCTCTTTATGGCATGATTCTGTGAAGACCCAAAGACAAGTGGATATTATTTGCAACATCTTCATAGTTACTAGCAGTAGCTTGAAGAAGCAAATGTCTGGAAATACTTCTTTATGTGGAGCTGTCAAGAAAGTTTCACAAGCAATCATGACCCCAACTCTAAATCACATAATACTTACGGAACTTTTTTCAAACAGATTTGTTCTTGAATATTTTGGATCCTTTAACTTGGAAGAGCTGATAATTATATCACGTTCAAAACTATTTTTCTAAATATCAAAATGAGAAATGTTATCCATCAGAAATTATCTTTGGAAAAACCATTGGTCCTTAAGTGACATATCTCAACATGAAAGCCTTCTTTTTGTTAAAAAGAAGGGCACTTCAGATGCATCAGATTGGTGCAATAAATCAGGTGAACTAACATTTCTTACCCCTTCATGATTAGATAAACGTATGGAGATCAGACAAAACGCTCTCATTCAGCTCCGAGGAGAGAGTACAGACTAACACACTCTGAACTTATCAACAGCGTATAAATGTGACTACATGTTAAACAGCTGTGACATCGACAGATAACACCCAAACTACTCAACAAGGAAACAACACTTTTCGTAGTTAAAGAATGTAATGTGCACATGCAACCTGCAGACAGGAATAACGGTTTTTTTTTCAAAAACTTTGTGTCATTGTATTTTGCTGGAGAAAATGTTTTTAATGTCTTTTGGATTTCTTTTTTTTCCTCTTCATGTTGCCAAAAGCAGTTAGCAATAAATGTTATGATGCTGATGCACCGCAAAATGGGCAAGATGTAAAAATGCATAAACTACAACCTGTAGGACACATGTTTTATGAATTTATCCACAAATTTGTTTTCAGTGTCCTGCCGGCTGTTTGTTTCTGAGCTAACTGGGAGAAAAAAAGTTTTATTTGGATGTTGGCTCTCACCTGTAAAGATAATAACTGGGATGTAAATGTTAATGAGTGGAGAAATGGGAGTTTACTTTGTAAAACTTGTATGATTATTATTTCTGTGCATCTTGAGGCATACTTTTTACTTAACCGCTGTTAATAGGTTTTTATTTATGGTGTAAAGGTACAAAAACATTGAACAGAGGTGCAGCTGTGCACCTTCTTGTCTGCTTCTGTTTAGTAAATGCTATTTTTAAATGTTTGGGGGGAATAAATACATTGCGGAATATTGAACATTTTGGTTGTCTTCATTAATCTAGAAGTGTATATGGAGCTTTTTAGAAAGAAGTGTAAATGTGACAGCTGGGCTATTTCCAGCCACACTTGAAAGATAGTTTTATGTATCGCACTGGCATCAGAGTATGTGTGTAAATTACCGAGGGCATAATGTGTGTGTTAAATGTGTTACCTGTATGCTCTTGCTACAGGCACCAGACAGAGGCAAAACCAGAGATAAGATGGATGATAGACTTCGTACTGTATATTCATCACATTCTTAGAGACCTGACTTGATTCCTGTTTTGGGAGTTTTTCTTCCCCCTAGTGGCCAAAAATCAGTAAATGCAAGCATCGATTTCCCGTGAGAGCAGTGAAGCATGTCAAAATGAATGTGATCTCTTCTTCAATCTCCGCAAAGGATGTCATGCATACTTGACCCTGACTGATGTGTCATTCATCCTGAGTAAATCATACATCACCTTTAATCAAGAGATGCTGTCAGTGCATGTCTTTTTTCAGCAACACCCTGCAAAAGAAATCCTGCAGATAGAGTTCAGCCACCGTCCCGCTCTTCATGTTACAGTTACCTCTATGAACCTCGACCGGACTCTTCCTGGTCTATGACATGCAAAGGTAAGCTCACTAGCAATTTGGTCTAAGTCTAATGATGGGTGACCAAAAACTAGGCCAACTGAAGCCGTGTGACCAAGTGTTCACAAACATGCTGTGTTTTTGTTTTTCAACGGAAGCAGGATCTGACCGGAAAAACTGACGCTGGCAAAGGTAGGGTTGAAACTTTTCATGTGTACTAGTTGGCATCGTCAGGACCACTGGTTGAGTTTAAATACAATTTTTAAAGGTTGAATATAATACTGAAGCCCTGACTTTGTTCAGCTGCTCAGAGCAAAGGAGTCTGCCCCAAGGGAAGGGTGTAGTGTCCCTAAATGAGGCTCTACCCTTGCATAATCTGCCGCTTCTTTTTTAGCCAATATTAAAAAGTATAAGCTTCCTACCTGCACAAATGTTTACACTTATTCAAGCTAATTTTAGGCAAATATTGTGAGCGTAGATGTTGCATTTAGGCTTGCTGTTTAGTAATGTGGAATCATGTAGAGGTGTGTTTTGAAATCAATGGATTTCGTACACGGACCCTATACATTTAATAAACTAAACCAAGGTCAAAGGTGGTCAGCACTAAATTAGTCAACAGAAATATGAGTTTCAATCAAAACTGAAACAGTCAAACAGAGACAAAAGACAACAAGGCTCAAGATAGGAACTTTAATACAAACATGAATCAACAGCATTTAATCAATGCCTTATCATTTGTGTAATCCGTACTCCTCCAGGGACGTGGCTGTAACTGGGGTTTTGTAGGAGGTAAAATCCTACAAGACACATCTCAGAGATATACTTGTGCTGCGTCTCAATCAGAGTCTTTTAATATCTCCATGTTATTTCTGTTATAATCGTGTCATTTGAACACTGGCTCCAGATGAAACAAGTGTTGTACCATCTCTGTAGCGTCCAATTGGATAATTCACATGAACTGACTGCTCTGTGGCGGGGAGGAGCTGACGTGACGAGGGACTGACAGAGGACAAGGAACTTCACATTGACCTGATGGAAGGATTTCTGAGCACTGATTCTGTTTTTATAAGAAAAATGTTTTGGAGCTTCTTGAATGTGAATATTTTCTGGTTTTAATACTACTCGGTAAAATGAATATCATTGACTTGTGGACAGATCATTTGAGGATGTCATCTTGGGCTTAAGGCAAGACTGATCAACATTTTCTGACTTTTTATAGACCAAATAACTAGAGATAGATTTGAGCTGCATCCCTAGTTTTGTAATAACATCCAACATAGTGTTTCTTCATAAGTCCTGTGTCACAGCAGTAGATGCCTACATAGATGTAGAGCAGAAGTCATGTTTTATTTAATAAATAATCCTACAGGAGCTCCGATGGTCCTGTCCGGCCTCGGGCCGGCAGAGACGTCTCAGTGTGTCCATCCCAAAGACAACAGCTCTGAGACACAGCCCTGCGTCAAGGTGCTTGTGGCCTGTGCAAGCAGCAAACATTCACAGAAGTCACACACATTTTCTGTCTGTGTTAAGTCTGACGGGGACTCTCTGTGTCGTACGAAGTGAATTTGGCAGTGGCGGGCAGCTGAGTCATGATGTTTGCATTGCACATCAGCTGTGTGATCACATGGCTGTCCCTCACGATTACAGGATAAAACAGAGTCGCTTGTGATGTAGGGGATGAAGTACTGCGAGTGCTGCTGCCTTGTCTGGATAACTTGAGTAACTTCCTAAACAGAGACCTCCTGAGGAGGATGTAGATCCAGGGGTCGAGGATGGGGTTTACAGCTGCTATCCTGATGGCTGCCAGGTCAGCGTTAGGGTAATTTTTCAGAATGAAGCAGTTGGCAAACGCACGGACCTGAAAGGGAAAAACAGGTTATGGCTCACATCTTCAAATGTTTTATTTAAACATGCTGTAATGGCAGCAAATATTAACAGGAATGTTTCCTTTCAGTATACTTTTCACGTTTCCCAATAAAAATCAAGGTTATCATTTCATAGTTTCTCATGAAAAGTGATTACTCTGAAAATATGAATAGCGCATGATACGGCATCACATAGTTTCCAACCTGTTTTAGTGCTCTTAAAACTGTGACCCCTTGTTTGAGGTTCATAATGTCTATTAATTATATGCAGTTAAAAATGTTTTAATTTCCCCTAAACTGTTTCATTAAAATAGTATTTAGAAAGTTGTAAAACATGTAATCTTACATAATATGATGAATCAGATTAAACTATTCGGAATACAAACATAAAATTACCTCCACCTCCTCAGGTAAAATTCCTATAGTTATACTTTATTAGTTATAGTCAAAATAACTGTATACTATTAATGTATCCATCAATGTAATGTTGCTGTAAAGCTGAAGCTCATGTTAACACTTATGCTGCACTATAGTTTATTAATTTACCCCCGGGGATCAATAAAGTCTCATCTTAATTATTAATATTAAACCAGAATATATTAGTCATTTATTAGATTTGGTATCATTATTCAAAATGTATGATCACATTTAGTAAAATATGTAATGTGCTTGAACAATATGCCTCTGAATTGTTGTAGAGTAACATATAAAGTATAGAAAAACATAAAAATATATGTATAAAGTATAACAACGTTGACCAACATTTCAGATTGCTTGAGTAAAATAGTTACTTAAAATCCTTCTAATTAAGGTTTGCTGCTCCGTAGGCAAAGGTGAGTGCATGCAACATTAGAAACCAAACTGCCTCTATAAACCCAAGTCAGGGGGACTCACCACCAGAGGGGCTGAACAGGCCAGCACCACGGCGGAGGTCATCACCAGCACTGCCATCATCTGGGTCTCTGCAGCCGAGGACAGAGCCCTCCACCTGTCCCGGACGCTGGCTCTGGTGACGGGCCGCTGCACGGTCCTCTGGCGCATCAGCAGCAGCGCTCCGCACACCGCCAGGTTCAGCAGGATGGTGCCCAGGATGAGCAGCAGGCTGACGGAGCCGTACAGCACAGTATAGGCAGCGGCCACAGGCTCCTCTGTCCCCCAGTCGATGAAGCACCAGGTGCCGGACGGCTGCAGCTCGCTTTTCGACATGCCCATCATCGGGAGGCAGCAGAAGAAGATGTTACTGATATAAATGAAGAACAGGAACTTTTGCGCAAAGCGCCGGTCCACCCCCCACCGCTGGTAGGTGTACGGGCAGCATATGGACATGTACCGCTCCGCTGCCATGGTGCATATGATGCTCAGCCCTGTCAAACCGAAAAACAGCAACAAAAAGGAGTGAAACTCGCACACATGCTGCACCGTGAGCACAGTCTTGTCCATGTAGTTGGCTATGGTGAGCGGACTGGCCAGGCACGTGCCCAGCAGGTCGGTCACCGCCAGGCCGCACACCAGCGTGTAGAAAGCTGAAGATTTCCTCTCCTGTCGAGATACTGACAGGACGATTATTGCAATAATATTCCCAATGGCACCTCCAACAAACATAAAAATCGGTAAAGCGATTGCTGTTTCAAACTTGGACGCTTGGGAATGCTGCACCAGCGTCTCGTTCATGGAAACAGATCCGTGCGTAATGTTCAGGCTCTCCATCGCCAAAAACAACCTGGTGTTACTTAGCGATATTTGCCTCGGTCTGTCGAGGATTTGGGAATGCATTTCCTTTTGAACCTCCTGTAACAGAAGATAAGGGGTGAGTAGGGGTACTTTTTCTGGCAGTCTCATCCCCTCAGCTTTCCAGTAATCCAGATGCAATTAGCCAGGGGTCGTTGAGCACAGCTGGGAGCTGAGAGGTGGGCTGTCTCTATTATACTGCAACACTCAGCAGACTCCGCTCTGTCTCATATGCAGAGGTTGGCGTCATCACAGCCCTGCGTAAGAGTTGTGGCTGCCTATCAGGAGGTCAACTTCACTGAACCGATGATGAAGAGCCAGAAGAGGCTTCAGGAGACCTTTCTGACCCATTTAGACATGAGTCATATTTGGATGTAGAAACTATATAATGCAATATTTTTAATCAATTTGTATAAGAAAGCTTTGATGGTAACTCATGAGATAAGACTTTTTTAAAGCAGTTTAGTTAACTTTGGGTTTTCACTGTTATGTTGATCATTTATAACTCAAAGGGCCAGTACAGTCAAATTAATGTAAAACATATATATATATGTGTGTATCCACAGAGAAAGTGTGGGTTTTATATATTCCTTGAAGCGATAACTTGCAGGTGTGAGGCAGATAGACCCCTGTTACCAAAAAAGATGGATACTCATATTTCCTGTGAAGTATTTACTAAACAGTGTTTGTGAGACGTGGGACATTGGAAAAATATTAACAAGTTTGGCACTCACTCCCCAAATACTGTAATAAAACTGCAGCTGCAGCTATACAACTTCCAAACATACAGATCTTCAGCAGCTAAGCGATCTGAAATCTCAAAAATCTCAAAGAATATTTAAAACAGGTGGAAAAGCGATTTGCCCAAATGTTTGGTATCAGGGATGACGCTACAAAAAGACCTAATTAAACACATGAATATATATGGTTGGAAGAAGGTGTTCCAGCTTTGTCCCAAACAGAGATGACTGTAAATGGTTGTGAGGAAAACACAAGGCTGATGGACACCTCGAGCACACACGGGACGTCAGTGCACTTAGCCTGCTCTGACTCTGCCGCCATGGCACATTCATTACAACGTGACTTGTGTTTACACTGAGGAGCAGCAGCGAGGGTCTCTGTCTGTAGCCGGCCTTAAAAGACAAAGCACAACACCTCTCTGAGAAGTAAACCACCGCTGCTCCTCTCTGCTGCAGACAAAGGGGAGCTGGCAGATTCTAAAAACAACAAAGCACTTAAATGATGCCAAAGCTGGAAACTCCAACAGCGGCTGGAATGTCCTTCAGTGAATCACGGGACGCACCAGCACGGTTTATAGTTATCCTTGATGTCGTAAAAGGTAATTCATTTATTGCTAATGCCATTTAAATGAATTATCTCTGTCTGTGGTCTCTGCAGTGGGCATAGAGCTATAAAAAGTGTACAGAGTTTTTAGTGTGACTAAGCTGCACAACAGAACATGTCGCACTAAATCCTTAAAAGGTAACTATACCGGATTCATATATGTCTTTAAAGTTACCTCTAAACTCATCTTTAAACATGATTCAGCCCTTGAAATTACATTAAAAAGTCTTTCCCCCACTACTCAATAGTAGTATTCACATACTCAAGACAGAAAATGCATAAACATTGATAATATTTTTATTTGATAACACATTGGCTGGGTTAAAAAAGGCATAGTTGTATACTAATCACACCAAGTATGACGTTGAATTGAGTGTTAAGTGTACTTTAACTGCTAAGTATGTAGGATGCATGAAAGAAATCCCCGGATGTACAGTGGCAAAAATATTTGAGTATGAAGCATGAGGTCACACAAGCCTAACACAATCAATGCACCTGTCTTGTTCAATGCCGGATTCTGAAACACCCAGTTAAAATAATTAAGAGTTATAGTGAATTGTAAAACTCATTTTAAATCATTGTTTTATTTTGGCTTTACATAATTCTAGAAAACATTCAATTAAGTAGAAGAGACTAGATTGATTTACACTTCAATAATAAATTGGACCAGTAACCCTGTGATTGATGTGATGTGTTGCATTGTCTGAGTTAACTGTGTGAACCGTCTGCTGGCAAGGCAAGTTTATTTATATAGCACTTTTCAACACAAGGCAATTCAAGGTGCTTTACAAAAAATGAAAGACATTAAGAAAATGGCATTTCAAATCAGTCATTAAAAATAAAAGATAATAAAAGAAACATTAAAAGAAAAAATACATGGATAAAAGTTACAGTGCAGTCTAAGATATGAATAGTTCAATTAAAAAGCAGCGACAGAAAGAAAAGTCTTCAGCCTGGATTTAAAAGTAGTAAGAGTTTTAGCGGACCTGCAGGTTTCTGGGAGTTTGTTCCAGATATTTGGAGCATAATAACTGAACGCTGCTTTACCATGTTTAGTTCTGACTCTGGGGACAGAAAGCTGACCCGTCCCTGAAGACCTGAGAGATCTGGATGGTTCATCATTTAGCAGGAGGTCAGAAATGTATTTTGGGGCTAAACCATTCAAAGCTTTATAAACAGCAGCAGTATTTTGAAATATATTCTTTGACACACAAGAAGCCAGTGTAAAGACTTCAGAACTGGAGTGATGTGATCCTCTTTCTTAGTGTTAGTGAGGACTCGAGCAGCAGCGTTCTGAATCAGCTGCAGCTTTCTAATATATGTTTTAGTGAGACCTGTGAAGACACCATTGCAGTAGTCCAGTCTACTGAAGATAAAAGCATGGACAAGTTTTTCCAAATCCTGCTGTGACATTAGTCTTTTAATCCTAGATATGTTCTTTAGGTGATAGTAGGCTGATTTAGTAACTGTTTTAATGTGGTGTGGTACACTCAATTGTTAATATAGTATGCAGTGTAGTTGTTAGTATTTCATTTTGAATAGTAGGTCTTTACAGAAATCTCAAACCTTCACTTGCAGGCTGTTGCAGCAAGTTAGTATTGAGGTAATGGTGCAATATGATACGTCTGTTATTCCACAAGCTACTGTCAAAGGCATTATGTGTAAAAGGATTTCAGGAATTAGAGAAAGGAAGAAAACTGGACTCTGGTCATTCTTGGAAGTGAGTCAAGACGATCTCTTGGGTTTACATTTGTTTGTTTAGGGAATCCAAGGTTAAGTTGGTGGGTCAGTCTGGAGTTACATAACAAGAAGAAAGAACTTGACCATAGTTGGATCAGCAGCATATCGAGGAGATCTTACAGTCAAGACATTACTGACACTAAAAGAGGTCAATTAAACATCCCAAGAAATGGGATGAAGTTTGTGGTTTAAATTGGGTGAAAAACACAAAGACTGGTTGCCAACAGAGATGGCTGGGAATGGTAGCCTAGAGCGGACAAATCTGCTTAAGCATCCTGTATGATGCTGAATCGACCCTTAAAACTCTGGATTTTCACCATATGAATGCAGCAGGTGGTGGATTCATCTTTATCCAACTTGAAAGTGTTGACGGTAGAGAGTACAGTTTCAATTTGAAGTTTGCTATAGTTCGGTAATACGGATCCTGGCTCTTAGATATTATTTGATATATATATTTTATAATTACATTTTGCCAACTAATTTAATCTTTGCCTGGATTTTGTTCCCAGGCAACATGTTGTTGATTGAATGAGGTCCTATGTTAGCTACAGGAGGGGTTCGGGGTGGATGGTGGGCGTTGAAAGGATTTGCATCAAAAGTCATGTCTGTTGTTAAGGCAACAAAAGCACTGGATGTCCTTGTATGTACTGCAGTTTCCCTCACAGAGTATATACTTTTGCATGACCTATGCATACACTTGGGTCATACTCTTCATCATAACATTACTCCTTAAACTTTGACTCAGAGTAGGCAGGACAGCATGCTGGCTTGCATCCTGCAAAATGTGACCGGATGCAGTGCTTTTGTCCTACTTCATTTTACATACTATGTATTTAGAGATGCAAAATCTTTCCCATGCGTTAGAAAGGGTATGGTAGTATGTTGGGAACGAACTGACTGTCTCTTGCTCCAATAAGGAATCCTGTATGTCACATCCCTGCATTTACAGGAAGAGAAGTGACGCAGTTTATGGATAAGATATCGAAGCACTGTAATCCCTGGCTGGTAATCCATCCAGCTCAATGGACTGACTTTAATAATATTTGGCCTGAAGAAGAAAACAATGGGGCTCTCGACGATCAGCTGGAGTTCATTTTCACATGTCTCAGCATGGCTGCTGTCAAAAATGTTATTAGTATTTTATATACAGTATTTAGGATTACATCTGTAGTTTTACATGCTGGATTATAGCATGCTGATGTTTAACCGGTGTCATTTTTTACAATGGATGTCACCAGTTTAATAAAGATTTTTTCCATGCCAAAATGTCCAAATGAGCAAGAGATTATTCAGCCTAGACCAAAGTGTTGGACAAACTGGCGGGAAAACGCTGCCCTCTGGAGAGTCAACCAGCTAAAGAAAACAAGTATGAAATATAAATATATGTGTACATGTTGGTCATGTTGAATCATTGTGTTATGTAAACTTTAGAAGTTTTGAGTCGTTGCACTCTGACAGAGAAACATTTTAGTTAATTTCACTATACTTACCAGATTATTTTGAATTTGATGAAAGCATTATAACATTTGAGAGGACACTGTGTCCTCTTTGCTATGTTTACGTTTGCTACTGTAGTGTGAATGGAAACTGTTCATAAAGTTAAATAAACACTTCTACTGTGTGTGTAAATGGTATCCAGGAGTTTAATAACGGTACAAGGCAGATATTGGCTCTTTAATTTGATTCAGGCCAGAGAAAAACAAGCTGATGTGTTTCACTGTCTTGAACCTGAATTCAAAAAAAGGTATTGATCATTTGAATGGGGGCACACATTTTATATTGCGTTTTTTTAACACAATATTGTTGCCACTGCATATCTTATTAAAACACCTTAGTATTTAAGACTTAAAACAATTGCATGTTTTACTGTATTTGTTGGTCACTACATTTGCCTTCCATAGTCACCGTCAGTGCTACATTCTCCAGGTTTGAAGTTGTGTCTCGATGCGATCAACCAGTATTGATTTATCCTGATCTACAGCTCATTTTCTGGCAGATCCTGCTGTTCTATCTCACTTGGAGAGATAAAGAAGTGATGATGGGAGGACATGACAACAATTGTATTGGTTCTTGCAGCCGACAACAAAACAATTTGCGTGTTCCACATGTTTGCTTTACCATTTATGACACAGCAAGGTAGTTTCCTGATGGTTCCCCATGGGGTTAGTTTGTTTGTACTACAGAAAAAGAATTCTGATAAAAACCAAACCACATGACTATGAATAAATCGACAGAAGCAGTGTGTTGTTTAGTTTGAACATTAAGAACATTTTTGGGGATTATCCAGAGAGGTGTTTCCCCTTCCAAAGGCCACAGCGTTTCAACAACACACAAAGGAACATGTCATCTTTTAGATTAAGTATGACGAAATGTTGATTCTCAAAACTGGGATTTAGAAGGTTATCTGAAGGTGTCGAAAACACCTGACCGCATTATTCAGATCAACTGACTGGAACTTGTTCAAATCAACCTTTTTTTTTGTAGTTGCTGATGTATTTGAGTTCATCATTCAGTCATGGATTTAAAGCCCTTTAGTCAGGAAATAAATGAATGTGTTAACTGAAAAAAATGATCATCATCGACCCACTATCATTCCTAACTCTTCACTATACGTCACATTCTCACACTATAGCCCGGTGTGTCACACTAGATTACAGTAAATACCTTTTAAATGTTATGAATTCATACCGAAAAATGTGTGGTTTGGGTTAAACATAACGTTGTAAAGACAAAGATAACAACACAGGACCAATTTTCGTCCTTTTCGATTTTCCCGTCCATCCTCCCTACATTTTTAGTCTTTATACAAAATCACCACACACCCAGCACACTAGCTCTGAGCGTATCATTTTGAATGCTACATAATAAATTGTTGTTAGTTGAAAACCTGTTGTGTCTCATAAAGACAAAAAAGGGAGCCTGTTTCAGAGTTTGACACCCTGTCAAAGAGGCTGGGCTGTTTGCTTTTTTAGAAAACAAAAAAGTGCACTTCCAGGATGTGGATGATTGTTGGTGCACTTGGTTGTGTTTCATCATCAGAGGTTTAGATGCTAGATTCAGCTAGTGTGTTTTTTTTTAGGTTTTTGCTCTTTAGACTGAGAATCAGCTGGAGTTAGTCGGGCTTCCCTTGAATCATTGCGGTCACTATTTTGAGGATTTGTTCATCACAAACTTGGCATGAGTTCATCCCTTGCGGCATAATTTAGATAACGTCACCCAGGCCACCAATGTGAAAACAGTTTGTTGTGATTTCTTTCTTCTAAATATCTGAGGGAGATGTGTTTTAATACTTAACTGAACACATATTAAGTAAACCATCCAATCCTTAAGAAAACATAGACTTTCTTTGTATTCAGGTCTATACATTTGGAAATCAATAATTCAGACCTCTGTGGTAATAATAATAATACATGGGACTAGTATAGCGCTTTTCTAGAAACTCAAAGACGCTTTGACAGAGAATAAAAAAACAAAAACAAACAAAGAAAAATACAAAACAGAAAATAGAGGGGGGGGGGGTTGAATGCAGTGTTGCAGTGTTGAACATGTGGGTTTTGAGTGATGTTTTGAATGCTGTGAGGTAGGAAGAATCTCTGATGGATTGGGGTAGTGAGTTCCAGAGGGTGGGTGCAGAAACGGAGAAGGCTCTGCTGCCCCCGGACTTGAGGTTGGTCCGGGTGGGGAGGGACAGGAGGTTGGCAGCAGCAGAGCGGAGGGAGCGAGTAGGGGTGTGTCTGTGGAGGAGGTCAGTCAGGTAGGATGGGGCCAGGTTATGGAGGGCTTTGTACGTCATTAGGAGGATTTTGTACTGAATTCTCTGGGGGATGGAGAGCCAGTGGAGCTTGATGGGGACGGGTGTAATGTGTTCACGGATTCGGGTGTGGGTGAGTAGACGGGCGGCGGAGTTCTGGATGTATTGTAGTTTGTTGAGGGCTTTTGCAGGTGAACCATAGAGGAGGCTGTTGCAATAGTCCAGACGGGAGGTGATGGAAAGCGTGGATGAGGGTTTCTGCAGCAGTGGGGGAGAGGGATGGACGTAGACGGACAATGTTTTTGAGGTGGAAGAAGGCTGTCTTGGTGATCTGTTTGATGTATTTGTTGTAGGAGAGGGTTAGGTCAAATATTATGCCATAGGTTCCGGATGTGAGGGGAGGTTTGAACTGGGAAGCCGTCTATGTTGAGGGTGAAGTTATGGTTAGGTGTGGTGAGCTTTTTTGGTCCAATGATTATTATTTCAGATTTATCACAGTTGAGTTTCAGGAAAATGAGTTGGAGCCAGGATTTTATTTCAGTGATGCAGTTTGTCAGGATGGAGTGGGTAGCAGTGGAGATGGACTTGGTGGAGACGAGAAGCTGGATGTCGTCGGCAAAGCAGTGGAATTGAAGTCCAAGACGGCAGATTAAGTGACCAAGGGGAAGCAGGTATGAAGAGGAGGGTAAAAGAGGGTTTTCCTCTCTACTGTACAATGTTTACATTAAGCTCAGTGACTTAAAGGTCCCATCATGGCCATTTCTACTGATCCTATTTCCATTGTTGAGGTCTATTAGAATAGATTTAAATTGTTCACTTTTCCAAAATCACATTGGTTTCTCATACGGCATCTCTGTATAGTATGTGTATTCACCAGGTATTCACTCTCTGTCCTAAGCGGCTTGTTGGAGCTCCTGCCCCCCTGTTACAGATCATTGAAGCTCAACTGTTTGAGACAAATCTTTTTACTTCTTTACTGTCACTGTTGGGAAATGTGGCTTTAACCGTTATCCCACAGTTGTTGTTTTTAAAACAGAAACTTGAAACGCCGTCAGCGCTGTGCTGACAGGAAAAGTTCATGTAGATTACCTTCTTTATTTTTTATTCAAAGTGGATTAAATCTGTTATTTCATGGCCTCTGGTTACTAAAGCCTCTGCCAATTGAGCTAAATGGTCTGAGTTTGCATATTGTTTTGATTTTAGAGGATTCCCTTTCAATTAGATGAG
Source organism: Notothenia rossii (assembly GCF_949606895.1). Taxonomy (NCBI): domain Eukaryota; kingdom Metazoa; phylum Chordata; class Actinopteri; order Perciformes; family Nototheniidae; genus Notothenia; species Notothenia rossii. The sequence continues at coordinate 79,428,712 of NC_136912.1, read as the reverse complement.
ATTTTAGGGAAAGTCACGTTTAATCTGACGTAAACCCTTTCCTGTTTCTGGGGGATTTTCAACATTAGCTGTGCTTCCTGAGAAATATGTTTCTACATGCAGAGAAACCTATTTGCTAACAAGTCACAACAAGTGATTGGATTCATAAATATTTATCTGAGAATGCATCACTTGCATTTTGATCCCTCTAAAGCGGAGGGCCTGAAGATAAGAGAGAGAGACGGCAGCATAGACTTTTCTCAACAGAACAGCCTCTTTCTCTGTGAGATCCTAAACGGTCATTCTTGGCAACATTTCTGTCTATATGAAAGAAAAAGGCAGTGAGGAATAATTCATATTGGTGGATTAAAAATAATATGTTTAAATGCAGATATGTGTTTTCTATCCAAGAGTTAGATAAGAAGCTTAACTCAGCAAAAGACTGGTAGTGCAAACATTGCCGATAGACTAACAGACAATGGCTTTCTAAAGAACAGATTTGATCAATGTTCACTCATGTTGACTCATCATGAGAAGCACAAGTCAGCCTGTGAAGCAGTAACGTCTACTGTGACCCCGGAGGATATTCGTCAAGTATGAGATAATAACGAGGATGATGTCAGAGTGACGTCATCAGTATTATCGTATCTCGGCTTGAATTGAGAATTGCATTTTTAAAAGATAACTTGCACTACAAACTTTGACAGTTTGACAAAAGAGGGGATTTGCCATAGCTGTAACGGGGGTCAATGAGATATTTCCTTAAGTTGCATTATTGGAAGTGTAGGATATATAGAGTTTTATGAGCTTCATCCACACTAAGGACTCAAATGTTCTACTCTGGAGAAAATGTAAAAAAAATGTCTAACCTGACTAGATCATCAGGTGAAATTTAGAATTTGTCCAATATGTTTTTTTGCCTAATACCCAAGCGGCACCCTCTGATGCTAAGAGAGGAAGTCAACACAAAAGTGCCAAAACTAATGACCACTTGAGTAGAGACAGTCACTTTATAAAGCCAAAAGTCAATGATACATGAATAAGTCATTTAGCAAAGCTCTGTATTATTTCACAAAGCAACTAAAAACATCTCTAGTACACAAGAGACAATATCCAGCATCATCAAGTTAATCATTTCTGGAGCCAGACGTTTCCTCTGCCTGGTTCATGAACCCCATATCATAGCCCTTTTAAATACATATTTAATTGTTGTTGTTTATTTTAAACAGCACTTTATAGACTGGTTCTGGTTCCTCTCAACTATACTTTCTGCAAAAGTTTTCAGATAGCTTGATCTTTATTAGGCAGCCAGAAAACTTGTGTTCATCCATTATTTTAAGAAATATCACCCATAAGCATTCTGTGAGGGAAACACATGACCTCATGCTGAACCCCACAGAGGGACAGCACCATGTACACTCACTATCCTCCCTATCAGAGTCTCTTAAGTCTCTCACATGAGTTCCCATGTATTCGGGACTCCCAGAGGATGTTAATATATCACCAGTGAGTGTGCAGCCTGACCTTTGACTCTGTAAAATTTCTGCTGTGAGCTGAGCCAAGCAGCGGGGTCAGAGCAGAGACACTCTCCCACAGGTGAGCCCATCAAACTGTTTCTCTTTTACTACAAATGTTGCTGATATCTGGAGACAATTTTTCTTTGCATTTTGACATTTTTCTTTACATCAACAAATCTGTCTTTTCCCCCTTGCAGGAAACAAAGTGTGACTCATTGCTGTCACTGCATCCTGAAGCCTCCTAGCCTTCAATTTCCAAACAGATCTCGCCATGATGGAGACGGAGCAAACGGCTGCGAGTTGTCTTGCCCTGGACCAAACTCCTGTCAGGAGCTGGCTCTCCTCCAGCTCCAGAGGTACAGTGCTCCACTGCTGTTGACTGTCCCGATTTGCTCTCAAAAAAAATTAAGCTCAGAGTTTTGCCTTCTGACTGAAGTGGCAACATCTGACCAGAGAAAAGCAATCTTTCAGCACCTGCTAAATGCACAGTTCCTTACATTTTACCTGGACATGGTTTAGCAGGCTAATTCAAATAATTATGTTTTATTCTATACTTGTCTGGCCTTACTTTTGTTCATACTTTTAAGAAAAAACGAAAAAGAACTTAGTTAGATTGTTAATCTACACAGACAAAACTTCATAACCTTAATATTTTCAAAATCAGTTAAACACAAAACAGTTTCAGAGCAGCTATTGTTCTCAATAACTGTCAGTGGGCATATACCTAACCCTCAATTTACCAATTTTTTTACTTGTCTGTTAACGACAATCTTTCAGTTGTAGCTTCTGAGATTTTCCGATTTTCTCTGTCCCACTCCGGCCACAGAAATGTCTGGGGGTGCAGAGTCCTTTATAAAAGTTTGGCCACTGCATTGTGTATGCAGTTTGCTTAACAAAACAGACAATGCGTCAACACATTAGATTCTTGCATACGACATGCTTGATCTTGTTTTAATTTTTGCCTCCCAATTTGCATTTATTCACATGTTTTAACTCTGACTTTCACCTCTGCCTGAACATAGACATTCAAAATGTGTATCTCTTTGCATCTGCTTAAACCCTTCTTATTCTTATTATTTTCTTGTTGTGATATAAACTTGTTTAAAGTTAATTAATTTGAGAGAAAAAAGAGCATACATGCATATACATTTGATATTTTCTTTTAAATAAGGACACTAAATCTTACTATACAGTACATTATGTATCCTGGTCTGTCTGAGTTTATTAATATCTGATGGGAAGCAGGAGTGTTTTCAGGTTTGTTTTCCTTGTTCCTCCTTGATGCACCTCTCTGCAGCTGTTGCAGTTGTTTAGAAAAATACTGTTGATGTCAGTGTCTGACTGGAAATCCTTTAACACATTTCCAACATTATAAATGTTTATCTGGTGTGAATACAGCTACATTTGCTCCAAAACTAACATATGTTAAAGTATTTGCAAACATGCGGTTTGTCCACAGAGCTGTTTCCTCTTGTGTCCAAAAGCTTCTAAAATCTAACACAATCCATTTTAAACACATCAGTGTTAACCATTCATGAGCAATTATGATTTTATGAGAATATGATCACAATGTTGCGCTTGTAAAACGTGCAATAAACATGCAGTAGTCATACTTCGATGATGAAGTATTGGATTTTTGAAGCCTAAAAAATCTTCAGAACTCAGATGCTGTACTCTTATTGTACATTGGTTGTCTCTGAATTTTGAGTAGGATGATATAGTTAACGCATTTTTATTTAAAGTGTATAACATTTCTAAACCTGATATCACACAAAGTTTTGAATAATAGGTTAAATGTAACAGTTATGTGTTGATGCCTAAGCTAAATTGTAACTATAATCAAACTAGAAGCCTGTGTATGAATACAAATATCTCCATTCATTTTAGAGGTAATTTAGCCTTTGACAATCACCAGCTCAGGCCCCTCACTTTGTTTTGAACTCTGAAACACAAATGTATTTCTGCTGAACATTAAACTAACCATTGACTACAAAATCCAGTAAACTCTTTCACAACGTTAGTGAAGCTGTTTAAGAGGCGACCTTTGTTACAACAAGCATACTGACATTTTCATAAGCACTCAATTACTGTTTTCATTCCAGGAAATTAGATGAAACATTGACCAAGCATCAGTAAAACGCTCATTCAGCTATTTGCCTACACACACAGAAAACACATCGTAAGCATATAACAGGGGCGCAGATGAGATTTTTGAAATCGGGGGGACGAAACTGAGAGAAATTATTTTCACAATATTTACTTACCATTGATTTATTATACGATACGATATTGCTTTATTTGTCAGATTAAGTCTGACATTTGACTTGCGTCGCAGCAGCTCCATGTCCAACATCAACAGACAAATATCCAGACAAAAATACATGAAAAACAAACAACAAACATTTAACATAACAGCACAATCAGTGAGTGAAAAGCTGCTCAAAGAGCCTTCAGCGTGCATTTGACCGGGATTTATTATGTGTTTTACAATTATAAGTAACATTAACCGTACGCTCAAATATGAACTGTTTCAAGATCAAATATAATACAATATAAGTATGTATGTGGATTAACAAATGAATCAGTATGTACCTTTAAGTGCAAGAAGGATAATTTAAAAAAGGATAATAAAAGAAATATAATATATATATTACTTTAAATGGGGGGGACGGGTCAGTGTCCCTATGAAATTGTGGGGGACGTATCCCCCCCCCCCCCCCCACTATCTGCACCGCTGGCACATAAACACTAACAAACTTGTATTATCCATTTACAAACACACACAAATATGTACACACGAAAACTTTGTACAAACCCACAGGTACACATATTAAAAACACAAGTACACATCAATTTTAATCAGATTATGACACACACACATATTTAAGACACAACTAGGAAGCACAAATATACACAGACGTGCGAAAAGCACGTCTGTGTATATTTGTGCTTCTTCTTCCTCTCACACAGATTTGTCCTCGTTTAACCCTTTTTTCACGTCTTTATGATTCCCAGGGTCACCCAGTCACCCCCCCTCCCGTTTCTCTGGAGACGGGGTCCGCTACAAAGCCAAGCTCATCGGTGTGGACCATGTGCCGGACGCCCCGGGACACAAGATGTGCTGGGACTCCATGATGAAGCTAAAGGTCAGAAAAAGCAAGAAAAAACATACCTCTGTCTCCTATATTCAAACTGCAGTCATTTAATTAAGGAGGAAAATATATCACATGACAAGTGAGATTAAAATATATATTCTCAGTGGTTTGTTAAGTCCTTTTTAGAGGGCTTTTTTTCTAGAAATAGATATTTTTCTATTTTACAAAACTGGTACCTTCCACAAAGATATTTTTGTTCTGTGGAGCAGTGTCAAAAAAAGATAAATATATTGAATTGTTTAAGACTAATTCAAAGTTGATGATTGATGCTCATTGAACAATTATACCCTTGTAACAGGTATTTATATAAATGAAAGCAAATGCGCATGGTTTCTTGGATGGAAAAGGGAGTTGTGGGAACATTCGTAAAAAAAAGGCTTCTGATATTTGACCTATTGCTCCTCCGATATGTCAGTGGCTTCAGGCCCTGTCATCTCACAGGATGTTCCCCGATACAGTGGGAGTGTATCATAGGGTACAGCAACATCTTAGAAAAAAACATGATCCACAGGCGCATAACAAGATCAGTGTAGTAAAAAACTGTTAGCTAGTTTGACAATTTGGCGCCCCCCGGTGATGGTGTCTACACAATCAAATATGCAGTGGAGAGTTTTGGCCAACAGTCAGTTGAAAACGATTCTACACATAGCTTTAATACAACATTTCATCAGTATAAATATGAAAATGTTGCCCTTAAACTAACAGTATAGGTTCTCTCCCATTTTAAATAACTCAACATTCTTTTTTGTGTGCCAGGGCTTTGAGGCGGCAGCGAGGAAGCAGGGGAGACACAAGCAGAGAGTCTGGTTGAAAGTTTCCTCCAGCGGCCTGAGAATAGTGGATGAAAGGACCGGGGTGAGTTACACTGACTGCAACTCCCCCAAATCTCTCTTCGTCTTTGTGTTGTCCTGAAGCTGTTGTCGCCTCGGGTTGTTTGTTAATCTTGAAAAGGTTTTCTCTCTCTTGTGTGCAACCTCAACAACCACTGATGTCTTTAGAGGACAAAAGAAAACCGGTTCATTTATAACTAGCCAAAATGTGCATTATCTACATTTCAATTATATATTCTCAGGATTCCTTTGGGAGGTTAAGCAGAATATTTGCACAACTGAAATGGATCAGTGCCATAAAACAAAAATAGGAGGCTAGTGAGTTTTGTTTAGTACACCACAGATATGTTGTAATTGAGCCCAGCCCAGTTAGAAGTCCACATTTGCATGTTTTCCCCCTAAAAGGCATAATGTTTGACCTTTAGTAGTACCCTTTTTTATGATGAAGAAGTATCAGTTAAATGCTAAGTTATGTTAATAGAATTGTGGAAGTAGTGTTTCCCTTATGAAATTGATTCTGCATTTTACATGCAGTTAAAGAGCAACTTGCAGGATTTTTTTTTTTACTACATTTATGCTTAACCTTGCCTGAAAATTACAATTAAAAATGTTAATGCAGGATTTGATATGTTTTACAAGACATAAGGGCGGGAATTCAGAGGAAAAGGAGCCGTTTTGAGCTCTGCTACTAAAAACTGCTTTTTTTTAACCTCATACGTCAAACGCGTCATATTACGTCACATGGGGGAGTTAACTTTCTTGCACTCGTTCTCTGCCCAATCCGCGGTAGTAGTTTGTAGTTGGTTTGAGCGGTTGTGATTTAGTGAGCTGGTATTTTTTCGGTAATTTTACATTTCATTTCACCATTTTTAATCATAGTGAGCTTGTTGTTTGTGCAGGTTGCACAAACTCAAGCCTGTCAAGGCATCGAGTCCACAGTTTCCCTCACGGGAAAAGGACCGGAGCTAGCGTTCGTTCCTGGGTGCGTTGTGCATCCACCTCCCTGCAGCACATACTACGTCTCCACAGCTTTATCAAGAAACCGTATTACATCTCTCTCCCCCCCTTCGCTGCTCTCTCTCTCCCCCCTTCGCTGCTCTCTCTCCCCTCCGGTACACGGCACCGTAAGACGTAGTGTGTGGAGTTGCATTAGGTGACGCTGTGGTGGCTGTACTGCTCCAGCCGTCTCCTTTGTGTTTGTTTGTTTCCCCCTGTCTGTGTTGTTTGTGTGGGCGTGGTGGCTGTCACTCCTGGCTCCCGGCTCAACCTCCACTCACCTGCTGCAATCAGCTGTGCACCCTCCCCGACTACACACCTGCCCTCCATCAAGCCATTTACAACGGCATATCAACGGAGGCTCCACAACCTTTCTCCGCCAGATCGTCAAGTATCAGCCTTATCTCGCGTCTCCCCTACGGTCAGCACCGTAGTGTGGAGTTGCATTAGGTAACGCGAGATACGGCTGATACTTGCGCATTAGTTTCTGTTATGGATCAGTATCAACAGTCCTGCCAGTAACGTTACTATATTATCAATACTACTTTAGTTATAGCCTGATATATGATTGCTAACTTTACAATGATGTGATGTGACTGACATTAGCTAACATGCTAACGCCGGTCACTCACCAAGACAGCTGCTCTGTTCTCCACTGGTTCTCCACACACCAAAGCTCCATTTCTCTCCGATGGCCGTTATTTTGTCTAATCCTTGGCTGCTCCTGGTTTCTTGGACGCCGAGCAGGCTCATAATTATAATCATATGCATTCGAATATATATTTTCAACCTCTTCTGTGTCAAAACTAGCATTGTGATCAGGTGTGGTCTCTAACATTTATAAATTATTATCTAGGGCTGCCCCGAATACCTTTTCTCCTGTCCAACTGTCCTGGTAGCATGCCTTGAATATCTCTCTGTCTGCTTTGCAATGGAACTTCATTTGGAGGTCAGCTATGTTCTCTTCTAAATGTGCAAGATTCAGGATCATACAGTTCAAAATTCTCAATAGAGCTTACATCACCCCTTTTACAAAATCTAAGATGGACAATAAACACAGAGACTTATGCTGGCATGAATGTGGCAAGCGAGGTACATTGTTGCACCTACTCTGGGAATGCCCAGCGGTAAAAAAACTTTGGTCAGAAGTAATATCCTTATTGTCTGAATCTTTAAAAGTTAGTTTCCCTACATGTCCCATTGCATGTCTACTGGGTCTCAAGCCAGATGGCAATCTTGCAAGGACTACCGATCGGCTCTGGACATTGGGCTGTTTAGCCACAAAAAGACTCATCCTATTAAACTGGAAGGAACGCAAACCAGCCTGCTTTACTAGGGACTAATGGCTGAGGGAGTATCTGGACCTACTGAACATGGAGCGTGCAGCTTCTCTGCTGGGGGATTTTGAGGGGAGACAGGAGGATTGCGGTTCACTGTCCGCAGCTCTCCTATCTAACACTGTCAATATGGCATCTCCTGTGTAATGTATAATGTATTGTGTATGTAATGTCCTGTGTATGTCACAATCAGCTGTCTTAGGAAGTCATGCTTGCATCCACCCCCCCCCCCCTCCCCCGTTACGTTTTATTTAGTTGTTTTGTTGTTACATGTTTTGATGTACGGTTTGTTATCTGGAGCAATGTCTGTTTATTTTATAACTGAAAAAAAAAAAAAAACTAGCATTGTGATCCATGTTTATTCATACGTTAGACTGGCCGCTCTCCCCCTTGTTTCCCCCATGTTACGTCACACGTGGGAGGTCACGTGCGGAGGTTTTTTTAATGCGGAAGTGAAAATGTCTTAATAAAACGACGCCAGATGTCACTGTAGTGTATATTTCTGTATATTTTTGGGAAAATCTAGTGTATTCATCATTTTCCTACACATTTATTCACTGGTGTCTCTAACCTGCAAGTTGCTCTTTAATGTTCGAATATTTATTTTAGTTTTGGTTCAACTTCGGCCCTTTCTTTTGGTCATATGTCTGATTGTAATAACCAACATCCCAAACTGTTTCCTGCACTGCATCTGTATTTCATTGTCATGTTCAAAAATCTAAATTGCAGCTAATTTATTTTCTCTCTTAGGTTCGAGACCAAAACATGTAATTGTAGGTGAAGGGTGCTAGATCCAGAAATAACCCCAAGTCTAAACATTCCCCAGCAAAAGCCAGAGACACAGAAACAGAAACGGAAACAAATCAGCTTTAATCAGGCTATATCTAAAGTTATGATATCTTTATTTTCCCTTTTTCTTACATCTTTTCTTTATGGTAGTTTTTTGTTCCCCCATTCAACTTTTGTTGTGTCTAAATGTTTTGTAGTGGTTGGATATGTTGAACCTCAAACCTTTTCTATAATCTGCATTCAGGCTGTACTTCATGACCACGACCGAAGCGGGATCAGCTCTCTGATGAGAGACGAGTCTGACCCCAGAGCTCTGGCCTACGTCTACCAACACCAAGACACATACTGCCTCTTCTACATCAAGACGGCAAACCTGGTATTACACACACCACTCGCTACATGGGAAACATATTTAATAACATATGAATATTCATAGACATTAGCGACAGTTATTACAAAATTACTTAACAAGATGCTATTTATCTATATTAATGACATTGATTCACAAAACCACTACACAGTGAATAATCAGGCTGCTGTATAACATTCATTATAATAATGGCAGTCTTTTGGAAATGTAACTGACTTATTCGGATAATGAAAAGAGTAGACCAAAGTAGGCCAACGTGCAAAAATGTACCTCAGTCTTGGACAATTGCTCTACTGTCGGTTCAAGTTAAAAGAACAGAGAAGTATCTATGTCCTTTTTTGTATTTTCACGCTGTTTTGAACCACACTGTATAGTTACATCCCTTATCTCAGGTAGTGAGAGCACAACTAAAGACAGGTTTGTTCTCTGAGGAAAAGGATATGTTTGGTGCACAGTGTGATGTTTGATTTGTGTTCTCCAGGCAGACCCGGTCCTGGTTGACATTGAGAAAGTTTCTAAGATGGTGGACCAGGAGACAACTGAGGAACCAGCAGATGCACTGACGCAAGTAAGGCAAACTTTTTTAATTGTATAATTACATCAGTGTTTTTTGACTTTGGTGTCCATGTATTCATTTTTTGTATCAAGTGTTCAATGGTGTTTGTTTTTTCCAGACTAATTCCTTACTGCTACTAAATGACAGTTCAGCCCCAGCAGCTGAGGTAAATAAAATAAAGTTGTATTCCTTAAATCTTATGGTGAAGTTTATCATTGAACATCTTTTTATGTAGTTATTTTTCTTGAAATGGTGGAAGGCAAAGATTGAAATAAAACTGCACTGAATGTGCCTTTATTTTTAGGAACTAGCTTTGGAGGAAGTGCTCAGTCCACGGAAAGATTCTTCCCCTGGAAACTTAGACCAGGTACACAATATCACACATGTGAATCTTTCAATACACTGTGCCTTACCTGCCTTATTTGAACATGTTTTTATTTAATGAACCACCTCAAAACAACAAAATCATGAAACATCTTGCATTTCAGAATTTCAAAACATTGAGGTGAAATAACAAAGATATAGCGTTACTGACCTTTCAAATTCAAGCGTCAGGTTGGGGTTAGTTAGTTAGCAGTTATTCTGCTTTTTAAGATCATAACATACAGTATGTGAATTTATAAGACATATGGTATTTTCGTTAATATCTATTATTGTTGTTGCTCTCATATGGCTCGTGAGACTAACTAACCTGCAGTTCGATTAACAGTCTGCTACCTTTTATTGTTAATTAACTTAGTGTTAATACATAAGCAATTGATAAATGTTGATTTATGTTGTTTTTAGATGCAAACTTTAGAGTTTTCTGTTGCTCTGTGTACAGGCCTCTTCCAGTAACGAGCTGATGGCGGTTTTCTCGATCCAAATGGAGGAGCCGCTGATGCCCGACCAGAGCTCCTGCGCCAGTCAGCCAGGTTAGTCTCCAACTGAGACCAGGAACTGTTATGCTGAGTAAACCATAATGCATAACTTAATCCTCTATAGCCTAAAATATGTTAGAGCTGAAGTTAGTAGGGGGCAGTACACAGCCTGGAAGTGCTAATACTTTGGTCTCATTCATGGCAAAATGATCTATTTACTTCCTGCTTGGTCTGTTTCTATAAAACGGAGCCATTCATTTAATTATTGTGGTCAAAAGCTACGTCTTTTCTGACCATGGCCGCAAATTCCACTTCAATTTCACAATTTGAATCTTGTTTTGTATCACAATCCACTGTCTAAATACCGTAAAAAGAGAAGAGGGACGTTATTTCATGTCACATTTGCATAACTACTACTTTAGTTTCATTACATTTTAGAGATTGATTGATTTTTGGAATATGTTTTTTGATAGTGATTAAAAGGAGTGGAGGGTTCACTTTGGGAACCAAACGCAGTATATGGTTATTACAAATGTTTTGCATCACATCAGAGGGTGTATTCATGCAAAGATCTAGCTCAGAGTTCATCAGTTTGGTATCCTATCATGCAAATAAATGTAATTAAAATATCAGGCTGTCATGCCTTAAAACTGGCCCCTTCCCTCCTCAAGCTGACTCTTTTGTCAGCTGAATCAGAGCAACTTGATACTTTGGTTGAATGGTTGAAACATGATGTTTGAAGTGCTGAGAGCCAAAAACTACATTCACACCACCATCAAACATTAATGTTCCCTACATCATACATCATGAAAGACCAGGCAGGAAATAAGGATTCATACACTGACCTTTGATCTTAGACCTGGAGGCACACGAGAAATATGCAAACAGTGTTCCATAACGTACACTACGTGAGTTTTCCCACGATCTCCCTGTTTAAAATGATTAATCCATAGGGAATGGCATCATTTCCATTGAATGCCTAGAAATGGCCTTATTTTCTCATACTAACGTTATCTCATTCTCCTCAAGAGGGAAACATATCAGATCCCCATGAACTAAATTACAGAAAAGAAAACAATGAATAATGTTTTTTTGTAATTACATTGTGTATCTGCTGGATTATATGTATTTATGTTCTTATTTTGTTTATTTATACTTGCATTTAGGTTTTTTACCAGAACATGTTGACACCCTTTAATAATGATAAAAAAAACTTCTGATTATGGGTTAAGGATGTGTGGCCCTTTTGAGGGTTTTAATACATTCACAGTACTTATGTAGCACCTAGACCTGCTTCATAATAAACCAAATGTTGTTGATCCTGTTATAGTGTGGAAAAGGGTTGTGTTGGGGTGGTGTGATATGCACTTTCAAAACACAGGCTTTTAGGTTTAGATACTGTCTCTCTTTATTATTATTTAACCATGGCAATTCATTTTCATTATTGTAATTACAACAAGTTGATAATCAAATACTTTGCCATTCCAGAAATCCAGGATATTGCAACTAATGCTCTCTAAAATGCTCTAAAAATGTTGGAGTAATTCCCATCACAGGGTCCCAGAAATCAAAGTGCGTCCTTTAAATGACTTCATGTCAAACAGACAGTCCAAAACCCAAGGATAATCAATTTAAAAGAGTGTCCACCGACAGAGAAAGGTGGACACTGATGCTTGACTTATAGTGTCTAATTTGTTTTTTAAGAAATGATGCCAGAGTTTGATTAGCTTAGCTCAGCATAAGGAATGTAAACAGGTGTACAAAGCTGGCCTTAATTTTATTCTAAAGGTAAAATATTCTGCCTTCCAATGTCTCTAATGTCTCCCATTGATGGTTGTGATGAGATTTTTTGATACAAATGTGAAAACTAACAAGGGTTTCACTGGGAGTTGTATGCTCAAACTATTTCTTAACGCATTGGAAGTGCTCCAGTAGTTTTTTTTGTTTGACTAAAAAAGTAATCGACTAATTGTTTCTGACAGGATTTGCTACACGATATTTAGTATATTTTTTGTGTTCCTCTTTTCTCTCAGAGTCTCCACATCATACTCTCTCCTCCTCTCAGATCCTCTCCATGTTCCCCACTCAGCCAGCAGGGGGCACTCCTTACTCCTCGCCCCCATACTCTCCCATTTCCATGCCCTGGGGCCAGCAGGGGCTTCTGGGTAATCAGTGGGCAGGTCCAGCTGCAGTGCCTTGGCCCACAATGCCCAGTAGTCCATCAGCATGGCCCCCTGCAGGATACCCAGGGGCCCCAGCAGGATACCCAGGGCCCCCTGCAGGATACCCAGGGCCCCCTGCAGGAGGCCAGTTTCTGTCACATGGCCCTCAGCCAGGAGCTGTGATGGGAGGAAACTCACCCGCCTCACCCACAGCTGTCAGTGGGTACCCCTCCCCTCTAAACTCCCTCTACACCCCCACTGGAGCAACAGCACCGCTGTAGTCAGTCACCCCCACCTTGTACCAAAATCTCCTCCTGTAAAGAACTGAGTTGAAAATATGTTATCAAGATGATGCTCATTTAGGTCCACTAAAATGTGTATTTCATTTTTCATTCTTTCTTTCATTTGCACGTAATCAAATATTTGTTTTGCTGCCTGATCAAACTGGAAGATCATGACCATTTACTACAGTATGTTGTGACGAGTTATCATTTACTGTCTGTTTAAACTGAACCAAAGAAACACTTGTACTGCTATTGTTCACAAATCACAAAATATTATGATTATTAAAGATAGTATAGTTTCATTACCCCTGCTGATACACTAGGTTGTGTTTTATGAGTTTTACTGACACTTGAAATTACTTTTCATTTCTTTAACAGATATAAGTTAGTTAATGTAATGTTCATCAGAATTAAATGCAGAACATAAAAGGAAGCTCAATTAACTTTGTTTCTAATTTCCTTCAAACTAAAGCATCTCACTTTGTCTTCGGTTTTATTATATAATTATATCATTGTGTGGACGTTCTTATTGAAATAGAAAGTATATAATGTATAATAACATATTGCAGAAAATAAGCTAAATATAAAATGTTTTCTTCACATCAATTGCCCTCACAGTGCCCTAAAATATAACTGTATTATTCATACACATAATAAGAAAAAAACTGACCTTTTTAAGAAGAACTGAAACGAAGTGGCTGACAGCATGTTAAAGTTCCTCTACTGTTATTCCCATGTTGTGTCACTGTCTGTTCTCCTGTTGCACTCACTGAAGCGTTTCCTCATTTGAAGTATACGTTTAGTGACACAGGTCTGTACAGTAGTTCAGCCTCGATATACTGAATCACGCTGGACATGGAGCACTTTATTCATCAGTGAGTCCACCACTAAAGGAAAATATGGTAAGAAATAGTTATTTGCTATGTTACTAAGTTTATTTGTTGTTAATATATTTGTGAATGGATGATTAACAACTCCTCGATGGCTCTTTTCACCCTTCTGGCCATTTCCTCCTACTCGTGTGTCTATGAATAATCTGACTTCTATAGAAAGACCATCCAATTTCATTTTTTTGAAAACCTCAGTCTCCCTCTTACATAAAACATATTATGGAATCACCTTTAACACTTCCTTTACAAACCTGCAAATACAGGATCTTACCGGCTTGTTTGTAGTAATTACATCATTGTCACAGTAGAAGGGGAAGTTGGATTTTGGAAAGAAGTGCTCATGCTGCTAATGAAAGAAAGCTCTATCACAGTGGTTAATGATTAACAGTGAGCTCAGTGCAGCTTTACTTCCACTTTTCTAGCTTCCTATCTTCCTTCAAAAATACACATGTAGCAGTTCAGAAGTTCATGTATGATATCATTATTTTAAATATAAAGTAACCTGCACTGCAAGTATGTGTGCAACTTTATCAATTATTTTAATTATCCATTCATCTAAGAAATGTATGTATATAAATGATTATGGGTGATTAATGGTTTGGTCTTTAATATCTCTTCGACTTTCTCAAATGTCAATGTAATGTCTGTTACATTTTTTCAGATCAAAACCAAAAGAATGAACAATTACTTTATCTATTAATCAATTATCAATAAACTTAGTGAAAGAAATGTCTGACCTTCGTCCAATCGGTTAGTCAACTAATATGTGTAGCTGTACCAATGAATAATTAAATAAATGAATTACATAAACTGCATGTTCTCTGTTTCAGAGACTGGCTGCTACCTAAATATAGTCACTCGTACTTTATCCAGCTTATTCTACATAGGTTAGTGCAAGATCATTTAAGGAGTTCTGACAAACTTATAATAATTTAAATAAACATTTTAACCAATTCGTTTTACTGTGTGTAAACTTAACGGAGAACAGAAGACTTCACTTGAAGTCAGTGATATTTACGATAACAAATGACATACCAGAAACTATTTTTAGGGTACAATTTCAAAGTAAATTGTGAATGTACTCAATCATATTTTATTTGTTGACAAGACTCTTTGTCACTTTTTTGTAAATAAAACATGTGTTGTTAGTGTTATCAGGTTTTTTCTCTGCAGCACACGTGCAAAGCTACTGTGTGGTGACCCCGTTTTAAAAACTGCAATAAAATGTCAGACGACAGACACACGCACTTAGATGCACGCACACACTTTTGTTGAACCCCATCTGCGTGTCGTGTGTGTTTGTGGTGTAGAGAGAGGTTTTCGTCTGTTTCCTGCGAGCACAGCTTGCAGCTTATTGGTGCAGGAGGTGAGAGCAGAGAATATTTCTATGGTAACCGGCGCAGGATGCTGGCTAAGTTACAAAGGTATGCGGTGGTGATCACTTCCTGCTCTTCTTCGCACTGTCTGTTTGACTTTGTCAAACTTGATATGTTCAGACAAAATATGGTGTAATTACTTTGTTTTCATCAGGTTTTCAGTTTGTCAACATAACAGAGAACAAGAAAACAGAAAACGTAATATTTACAACAAAAGTTCCTTTAATTTTTCATAATTGTACCTCCTTGCTTTGAGACCATTGCTCTTTTAACTGCCTATTCAAGTTAAACACAACCAATGATAGTATTTCTGTCTGACGACGGATTTTAAGAGCTACTATAAAGATGCTCACCTGAAAGTCATGTGACTTCTTATTTTTATAAGAAACCTCTGCATACTTAGAAAAACTTTGTAGCACTGTAAAATGTTTTAAATATTATGGGGAAAATGTCAGAATTATCCAACTGCAGTGAGTTTAATATCTTTTGAATTGAGAGCAACAACAAAAGAGAGCATAAACATTTCTTTATAAGTCTTAAAATCCCCAGATAACCTGTTTTTAAAAGATTGTATTGGCTTCATTGGCTCATCTCTAGCATTGTTTTTGTGAAAATCCTTGCTAGAACTAACAATTGAACCACTTTGTGTAACATAAATAATGTTTTAATGTAGTGATTGATTTCATTCCATGATTACTCATTGCAGCAACCTCAGTAAATGTCTGTTCCTCACTCATATCATAATCATTTTGTTGAGGAGACTGCTCAGCTCTGAGTAGATCAAAAGAACCAGGAAACTGCAATGTTGCACGGTGCATTCTCACCTTGTAAAGCGAGCGTGGGGGGTATGCCTTGCTGTCTGCTGCGCTGCTGACTTCCTGCTTCAAACACATATCAGCTGCAGTTGAGCTTGTGCCTGTGTATTTTTTTCAGGAGGACAGCGTGGATGTGAAGGCTCTGAGGGCCAGGTTCAACACCAAGCCCATCACCTCACCAGACACCAGCAGCAGAGACAGCGGCTCCCCAAAATCTCCTCAACCCGGCTTTGGTAGACTTCCACTGACAGAGAGCAACCTGGCGCACCACAGACTGTCTCCCACGGTTCCTCCTCCTCCACTGGCTAGCTCAGGCCAGGTGAGGTTCCCGAGGCCGGCAGAATCCATGGCGGCATCCAGACCTCCCCTCCCTCGACCGTCTCCCAGTCCTGGAGTCAGAGCCCCCCTCCAGCCGGCAGACCACAGCAGGGTCAAGCTGAAGGGGGAGATGCTGCAGAACATGATGCTGAGGCACCAGAGGCCTCCAATCCCCAAACAAGCCCCAGCTCACACCACCCCTCCACCTCTCCGACAGCAGCCCCGAAAGAGGAGCGCAGGAGAGGTGACCCCGCTCAGGAGGCCCCTGCCCCCTGAAGGACTCCTGCCCCTGAAACCCAAACGGCCTCCCAATGTCAACCTGGAGCCATTTCTGAGGCTCAACCGAGGACCCGCCCTTCCTGGTCCCAAAAAGAGTGACGGTAAGTCTCGGGCTTATTTCTCACAGTTTTTAAATCATGCACGACTCAATTGATAAATGAAATTAGGAAAATACATTGCTGAATGTGTGTAAATATGTGTGCTGTGATTTCCGCAGCAGGTTCCCCAGGATCAGGGGGAAGAAAGATGTCTTTACCCGCCATCCTCAGTCCTCCGAAACCGCCACAACGAATCAACAAACCCAGGCTGCCGCACCAAATGGCCTCCATGTGAGTCTTTAGATCACGTAATGCTGGTGTTATACCAACACATGCAGGAATCTACATCCAATTTATTATTCCACATCTTCAGATAGACAATAAGTCATACATAAATCATTGAGAATGCCACAGTAAAATCAAATTCTCATCTTCATCACAGTTGACAGGATGTTAAGATTGCAGGGAGGAAAACGTGGGAGAATCTACAACTATCTTTAACATTTGCAGCATCCAGATGTCAGCTGGTACACCAACCAATTGCTGAATAACAAGCAAGAAAAATGTGTTGCTTATTGATTGCAGGGACATTGAAGATAACCAGGACTACTATGATGACATTGGAAGCTTTGAGAAGAACGGTAACAATGGCATCTTGTTTGTTTGTGCATCACGGCAACTATTTCTGTTTTTACGCCTTTGTTCCTCTAACACATTTTAAGTTATTCAGAAAAGTGCAACAACTTATATTTTCCTCGTGATGTTTCTTCACAGAGTCCTGGAGCGACAACAGTTCACAGTGTGTGGACGAGGTAAGGACATTTTAACTTACCGTGAAGTGAATACGCCTCCCATTTTTAAGAATTTAAAAACGCTCTTTCCTCAAACCAGATCATAAAGTTAGAATAACGTTTTATAAATGTTAGTTTAATGATTGACAGGCTGAAATATTCCTTTATATTAATATTGTAAATGACAATTAAGCTGTCACGGATGGCATTCCCTTTTAATCTAATAAACCTGATATATTTTGTTGTTCTGTAAACGTGCACATTTTTGCACGTTTAAAAGAAGGTTTTTTTTTTTTTTTTCTTTTACAGGAAAATGATGACGTGTATGAATTCATAGATGAGTAAGTATACACGTTCTTTCTTTATCATACAGTCTGTAGTTGTTAAGAGCTCTGCTGGTTAAAAGTAGAAAGTGGCCGCAGTGAACACGAAGCAGGACAGAAAACAGAAAGTGCTTCTATTAGTTCTCTTACTGCTATTGTTATTTTTGCACCTCCTGAAGCAGCAACAACCACTCTTTCAACTATAACCTAAAAGGCTTTGCAATTTGAGTTTTTTCATTTTACACAACGTCCCTTTAGGAAACAGCACTCTAATGTGTAATATCTGTTTGGTTTAACAGGATGTCTTTGGCAAGCAACATTAAATGTGCAACAGATTGTTGAAAGTGTTTCTGTAATTCAACATATTACCTGTTAGGTATTGTTGTCACCTATGTAATGTGTAACACTGTTGTTAAGACATTTGATTTCCCATTTTAACAACAATTATACAACTGTTTCCAAGGTGTAAAAAAATCTAACATCAACATCATGTCTAACATTAGCATATAGCAAGCACAGATTCAAAGAGCAACTGTCATGGCCATAGATTCTTGTAGTTGCTTAATTTATATGTAGTAAAATGTGTAATGAAGTAATGAACTGCTTTGAAAATGATTGAATTGTTCCTTTAAAGGGATCAGGTGGAGAAAAACCGGTTAAATAGTGAGAAGCAAAACAAAATAGATGAAAAGAAGCAACAAGCACAGGAGAAGAGAGATCAGATGGAGCGTCAGAAGAGAGAACATGACTTGAGGAAGAACTTTCAGGTACGGACAAAATACGCCCTCCATTAAAAACCCTAAGTCCAGTTTCTGTCACAGAAGATCAGAAAGCATTACTAAGTTAACTTGGGTGGTAGTTTAGAAAATCACCACCTGCAAAACAGGAATGCCTTTTATATATCAGGATATATTTAAGGCTAAGAAACTATTCAGGTTCTTCTAATAGTTGGGTAACCTATTTCCAACTTCATGAATGTTATTTACAAAATCTATGTTTTTGCTTGAATTTGTAACATAGCTTAAATCCTTAAGCATTGAGTTTCTTCAAATCCGGTCACACTTTTTTTCTGTCTTCCTATAGTTACAAGGGGAAGTGGAGGTCCTTCATACAGCCAGAGTCAGACATGACTGGCATGGAGTAGGAAAACTGGACCTTAGCGTACGACAAGGAGAGAGCGTGGAGATCCTCCGAGTGAAGAACAACCCGGGAGGCAAATGGTTGGCTCAGTCTGTCAATGGAAAATGTGAGTTTCAATTAGAATATCTATCAAACATTTTTAGAAAATGTCAAGTCTTTATAAGGACTATTTTAAGGTTAGTTTATCAATTTGAAGACATTTTGTCGGGACCTTGCTAGACTGTAACTCGACTTTATTATGTTTGCGAAGATATTATGTATCATGTTTTGCAGATGATACTCAACTCTATCTGTACAACCAAAACATCCTTGCGGCCTTAATGCTTTACACCTGTCAGTCTCAGTCTTGATGTTTACATTCTCAGTGTGTTTTTCTTGTTGTAACTCATATAGAATATGCTAGCAACTAGGGAAGCAAAGATGATTTCTTAATATAAGAAAATAACGGACTGGTGGAGGGCAACAAAGAAGGTTATAAAGCAAAGCAGGTAGCATTTTCCCCAGTGAGAAAGTGAGACTGTTGTTGGTTGTTTTTCCAGCAAGTCAGTAACAGTGAGGTCAATCTCAATTTGTTCAAGAGGATATAGCCGTTCTTGCTTTGTACTATTTGTAACTAATTTGCCCATATTGATACATGTTTTTATGGATCCAAATCCAACCTTTTCCAAACAGAAATATAAGGCTTTGTGGTTGTGGTTTCATAGATGCCCAGTGATAACATTGATTATCATTAGATGGACCTGTGTTGCTTCACACACTGATTTGTCATAATTCATATCTTTGTGTTGTGTCACCTTGCAGACGGTTACATCAGTAACACATGTGTGGATGTTGACTATGAAGCAGTGAAGCGCAAACTGCTCCAGTCCAGAAAGATAGAAACTCCGACTTTGCCTCCACCACCTCCTGACCCCCCGCTGATGTTAAATGTGGATTCCACTAGCCAAGACAGGTACAGCTGTCAGATGATCATGTGTGTGTTATACTGGGAGAAATGTTTTTTTCAATGATTGTTTCACAAGCATTTTATCCTTAAATTCTGTTATCTACCTTATTATATGGTGCTTTCTCATTTTCAACCATGTCTTTCAAACTAACATGAAATGTTTCCTCTAATCTCCAGCATGCTTCTGGAAGATGGTAAGTGACACTTTAACATTACTGAATGATTAGGATTAAACAATAAACAGTAAGGGATTCACATTAGAGATTCATAAGGTTAAAACACTTACTGCTGGGGAACAATCTTAAAAAGTCTGTTCTTATTCAAGTATTGTGTAAAATAACTGAAATATACATCATTTGATACAAAAACACACTATTTTTGTTAAAATGTGGTTGCCTGATTGTTTCAAAAGATGATGGTTCTGACAAGATGATTCTAGTTTTGGTTTACTGTACTTTTCATTTTTGACCTCAGACGACTATGATGACGTTCAACCAATGTGTGAGGATTTCCCGCCACCACCGCCTGAAATCAGGTACCTATTTACATCTTGACACTGAAAGGGGACAGGAAATAAGAGCTTGAGAAATGACAACTTGATTATCTGTTAAATCATTATAATCTTTATTTCCAGCTGTGATCCTAAAGTTGGAAAGGAGCTAAGAAAGAAATTTAAGGTAAATATTTGTTACACTTTCACATCCGATTATTTATCTGTAAATAAGAGTGGTATATGAGCATAGCAGGGAAAGAAACATTTTATATTGTTCATTATCTCTTCCTGAATCATTCATACAACAGAAACATGCACACACCTCAATGACAAGAAGCGTTATTTCCAGATGAGGCATATGACACCAACATCTCAGAGTGCCCTTAAGACAATTACTGAAAATGCTCAAAATGAATCACTCCTACCTGTTGTCTCCCAGTATGAAGGGTCTCTTAGAGTACTCCACACCATGATGGTGGATCCTAATTGTGTCATTAAGAAGCCAGGAGGGAAGGATCTGCACGTGACTAATGGAGAAGTTGTGGACATTATCCAGCTCACCAACAACAAGAAAGCTCTGTGTGGTAACAAGTTTGGAAAATGTATGCAAACACTTCACATCCCTTTGATTTTGATATGATTAGTAAACCTAAAACCATGCTTTTGGCTCTGTGAGGTTGTCATAGCAGCTTGACCTAAACCAAATGTTAACAACAGCTTCTTTTCTAATGTTTTCTTTATAATTACATGAATTTAATGACTATGCTAATCATCCTAGTGTGCATGATAGTGTTTGACATAATGTCTGTTTTGTATTAACTCTCACAGATGGTTATGTGTCCAGAGCTCTTCTTCTTCCAATGTAAGTCAATCTTCATCAGTTTTAATTGTGATCCAACATTTGCTCTACTTCAGTTTAGTCGTCATACTTTAAATAAATACCCTTTTACTTAAAATGTATAAACCTACATGTAAACAAATGTTTTGCTTTAATGACAGCTTCACTTTGACTTGGGTTGTTTAATAGAGTTTGTTGTTCTTGTTTTGGAGATTGAAGATACAGTTGTACATATACATATTTTAGTCATCTAAAGATTTCATATTCAATACCTTCTTAAATATAATGTGTATAATCGACGTTTCCAGTAAAAAATGTATAAACTCAACATCATAACAAAGCAACAAGTTTTAGATCTAGAAAAATATCAATAGAAGAAACTGTTCTTGTTTTAACATCACTCTCCATTTGCAGGGAAGGAGACATTTACGACGATGTTGACTTTTTATGTGGTGAGTTATCTTTGGATATGTCCTGTATTAAATGCATTAAATGTATTTCTCAAGCTCATGGGTGTTGTTTTATACTTATTTATAATGATTGTTGTGTTTTTAATTTTATATTTCAGACGTCTACGACAACGATGCTCCAAACTGATTATAGAAACCTGAGAACAAAACAAACACGTCACACAGTAAGAGAGAGAGAGATTGGAGGAGTAAGAGAGAGGCTAAAGATAAAAAACTATGTGAAAATGTAAGATATATAAAACGATATAACTAACATATACATTTTTGACTTCACCAGTTGCATTCAATTAAGCAGGATTCAATCGAGAGAAATTATATACCAAAACATCTTATAAAACTAAAGGAATGGAAAATTAGAACACACACACACACACACACACACACACACACACACACACACACACACACACACACACACACACACACACACACACACACACACACACACACACACACACACACACACACACACACACACACACACACACACACACACACACACACACGCACACGCACACCAATGCATTGTTTGCCAAACTGCTTGTATAGAAAGTGAATACACTATTAATGTAGCTTTGTGTATTGCTCAACTCTGGGATAATTTAAAAATAAATGAAATGTGTTTTTTTTTTTACTGTTAACAGTTTTTTCATTTGAATATATGTTCGTCTTTTGAATAAAAAAGAAAATGCCTAGACCCTGGAAGTGTTTGTTTTTTTGTCAAGTGGCAGAGAAAGACTCTACCTATACGTTGACAACCATCCAACATAATTGACAACCAATTCATTGATGGTCATTACAAATCATGAAGGCGACGTTAAGGCGCATCTTAAACTGCTGTCTAAAAAGAAACGTAAATACAGTAAGATTGTTATTCACGTCGGTGGTAATGATGTTCGTTCATCAGAATGCACCAAAGTTAATGTGGCATCGGTGTGTAAATATGCTAAAACAATGTCGGACAGCGTAATCTTCCTTGGTCCCCTCCCCAATCTGATCAATGATGACTTGATAGCTGCATGTCATCGTTTCAGCGCTGGTTGTCTCGGTGGTGCCCAGCAAACAATGTGGGCTTCGTAAATAATTGGACAGCCTTCTGGGGAAAACCTGGTCTGATTAAGAGAGACGGCATTCATCCTACTTTGGAAGGTGCAGATCTCATTTCAGCAAACATTTCAGAGCTTTGTGGACTTAATCCATGACAAAGTGGAGTTGATACCAGGAGGAAGAGTCACAGTTTTATATGTTTCTCTGCGCTCTCTCCAATAAAATACCCAATATTAACGGTGTGTGTGTCTGCCCAAGGACAATTTAAAGTAAAACCTATAGAGGTGTCACACATAATAACTTAATAAAAGTAAATGTAACAACTACTACAGTGCAACAAAACAGGAAGATTAAATGTGGACTCTTAAACATAAGATCTTTAGCATCTAAAGCAATATTGATAAATTATTTAATATCAGATTATAATATTGATATATGCTGTCTCACTGAAACTTGGTTGAGACATGAAGAATGTCAACATAGATGACGCCACTCCACCCAGCCATATCAATACTCATATTGCCCGAGGCACAGGCCGAGGAGGTGGAGTTGCGGCCATCTTTGACTCAAATTTACTTATCAATACTAAACCAAAATTAAATTATACCTCCTTTGAAAGTCTCGTTTTTAGTCTTACGCATCCGACCTGGAAAACTGTGCAGCCAATCTTATTTGTTAGTGTACCGTGCACCAGGTCCTTATTCAGAATTCTTATCAGAATTCTCTGAGTTAACAAAGCAACCATTCAAAGCTTAAACATACTTAATCATGAACGGCAATATACTTCGACTTGAGGCGATAGACCCTGTCAAACTGTTATTTTCAATAACGTCAACTTCATTTAAAGATAACACTTGATAGCAGTACAACCAATTTAGCATACAGAAACTTTAGACAGACTTAACAGCGCTAGCTAATGTTAGCTTATTAGCTACATCACAATTAAACCTACTAAACAAGTTCCAAATATTGCTTCATAATTAAGCAAACGTAATAATGTATAGTTCGAGATTAATGCATGACTAACGACAAGATGTGAAAGTATTATACTTCACTTACACTGTTAGCGGGAGCGCCACTTCCAGAAGCCATGTTGTTGGAGATGAACTCTGAACTTTCACAGCCCCAGACTCCGCAAACCGCGTAGATAGCCGCGTTCACACCGGAGTACTTTTCCCACTTTAGTTCCGATATAGTTCCGTAATGTCGCGTTCACACCAAAAAGAGACGGAACTCAAATTAGTTCATGAGAACCTTTTTACCCCCTTTTCCATCCCTGCTAGAGAGCAGGGACTCTCATGCGGCTCTCTTGTGAGAAAAT
Source organism: Notothenia rossii (assembly GCF_949606895.1). Taxonomy (NCBI): domain Eukaryota; kingdom Metazoa; phylum Chordata; class Actinopteri; order Perciformes; family Nototheniidae; genus Notothenia; species Notothenia rossii. The sequence goes on along the minus strand of NC_136912.1, from coordinate 79,404,792 downwards.
AGCTATATTTCTGATTGGCTTGGCGGATTGCAAACCACGCCCCGTAAAACTCAAAAAAAGTGTTGCGAAGCCACCATTTTATTAGCATTATTAGCATTAGCATTAGCCCAGCGCTGAAACGCAGAGAGACTAATTTATGGCAACACAAAATAAAACATGGGAGCGGTGGAGATGAGGAGGTGTCGGCGTTCTGGCGATTTACTAGGAAGACAACAACAACCGGGGACTTCCGGACGGGGATTTTGGGCGGCAGTATACGCCGTGAAGTTGTTTGCGGCTTGCCAGTAAACCCAAAGCAGAAGAAGAAGTGACGTCAGCGGCTTCATTTGCCTAATCCACCCCCAGGGATTTATTCCGGTGTGAACGCGATCTGTACTAAGTTAATCAGAACTAAAGAGTTCTGATGAACTAAGTTCTCATGAACCTTTGTGGGAAAAGTACTGCGGTGTGAATGCGCCTGATGTTACACTACGTTGGAAACGCATTAGGCACACCCTCGTGGGGGCACACGCATGTGATTGGCTTAAAATTAAGCAGACATCTGATTGGCCGAAGATTCACACACAGAAAGCGTTTTTTATATAAATGTAACAACACTCAAATGTGTTTTTGATGTAACTATTTGTGTCTGGTACAGAAATATATTTGTGAAACTTTTTTACATTTATAAAATGATAAGTTTGTGTGTGTGCATTGAAAAATATGTGTGTGGACAGAGACATTTATATATAAATCCGGAATTACATTTGTGTATCCTTTTGTATGCCTTTATTTATTTTTGAGACTGTTCTGAGCCCATACTGTTGCACCTTTGAAAAATACGAAAATAAAACAACACAGATTAGCTCCATGGCATAATGCCGAAACCCGTCAAATAAAGCAAAAGTCGAGACAACTTGAAAGGATATGGCGTTCCACTAAACTTGAAGAATCTCGTTTAATTTGGAATATTACTCTCAATGAATATAAGAAAGCACTGCGTAAAGCGAGAGCAGCCTACTACTCTTCATTAATAGATGAGAATAAGAATAATGCAAGATTTCTTTTCAGCACTGTAGCCAGGCTGACAGAGAGCCACAGCTCGACTGAGCCTTCTATTCCCATAGCAGTCAGTAGTAATGATTTTATGTGCTTTTTTAACGATAAAATTGTTACTCTTAGAAACAAAATTAATGACCTCTTGCCTTTGACCAGTATAGTGTTATCAACAGCTCCCGGAAACCTAAATTCTAATATTACACTAAATAGTAAACTAGAATGCTTTTCAGCCATAAACCTTGAACAATTAAATGCAATGATTCTTTCTTCTAAACCATCAACGTGTATCTTAGACCCGATTCCAACTAAGCTGTTAAAATAAGTTTTTTCCATTAATTAGCACTTCTTTATTAAATATTATGAATATGTCTTTATTATCAGGCTATGTTCCACAATCATTTAAAGTTGCAGTAATAAAACCTCTTCTTAAAAAGCACAACCTCGATCCAGAGGTTTTAGCCAATTATAGAGCTATTTCTAATCTCCCATTCCTCTCAAAAATTCTTGAGAAAACAGTCGCAAAACAGTTGTGTGATTACTTAAAAAACAATGATTTATTTGAAGATTTTCAGTCTGGCTTTAGAACACATCATAGCACAGAGACAGCTCTGGTTAAAGTCACAAATGAGTTGACATTCTAATAGCCTCTGACAAGGGACTTGTCTCTATTCTTGTTTTGCTCGATCTCAGTGCACCATTTGATACTATCGACCATGATATCCTATTGCAAAGACTAAAGCACTTAGTTGGCATACAGGGAACTGCTTTAGGCTGGTTTAGGTCCTATCTATCTGAACGCTCTCAGTTTGTACGTGTCAATGATGAATCTTCCATGCAAACCAAAGTTAGCCATGGAGTGCCACAGGGCTCAGTGCTTGGACCTACTTTGCTCACACTATATATGCTTCCGCTAGGCAATATTATAAGGAAATACTCTGTAAATTTCCACTGTTATGCGGATGATACTCAACTATATTTATCAATCAAGCCTGATGAAACCAATCATCTAAATAAAATTCAAGACTGCCTCAAGGACTTAAAAACGTGGATGACCTTAAACTTTTTGATGTTAAACACGACCAAGTTATTGTACTCGGCCCAAAGAATCTACGAAACAAACTATCTAAAGATATACTAGTTATGGCATTAATTTGGCCTCCAGTGAGACTGTAAGGAATCTTGGTGTTATATTTGATCAGGATTTATCCTTTAACGTCCACATAAAATCAATCTCAAGGACCGCCTACTTCCATCTACGCAATATTGCCAAAATTAGGCATATCTTGCCTCAAAATGATGCAGAGAAACTAGTCCATGCATTTGTTACTTCTAGGCTGGATTATTGTAACTCTTTATTATCAGGGTGTACCAAGAAGTCAGTCAAGTCGCTTCAGCTGATTCAAAATGCTGCAGCTCGTGTACTAACCAGAGTTAGGAAAAGGGACCACATTACTCCTGTTCTGGCTGCCTTACACTCATAGGCGGAGTTTGACATTTGGGCTTGGGGGGGCAAACCTTTTTTACTGACATCAGTACACAGTCCTAACTATTGCGTGGGGTGCTACGGATACAGTAGCAATAAAGCCAGCATTCACCGCACTGTATGACTTTTCCACATACGAACATAACTCGTCCCGTCATGCACGCCTCATGCTCATATGGAAGGGGTGGTCTCTCCCCCCAACAACAGTGCATTACATAACTGTAAAACGTATCATAACTGTGCACATCTTATACTTATTTGATACTATATCCCTTGGTTACTTGCACACTCTACAATATTATTAACCAGTGTCCTACCTTAGTGCAGAAGTAGACGTCTTTTTTTACGTTCCGCATATATGTCGACTCCACTATCCCCTCAGGTGACAGCTGTGTGGTTATGTCGTCCTCAATGTGAAGAACCGCAATTGAGGAAAATCTTGTTCCTCCCATCGTTGACCGCAGCCAGTTCCGAATTCTCCTCATTGCAGAAAAACTTCTCTCAGAGGTGGCAGATCCGATAGGCAGAGTCAGTGCCAACGAGCATCATGTATAGATTTGGATAGCTGTCCTTTTTAACAGTCTTTCGGGTTAGGTAATCGCCGAATATCCATTACTGCTAATTCTTGTAATACAATAGCTGAATCACTTGTATGCAAAAAAAAGCGAGGGAAATGTGTCCTTAACCTCACACATCACATACACACGTCACAACATGCGACTGCTCAAAAATGAAATGATTTCAAACAAAACATGATATTATTCAGATTTGTATTGTAACAATCATTGTATTACATCTATTAAAATATTGATATACGAAATATTTGTATTGGCACAGTTTTAGACGTAGTAATGCTGTAACATATTTCAGCCACTAGGGGGGGCAATGCCCCCCCTCAAAATACGCCGATGCTTACACTGGCTCCCTATAGAACACAGGATAGAATTTTAAATTCTTCTTCTCGCCTACAAAGCCCTTAATGGGCAGGCACCATCTTACCTTAAATAACTCATTATACCCTACTGTCCTACTAGGGCATTGCATTCCAAGAATGCAGGGTTGTTGGTTGTTCCTAGAATCTCTAAAAGTACAATGGGAGCCAGAGCCTTTTCTTATCAAGCTCCACATTTGTGGAATCAGCTTCCAGTTTGTGTTCGGGCAGCAGCCAGCCTATCCGTTTTTAAGAGTACGCTTAAGAACTTCCTTTATGATAAAGCTTATAGTGATAAAATAAAATAATCTAATAAGAGTGCATTGACGTAGATACGTTGTGCCTCTTCACCTATACATTTTAATTCTTACTCTTTCACTTAAATCCTAAAAACGTAGATCTTATTTTTAAAACTGTATCCAAACCTTTCCCGTCTTTGACCTCTCGAGGTTTATTAGAGGGTAAGAGGTTGCAGAGAAGGCCTAGCCCGGCCGGGGAGTGTGGAACGTAGCCTCCTCTGTTGCTCTCCCTGAGGTTTCTCCCATTTTCCCCTTTAAACTGTGGGGTTTTCTCTGGAAGTTTGTCCTTGTACGATGTGAGGGTCTAAGGACAGAGGGTGTCGTATTGTCATACTGATATTCTCTACACACTGTGAAGACCACTGAGACAAATGTAACATTTTTGATATTGGGCTATATAAATAAACATTGATTGATTGATTGATTGAGTGAGTGAGTGAGTGAGTGAGTGAGTGAGTGAGTGATTGATTGATTGATTGATTGATTGATTGATTGATTGATTGATTGATTGATGAAGGAATGTGATTTGATAAACCACATTTAGATAAGGCCTAGGTATTAGGTAAAGTAAGAGAAAATGAAAGTTTTGTATTTAAAGTACACACTCCTTGTCAGATTATCCCTCATGCCATGAAAAACAAAGTAGGATCACCAGTTAGAGATCACTATTAAAAGTGAAATATATGTATCATTTTCAGGTCTATACTTCTATTTTTAGTTTCTATTAGCTTCTTCTAACATATTTACACCCTTTAATATTAACTTTTTTAACACAAAACCTTATGTCTGCCTGAGCACTTGACACTCTGAAATGCTTGACACATATTTCATTCAATGTGTAACACTAACAGAGAGAATATGTATGTCACAATTGTGTGGTTCATGCTTCCTGCACACACTTGTAACATATGTATATCTATATTCCACAAAAAATAAATGTTGTGGCATAATGTGTCCTCATTTAAACCCTATATGTTGACACACATCAAGTAAAACTAAAGTAAAACACACCACAGATATAATTTGTTACTAATATTGTAAATGTGTAAAGAAAAACACATCTATTTCTTATAGTATCAATTATCATGAAGTATATATTTTTTAAATACTCTCACTTAATTTAACATCAGCCAGTAGTGTTGAAACAGTAATGATGCTGCCCAAACTCAAGAGGGCAGCAGTACAGCATCGCACGAAGAAGAAAAAATAACGAAGAACACGTTCGTGTACTGGGGTACTTCCTGTTTTAAAGTCCAGCTGATAACGGTAAATAGTGGATATGTTGTTGTGCAGGAGCTTTATAAATCACAGTTTATTTATTTCACCGTATCGTGAGAGCGTTTGAGCAACAGACAGACATGCAGCCGTCTGTGGAGTCTCTGGTCCGACTGCTGGAGTCATACAGAGGAAGGGATAAAGTTGTAAGTACACATGTGGTTTATATTTACATGATCATGGGTGCACAACACACGTTAGTTTTCGTTTTATACATCACTCATTCCACCTGAGTGTACACCCGCGTTAGACACAAAACAGAATCCTGTATTACTAGGTTTTAAAGGTAATGTTGATGCCTTATAAACTCTTAAGATTGTGTCGCTTAGTACTAGTACTGAAACAGTATACATAAATACTAGTACAGTAGAGTTAGGGTATTTTTCTGATTTCGTTTTTATTTTGCTCGGTGATATTCAGGCAACCTAATAAACCTAATAATTGTTTGTTTAAATTGAAATTATTTCCAGAGAAAGTAAGGCATACATAATTAGAAGTATATAAAATAATATATAAAACATAATCTATTAAAGACCAATTAAACACAAATTACAAAATCACAGATTAATAGCACCATAGTCATCAAGTCTAGTATATTTCTAAACGGTTTACATCTGAATAAAATATAATATGAATAGGTGATGATAGCCTACTTAGTTTTTCTGTATAAATATCAAACTATAATAGAAATACATTCAGATTGTTTTCACTTTACAATCCATCATTTCTACAGATGTTAGTTGCAATACATTTATACTAGACCTGATGCACTGCAGTTTCTTTCCCCTGAGGGTATTTGTCATTTCATGAATAAAGCCATACTTCAAAACATATGAATCATATGAAGCTTATTAGACAGTGGCACTTTTCATAACCTTGAAAAGGACAACAGAAAATAAAATAAACATTTACACAAGTCTTCTTATTGATAAACATCCACGTTTCTTTTTCCGCTGTTTGTCTTTCCAGATCAGGACGGCCTGTTATGGCTCGCAGCTGGTCGGAGGAGCCCTGTCCCGGAGAGCAGAAGCGGACAATTCATCCCATCGTCTGGGAAAACGTCTTCTGCTGTTCTCCGCTCAGCTCAGCCACTGCCGCACGGTGCTGAGGCTGTTTGATGATCTGTCCATGCTGGCCTACTCCAAGAGCTATGGGTTCGGAGGAAAGGTGAGCCACAAAACAAATCTCTGCTCCCCTCTTTGATAAATCTCATAATCTGAAAACTTCTTCACTTTAAGAAAAGGTGAAAGACTAAATATTGAGTTACTATTCAATAGCTGCAGTTCCTATGAAGCTTTGACAGTGGTTGTCTTTGCAAAGACTCAAGATGCACTTTTGAATAATAACGTTTTTAATAAAAAGTAGGGCTTTGTTAAAATGGCAAAGTGCAGCAGTAGATATCAAAATATGAGTACAACATGGACAAAATACACTATTTTAAAACAAATAATTTGTTAGAAGCTCTTTGCAAACATTTCTGTTTCTGATAACGATACAGAAAACTTGCACATGGCTTCATGTCTTTTTAAGGAGGAGGATGCAGGCCTCCGCTGGTTATCGGTGCTAAACAATGTGGCCGACCAGCTGTACTACCCCTGTGAACACATCGCCTGGGCTGCTGACGCTGAGCTGATCAGAGTGAAGTCTGATAAGTGGTGGGTGCTCAGTACGGTGCTGTGGGGATCCTCGCTGCTGCTGGGAATACTCAGGTCTGACGTCAGCTCAACACAAACTTCAAATCAAATCTGACTGGAGACACTGACGTAATACAAATGGATCACCAAAATAACAAATGTCACTTATATGACAATTCAGATGTATACAGAATTCATACCTAATTACTTCAATGAATATAATATAATGATAAGGCTGGCAAACTGATTTGCTTATGTTTTTCTAAAATGAACAATCAAACATGCTGGTAGATTTATTTACAGTCATTAAGAAGACAAAAAATAATTATAATATTTGTGACCTGTTTTTAAAGATCTTTAGTGGGAACCAATGGAAATAGTGTAAAGTGAAAATACTGAAAGACAAGCAAAAGATTGTTGTTTTTGGTATTTTTAAGGGATTAGATGGCAGTAAGAAATATATAGAATAATGACAATCTTATCTTTTAAAAAAATATATTTGTATCCTGTTATTGTTTTTTATACATCTGTTAGAATGCCAATTTGTGTGAATGTTTTTGCTCTTTAGATCGCTTCGAGTTTTGATGCTACTGAAGAAGACGTTAAACAGATGTGAGAGCGATGACGGGGGCAACAGCAGGTGTTGTATAAACATTTTGTAACACTTTCTTTGCACCTATTCAAAAGTTGGATGTTCACAGTGAGAAAGAAAATCTCCTGATGAACCTGTGATTGTCTCCTGCAGTCCCTCTCAGCTCCGCAGACAGATGCGAGGGGAGATTCTCAACATCCTCAGCAGCACAGTTGACCTCAGTAATGCCGTTCATTGGATGCCGCCCGGCTTCCTGTGGGCGGGTCGATTCCCCCCCTGGCTGGTGGGGCTGATGGGCACTATCTCATCTCTGGTTGGTTTGATCCAGATGAACACCGGAGACAGCGAGGACACTGACAGCACATAGTGTTCACTGCACTGTGAGGAACAGAGGACTGAATGAATGATGTGAACTGATGTAAAATGATGTAGTGAAAGGATGTTTAGCAGATCTTTATCTATGTGATCAGAATCTACTCTGAATGTAATAAGTAAGTAGATCAGTAGACTTTTTGCCAATCATCCAAGTGCTTCATCAGCTGTGATCGAAAGCGTCTTTAGAAAGTGTCAGAAATGAATGAATTAATCAATGAAATGTGAAATGTATGTTAGTCGTTACTTACAGATGTATTTAAATTTTCAGACAGCAGTATTCAGATCCTACATTACAATGAGTTCCTAATGACGTTGGGGTTAATTGGAGGCCACTCCATGGTGTAAAATGTATGGACTCAAGCACATACGACCTCCTATTATCTCCTACTTACTGGGATGATAATAGCTAAAAATTGTTGCCTTAAATAATTATACACTCCTTATAACTCATTTTCAATCATGCATTGATGAATTAACCAATTAAGTTGGCCAGTTGGAATACTGAAATTAAAATGATATCCGTCTCTACACTACATTACAGCAACTTATATAAACAGGTTTATACTGAAGTGATTAAATGTTCTAAGTGTACAAACGCAGCTTGCAATGTAAATTGAATTATGCGTTACGTTATTGTAGATTATGATTTTTTTTTTTTTTTAAATACATTGAATTGTCCTTTGTTGGATCGTTTTATCGCGGATACAAGCGGCCGAGATGGGTTTTCTCCGCAGGGTGGCTGGTGTCTCCCTTAGGGATAAGGTGAGAAATTCGGTCATCCGGGAGGGACTCGGAGTTGAAACGCTCCTCCTTCGCGCCGAAAGGAGCCAGATGAGGTGGTTAGGGCACCTAGTTAGGATGCCACCTGGGCAGGCACGTCCAGCTGGGAAGAGACCAAGGGGTAGACCTAGGACCAGGTGGAGGGATTATATCTCTTCTGGCCTGGGAGCGCCTTGTGATCCCCCAGTCAGAGCTGGTTGATGTGGCCAGGGAAAAGAAAGTTTGGGGTTCTCTGCAGGTTCTCTGCTGGAACTGCTACCCCCGCGACCCGACCACGGATAAACGGGAGAAGATGGATGGATCGTTTTATCGATGTTTGATTAAACAGGTCTGTACGCGTCAACATGACGTGAGCATCTGTTGCCTTCAGGTGCCGACGAACGGGTCGGGAATGAGATAAATAGTTTATTTAGCGCATATTTCCATCAACCTGATATAAATAACCCGCCTTTTTCTTCTCAAGAGCAGGATCTTATTTAATCTGTTTTCATCTTATTTAATTGTTACAAAAAATTACTTTGGGGAAGCTACTTTAAGTATAAATAGCATCGTTAAATAAAACAAACTAAGAAGTTAATATTTGTGTTTAGTTGTTGTTGTCTCAGGATTAGAACAAGTGCTGTCAATATTTTGTGGTTATATGTCATGTGATTTAAGCAAAAGAGGAATAAGAAACTAAAATACTGATGACAACTGGGAAGTAACAAAAGCACGTGAACGCACCACAACCACAGAGACCGTGAATAAATAAGAGATGTCGACTCGACAACAATGACAAGAAAACTCAGTTTTACACCGTAACTTTCTTTAAACTCTTGGATTATGTGATATAGTATGATGTCACCGTGCTGCTGCTGTTAGTATGACGAATAAAACAAAGCCAAAGTTTAGGAAAATAAGTGTTTGCCAAACCACGTCAAATCATCTGTCGTGGCACCCAGAGGAGTGTGTGGGCACAGAGAAACCGAGAAAGACGCAATAAATCAGGTGAGAGTTGTCTTTTCGATGCCTAAACAACATTTTTTAACACAAAACTTCCATATGTTGTTAATGAGCTCCCATTGGCTTGTTCTAGGTTTTAATTAGCTAGTTAGCATTGAGCTAATGTCACATAAAGTCTACTTTTTATCGCCAAATTGAGATGTAGGATTGAGTATTAGAGGGTGTTTTACAGGATCCCAGTTTGATTTGTTTTCTAAAACAGCCAGCATGATCTTTTTTCTGAAACCCTGGCTTCCTCGGTTCAACCACTGTGGAATACACATGAATGCGTCTTTTGTGACCCAGTATCCAAAACTGAGATATTATGTTGCATTGAAATGTATGTAGTCCCAGCTGAATGAGTTTTCATTCAGAAAGGTTTCATAAATAGGCTTTGAGGGTCTGTTTTATGGTTGCACATGTTGTCCTTGTACTTTGAGCTGTAGGCTTGTTTCTTTATCTTGATGGTCATGATGTTATGTGGTTGTACATCACATAGTGCTATAGCTTTAACAAGTGTGTCTTGCACAAAATACTTTACATGGGATAGTTTTGTTGTGTTTTCTACAGGCAGTTGTGTTAGTGCTGTAGCTATGTATGCATTCAGATAGAAGCTAAGTGAACCCATTTTCTCATGGCCTCTTAACTTAATTATGTTTTTCTCAAATAGGCTGTCTTTTAAAATGGACTCAGAGGTCTGCCCTGTCTATCAGTCCGACTCCTTGTGTTCTGCTATTGTTCCCGTCGATGAAGCCTCTGAGGGTGGGGCCAGAAGACCGACTGAAGCAGCTCCGCCAGGTTCAGAGGTGGAAGATGTTGAATCCTACAACCTGATCGAGCCTCCTCCGTTAGACTGGAGGTCTGATTCCTCCAGTGAGGCGGGCTCCGAAGATGACCTGGAGGACCCCACCTTCCCTCCTTCTGCTGACAGTCTGGACAAGGCCACTCCGAATGAGCCAGTTTTACTATCTTTGAGTGACACTCTGGCTATGATCGGCGTGAACCTGCAGGAGCTTGTGGGAGCTGTTTCAGAACCAGTACATGTGAAGGTAGAATTGGAAGAAAAGGAAGAAACAGTTGAGAAGGAAGAGGAGGTGAGGGTTGAGAACTTGGAGGATGTTGGGCATTGCCAGGAGGAGATATGTGTCGTGGAGCAAAGGGTGAATGAAGAAGATGTGGTGTTGGCTGTCAGGAGATCAGATGATGATGATGAAGATCACAGCCGCATCCACAGCCTGCTCAGTCAGCTGCAGCTGTTGGCGGAAGAGCCTCAGCCCACCTCCCGGACACACCCCCACCTGGCCCAGCAGCAGTACTCCGACCTCTGCTCCCCCTCCCTCATAACAGACGACAGCACTGAGTCCACCGGGCTGCTGTTCTCTAAGAGCCACCAGAGAGACCTGCAGGGTCTGCTGCAGTACACAGAGATCAGAGCCACACCCAGCCCCCCCGGTCAGCCCCACAGAGGAGACATGGACGCTGTGGTGTCCGTTTCCTACAGCCAGGAGGACGCTCACAGGTTCTGGGGACATAATGGTCAACAGCAGCTACAGAGGGAGGACTCGCTGCCTGATGAGGAGTATCCTGAGCCTGTGTGGATGAAGACGGGCGAGGAGCCTCCGGAGGAAAAGGAGGCTGCTGCAGAGAGCGAGCAGGTAGGTTCAGGTTCTATTCAAGAAAATATAAATGATAGACTCCAAAATGTGCCTGACCAGATTCATTCATAGATTTAGTCTCTACTAAACAAAATATTAATTGATTCTAATACATTTTGAAATACATATTGTTTTGTATTCCACACATTTGTGTAAGAAAGATTTGTGTCAATTCAAAGGAACTCAACACATTAAATTAGATAAGATGAATTGCATTTGTTTATCAAAAGAGTTTTTGAAATTGAACCAATGATAACATGTTTTAATGTCATCTTAAATGATAAATTAGGCAAATTGCAATCTTTGAAATTCTCCTGAACTGTTTTGATTTATTATTTTAAAACCATGTTATTAGATCTTGACAGTTTAATAATGTCTCTATTTACTGTCATCACAGAGTGCAGATCATCCTTCATATAAAGACGGTAAGCCACTTAAAGTCACCTTTTTCATGATTTCTTCTGTGTCAAATCTTATTAAAAAATAAATAAGGAAAAGTCCTGGTCTGCTTTAATTTATAACCGATGATATGTATGTATTTTACTCCTGTAGTGCCTGGTCCATGTGACCCTGAAGATCTTTTGGATGGAGTGATCTTCAGTTCCAAGTACCTGGGATCCACTCAGTTGAAATCTGAGAAGAACCCGTCTACAAACGCCCGTATGTCGCAGGCTCAGGAGGCTGTGGACCGCATTAAGGTGAACGCAAATAAAACATATCCTCAGAGTGGGCACTGAAGCCCAGCAGATGTTGTTGTTTTGTAATGGACTAGTTTTAAAAGCACGGCTCAAGCTGTTTCTTTGTACTGTCATGAAGATAGTCATACAAATCTTATCAGTGTGACTGGTTCTGTTTCAGGCTCCAGAGGGAGAGTCCCAGCCAATGACAGAGGTGGATCTGTTCATCTCAACACAGCGAATCAAAGTTCTCACTGCTGACACTCAGGTGTGTTTTTGTCTCGTTCATTGACTTTACTTTGATATTTCAGGTTATGCATCATCTCAACATACTGCACATATATTTAAAAAATAACCATAGTTTTAGGGTGTCTTTTTTATTTAATTGATTTTGTTAACCTTTTGGTTTCAGTCGTAGTTTACAAATGATATGCTTTAACATGTGAGGTTTTATTTGATCTCTCATACCAGGACCATGATATTTTAAATTATTACATGTAATCAAAAGGAATATTTGGTTATCATTTGATCAAATAATTGGGAGCTGAAATAATTTAAAACAAATCTTCAACCTCTCAAACTCAATAGATTTAATGAGATAAAATGGCTGCAAGATTTGACATGTATGAAACTTGTTTTTTTCTACAAGTCAATACAGACTCAGCTGAAAAAAAACTAGAAAAAGAAAGTTGTTATTTGTAATGGATAATCTATTTTAAACAAGTCTCTGCAAGTTGAATTGAAAGCAAACCTTCCTGTCTTCTCTCGCCTTCTATTTTTATTAACACATTCATGTCTTGTTTCCACTCAGGAAGCCATGATGGACCACGCTCTGCAGATGATCTCTTATATTGCAGACATCGGCACCATTGTGGTTCTGATGGCACGAAGGAAACGTAAAGGACAGGATGCTGACCCCGCCTCCAAGTCTTCCTCCACATCCTCCTCTGTGCCTCAGAAGAAATACTCAATGATCTGCCACGTCTTCTTATCTGACGATGTGAGTTGATTATGTTTTTGTCATATCATGAACCCAACAGCTGGTACAGGATTACAAAAGAGTTTCCTGTTCTGCTTTATTTGATCCTCAATGTGGCCACAACTTCATCCTTTGAAATCACCAGTAGAGCATTTAGCTGCAGATAATGTGTTTACTGGAGCATTTAGCTAAACACATTATTAAGGTGTCTTTTGCTCCCCTCAATGTTGCGTCTTTGCTCTGGACAACAGTCTCAGATTCAGCTTGACCTGGTTTCCTTCCCCCAGACAGACAGCGAGTTCTCCTGAATATAAAAATGGTCTGGCGGTCGTCCCAGTTTCCCACTGTTGGCAAGACTGAATAGGGGGAGGAAGGGTCTCTTTTTAGAACGTAATTAGCTGTGGGATACTGAATGCCATAGGGCCACTGCTTGTACTACTTTTTTCCCAACTAAACTGTTAACATATGAAGAGCTGTATAAGACATTTATTTATAGATACAGTATATATACCTTTGTTATATTTGACTGAGCTGTGTTCAAACCAATGGTAAAATACTCACTATTGTTACTGTTTTGCAATAGTATCACTAATTCAATGTTGAAATAAATGTATTTATATATCACAGCTTCTCATGGTTTAGTGTTTAACTTTAAAGTGAGATTTACAATGAATAGGGTAACAGATAAGTCACCTTTCACAGGAGTATTTTGTTGTTTTTGTTTTAGGGTGTGACGTGTGTTTTAGGCGCACTGTTTAATGTTTTGCAAATTAACTAATTTGCCTTCATTTGTTCATATGAAAACAAAGGGTAGAAAAGTGAAGGAACAATATTTATTTAGCAAATTGGACCTAAGTCAGTTCTCTCTCCTCTCCTTGTCTCTTCATCCAGGCTCAGGTGATCGCCCAGGCCATCGGTCAGGCGTTCGGCGTGGCCTACCAGCAGTTTCTCCAGGCCAGCGGCATCAAGGCCAGTGACCTGAGGCCGGGCGAGTACAGTGACTACCTGGAGAGTCAGGAGCTCTACAACGGAGACCTGGCCCACTTCTCCGACTCTCAGAACATCCGAGATGTAAGCACAGTGATTGTGACTTAGTCTTAACATAAAGCACAGTCGGCTAATTGTTGTTGTTAGGATGTAAATTGATGTTGTTAGAAAAATACACTAAGAAAACAATGGGAGAGAAGTAATCTATAAAGCAAAAACGCAACATTTCTAAGATTAAAGTCCTAAATGTAAGATAAAAACACTTCAGTGAGATTAAAGTCAAGAAAAACTCAAATATTTACCAGATTCTTTTGTCATGTCACCACATTGCTGGATTTTGCCAAGTTATATAAATCTCATCACACCAGAGTAAACCGGTTTACAGGAAATGTCAAAAGCATGCGTTATTGAGGGGTTGTAACAGAATGACACATGTTGATAACCTTGCTATTTCCAATGCGTATTTTCTTTTACATTTGTGAGTTTGTTCTCTCAATTAAACTTCTTTAATCCTGGATAAAATCAAAGTTTTTATCCCACAGTGGCCCCAATTAGGCGTTGCAGCAGCTGTAATAAACTTGGCTCTATGAATAACAATATATTTCAATACTGACCCTGAAAAAGATAAATATAGAGAAATAATTGGTCAAACAAATAATATTTTTTTCTTTGCTGTCTATCTTAGGTAGCCATCACAAAGGCTGCTGGAGAGATCTTGGGCCTGGCGGTGGTGGAATCGGGCTGGGGCTCCATCCTGCCCACAGTGGTTGTGGCCAACCTCCTCCATGGGGGGGCGGCTGAGCGCTGCGGCGAGCTGAGCATCGGGGACCGCATCATGTCGGTGAACAGCACCAGCATGGTGGGGCTGCCCATCACCACCTGCCAGAACATCATTCGGGTAAGAAGGGAAGACAGAGTGGAAAATAAAAATTAGAATGACTCTTATAACCGTACATATTTCAACAGCAATTAAAGTGTTATTGATATTATGCTGGAATGGCAGAGTTTATTTAATTGATTGTGATTTCTGCCTTCTTTAAAGCAAGTGTTATGTCTTTAGGATGCACTAGATGGCACTGTGTGTTTTGTTTTTGTATTGATTTGAAAGTGGATTTAGATATATTACATTACATTACATTTAGCTGACGCTTTTATCCAAAGCGACTTCCAATAAGTGCGTTCGACCAACAAGATACAAACTTGAAGAAAGCAGAATCATATAAGTACATCAGGTTTCATAGAGCTAAAACATTTCAAGTGCTACTCAACTGGCTTTAGATAAGCCAGTCCTTTATTAGTATATAAGTGCTTTGTTAATAGTTCTATCGCTCGAAGTGGAGTCGAAAGAGATGAGTTTTTAGTCTGCGCCGGAAGATGTGCAAGCTATCTGCTGTCCTGATTTCAATGGGGAGCTCATTCCACCATTTTGGAGCCAGGATAGCAAACCCACGTGTTTTTGCTGATGGGAACTTGGGTCCCCCTCGCAGTGCGGGTGCAGTGAGCTGTTTGGCTGATGTAGAGCGGAGTGCACGTGCTGGGGTGTACGGTTTAACCATGTCCTGGATGTAGGAAGGGCCAGATCCATTCGCAGCATGGTACGCAAGTACCATTCTCTTGAAGTGGTTTCTAGTGTGTATATGCAGCAGCGGGTTGTAGCAGCGATGTTTGCAGTGAAGGACAGTTTGTTATCTAGGATCACACCCAGATTCCTTGCAGTCTGAGTTGGGGAAACAACAGAGGTTCCGATGTTGATTGTTAGTATAAACAAGTGTATATAAACTTGGGTTTTAAAGGACCAAGATCGGTATTCATCCAGTTGTTTGTAGCAAACCTGAACTAAGAAAAAATGAGTCAGGGCCGCTATATTTTAAAGGACATTTAAAAAATGCTTCTATAATTCATGACATTCACACATAATCCAAACTTTTTGTTTGTTTCAGGACTTAAAAAGCCAAAAGTTTGTGAAGCTCAGCATCGTCCACTGCCCACCAGTCACCATGGCGATTATTAGGAGGCCAGATCCCAAGTTTCAGCTGGGCTTCAGTGTGGAGGACGGCATTGTAAGTCAATATTAATATTTTGTGTTTGTTGCTATTTAACTGGACTCTGTGTCATCCTCAGTTAGTTGTTCTGTTTTCTCTAGTCTGTGACAACATTATCTGCTTATTAGCTATTTGTCTTTATTTGAAAGTAAAACATCTCTTTTTCTGTTTGCAGATCTGCAGTCTGATGCGGGGCGGTATCGCAGAGAGAGGAGGCATTCGTGTTGGTCATCGCATCATTGAAATCAACGGGCAGAGCGTTGTCGCCACAACGCACGACAAGATCATCCAGATCCTGACAAATGCTGTCGGAGAGGTGATGATGAAATGTTTTTATTTCATAAACAGAAACATAAATACAATAATAGACCTTTCACCTACTGTTTCTGCTTTATATTATCATGTCATATTTACAATTACATTACAATTTGTCTCCCTGTTGGCAGATTCATTTGAAGACCATGCCAGCTTCAACATATCGACTTTTAACCGGACAGGAGCAGCCCGTGTTTCTTTGAGCTTTGCTTAAAGGAAAAAATACTGCACAGTGTTCAAGCTACCTGAACTTTTGCCAAATTATGAAAATATTATGCAATTTATAATACAGCATAGCATACGCTGTTGTCACATCACTGAATACAACAAACTAGTCTAGCTATATATTTTTAAGATTTTAAATACAATGTTATATTGTGAAAGCTTATTTTAAAGTAACGAGGATAGATGGTAGCTTCCCATTTATATTTATCTGATATTTAACAATGCAGGCAGTAGCTGAGATACAATGACTCATTAGCATAATATATTTGGCTTCACTTGCTTTTAAAATTGTAGTGAATGGTGTTTAATGTTCTGCACTAGAGTTGTTGGTCTTCCAGCCTGGTGTGTTGCCAGTGTGCCTCAGCTGAACGTGCTAAAAAGAGTGTGTGTATTACATTATGATGTACCGAAAGTCCGTCACGTACACATGCTTATCAACTGTCAGAGTGTCGGTGTCTGTCAGAGCGCTCTGCTTTATAGACAAAGATTCACGTACTGTGCCTCACAGGACGCCGATATCATGCACAATAAAAGGTAACTGCCTTATTTCATAGAGAGAGAAAGAGATGCGTATATTTTTAATAACTTGTTGTTTTGGATGTTCATTAAAATGATCTTTAAGATCTGTTCTTGATGTTATTTATTAAGAGTCAGTGGTCACTGACTAAATATCATTTGCAAAAGATGCTTTTTGATCGGTTCAAAATAAGTGACATACCTACGTACAGCTGATATAGCTCTCCATATGTTGTGCTTAACTTGTACTTGTCAACATATTTGGTGAAGATATCAAATTGATGACTACATAGTTCTAAAGAGAATAATGTAATGTTTGCAAGTGTAATGCCATTACTTAATATTTCCTGCTACTTTACTTATTAACTAATATGCAATGTAATCATATGCGTTTGATAATAAAGTGCTGCCTTTTATTTTTGTGAATATCGTTATAAGATAGTTTTTACTTATTTTCTGTCCATGAAGGTTGTAGCACAGTGGTTCTCAAACTTTTTCTGTCAGGCCCCCCCTTTGGAGAAAAAAAAAAGTCGGGACCCCCAACACAAGTCAGGCTCAGTGGCGGCGCCAGAGATTTATTTTTGGGGTGCTGTGGGGTAGCTTGACGTTTCATAGAGGGTGCTTAAACATTTAGGGGTTTCTCATTAATGTATTGGTCACTACAGTGGAATTTTCTACTGCAACAATCCCCACGCATATACACAACGTACTGCAACTGTTACAATGAATGCTCGATAATCAGCTCACGGCATATAGGTGTAAGCAGGGGTAAAGTGCTATTTTTATAGGTGGTGTGTGGACCTCACATAGGGGGGTCCAGGGGCAAGCTCCCCGGGAAGATTTTTGAATATTGAAGTTAAAAGCATCAATCTGGTGCACTTTGAGAGCAAAATGAAGAGATCTGTGGATACATCTCTTAACTCCCATTCTTTATGGATATTTTACATATCACTCCCCTTTTAAACTTTATTCTTTTTTTTACTGTCATATAGTATTTCATACCTGTTTTTAATTTATTCTCTTATTTTTTTATTACTATAATGATCATATAAACGTTTGCCTCGGAAATAATTGTTTACATTAATGGTGACCAAAACGTTTGAGACCCACTGAGATAACACTGAGAGAGTCCTTTAGCTCACTGAGTCTCTCAGTCTGACAGGAGAGGACTCTCCTCCACTTTGTTGTTGAAAAAACTCCTTATATCCGTTAGCGTAGCTCGCTAGCACCAGAAGCTAACAACAACGATCTCCGGCACCGGTGCTCTCTCTCTCTCTCTCTCGCGCGCGCACGCACACAAAATGGCTCATTCCACACACACACAGAGCGGAGCTTTAATGAAACACAGAGACCCAGACGTAATAGTACTGTACTGCATCATATTATTTTCGAATCAATAATTTTTCAAAATATGAATTATTATTATTTTTTTAATAACCATTTTTCCTCCTGGTCTCTCGCGCCCCCCCCCTGTCATGCCTCCCCCCACTTTGAGAACCACTGTTGTAGCAGGACAGGGGAAAAGGTAAACCCTCTCCTACAGGTTCCCTGAGAAAAAGGGGAGTGGCTAATCAAGCCGGAGGAAACCAATCAAGGAAATGATTGGCACCTGTGTGCTGTTAAAAGGAGGACAGCATGTCATTCAAAAAGGCCCATAGAAGCCTCTGATGTTCAAACCCCAACATTCACTTATGGTGCAGGTAGTGCTTTTAGTGCACACTTGCAGACTTGTTTTCTAACTCCAGCTCAGCCTTTAATAGGGACACCTGACAGCCATAGTCACCCATGGCCCATATCTAATCCTCATCTTGACCCTGTCAATCAATCTCTTGCGTGGGAAACTGAAGATGTATCACTCATCTAAAACAGGAGAGCGTGCCCTAAGTCTTTCATCTTCCTCACCACATTCACTATCTCAGTCTCAGCATGGGCTTCCAGCATATATCCCTACTCCTGCCCGAGGTTTGAATCAGATTGCAGAAAAACACCAGCAAGATTGGGACATGCTACATAAAGAAATGGGTGAACAAAGTCGGTCAATAAAAGAACTCACACTGAGTTTGAGGGGAGTACAGGATTCCACGAAAGAACATCTCAAGAGTCTTTCAGATCAAATAAGTGCAAATCATTGTCAACTCATCACGAATACTACATCTCATAAAGAACGTATGGAAAAATAAATGGATAACATTTTGAAATGAATCAAAATGGTTGTGGAAGAGGAACTGAACAAATCTGAAACCTCGCAACTATCACAGATGCGCTTCATGATGGAACAATTGCAAGGAGAAATTCAACAGGAGCTCAACTGTTGTCTTACCGATACTCAAAAAGGCATCACTGGGCTATCAATAACCATGGAAGTAAATCACAATGCAAAGAAGCCTTTTTTTTTTCCTTTTTTTTTTTTTAAATAGATTTTATTTTTCAAAATAAGTTAAATGAAAATAAAATCTATTAAAAAAAAATAAAAAACACGAGGGGAACTTCGTTCCAGTGGTGGGAAACTTTGCTTACTTAACAGACAATACATTCTCAGAGGGAATTTTGTTTTTCCAAACAAAAAGAGATGCCTGGAAATGGTTCAGTGTCAGTTGTAAAATCGAAAAAAAAGAACGGTCAATCACCCCACAAGAGCAGGAAAAGTCGAATGTGTCAAATTCCACTTCTACAAACAATCAGCTGGGTACCTCTTCTAGTCCCCAACAGCTAATTGTACCAATTTCCATAGGTAGGCTACCTGGCGTGGAAAAGCAATAGTTGACACAGGAGCCAGCTACACTCTCATTCATGAGTATCTCTGGATGGAGTTAAAGGGATCAAATGTCGACCTCCAGCCATTGGAAGAAGGTGCTTTGTATCTGGCAAATGGTGAAGCAGCCACTCCCATTGGATGGGGAAACCTCTCGGTAAATCTACAAAATCAAGTGGCCACTTTCCCTATAGCTGTCCTTGGGCCCAAAGCTCTAGCCCAGGGGCCGCCAACCTTTTTTAGGATGAGGGCTACTTTCAAAAAATAAAGCAAGTCGGGGGCTACTTTTACTCCTCTTTTTTTTATTTTTGCAGTGTATATATTTTATATTTATATATTATATGCTTACCTTTAACCTTTGTGTGCTATTTGGGTCTGTGGGACCCGTTTTCAGTGTTTACTAAAAGAAAATGTATGCAATTTAATCATTTTAACCTGCTTTATTTGGGGGTGGACCTCACATCCTCTAGGGGGGGCCTCACATCCTCCAGGGGGGATCTCACATCTTCTAGGGTGGTCCTCACCTCCTCTAAAAGATTTTTTTTTTAATGTTGAAGTGAAATGCACCAATCTGCTGCACTTTGAGTACAAAATGAATTTATGGATACAGCTCTCAACACTCATATGAAAGGGAGCTGTATACTTTTCAATACTCCAATCATCTTTAGAATATATCACAACCAATAACAAATGATTTAAACTGGTTTATTCTTATCTTATGTTACCTAATTAGCATTCTTTCTTTTATTTATGCATATTTTACGAATCACTCCCCTTTTAAACTGTTTTTTGTACTGTCCTATAGTAGCCTACACACTGGAATGACTTCTTAATTTATCTATATTAAATAGATAAAAGTGTGCTCTCCCTAGCTCTCTCTCTCGCTCGCTCTCTCTCTCCCTAGCTCTCTCGCTCGCTCACAGAGGCTGTGTGCTCCTCCTTGGCGATGACGGGTTGCATAGCCGTGGGAACATGTTTCAAATGGGGGGTGCTGTGGGGATGACACCAGGGCCGGTTTTGACCAATTTGCTGCCCGAGAGGCAAGATTTTAGCTGGCAATGAAAAACCTCTACAAAAGACCAATACACTACAAACAGAGAAACGTATCGATATGGTGGACAGCTTATATAAAAAGGCTTCAAATGTATTTAGTATTGCATCAACATTGAATTGGGGGGTGGACTTCACATCCTCTAGGGGGGTCCGGGGGTGGCCCCCCGGGAAGATTTTTTTTAACATTTTAAAGTAAAATGCTTCAATCTGGTGCACTTTGAGCGCCCAAACTAGAGACTGATCTAGGGAATACAACTCTAAAACACCCATATGAAAAAGATTGGTTTGCATTTTAATAATCAAATAAGTATGTGAACATATCCAATAACCCACCATAGCCAATAACAAATAAATGTAGGCTAACTTGTTTTATTTTTGTGGTTCATTTATATCTTATTTTATCAGTTAACATTAATTAATTTATGCATATTGTTAAATATCTCCAGTTTTAAACAGTATTTTGGGTTTACTGTCCGATAGTATACATTGGAATGATTTCAAACCTGTTTTTATTTATCCTAATAATTATAAAGGAGTGCCTTGGAAATATTTGTTTACATAAATTGTGATCAAAACGTTTGAGACCCACTGAGATAACTTAGACTAAAGTGAACTATCTAAACACTCAGAGTCCTTTACCTCACTGAGCCTCTCAGTCTGACAGGAGAGCTCTCCCTCCACATTATTGTAGAAACAGCTTCTTATATCCGTTAGCGCAGCAGAAGCTAACAACATTCCCCACCGGTACCGGTGCACCCCCTCTCTCTATCTCTCTCTCTCACGCTGGCTGTGAGCTGCGGGCGCCTGATAAGCTAACATCCCCCACTTTCATCACTTACAGCGGCCATCGTACAGGGCAAATGGAAAATGTAACCGGGGTGAAAAGGGTGTTATCTTTACTTAATTATGAATGTTGTTACATCAAGGCTGAAAATTCTTTTTTTTTGGATTATATTTGTATTTAATCTTGTGGAAGTGCAGTTCCCCTGTCCTCCACCAGGGGGTGTTGCAGCACCCTCAGCACCCCTACTTCCCACGGCCCTGACGGGTTGCGTTAAAAAATAATAATAAACATATTTGTAAAGTGGGAGGACACAAACGGGATTTCGAAAAGTGCGGGGGACATGTCCCCCCGGTCTCCAGTGGAGATTACGCCATGCGTGTGTGTGCGTCAAGTGGAATAAATATATATCCAAGTTACAACACACACAGAGAAAAACTCTGCTCCTCATGTGTTGTATAGGCTGGCATGATAGGCTGTTCAATGGGGCTGATGTGTTGTGTAGATTCTGCCAGAAGGAAAATCAGCGGGGAGGTGCCACATTGCTTTTCTTCCCGACTGCAACGCTGGTCCCGCAAATCAAGCAAGAACGTGATTGGTCGATATTCATTGTGGGGGTGGGGGAGGAGGGGTGTTAGATAGATATAGAGTTGTAGTAAGTAGATAGAGTTCGCTATGATTTAGGTTTCGTTTATGCATAGAGTAGATTATTTTAATTACATTTCCTTTTTTGTTTTGGATTTGCTTGGCGAGCTATTTTTAGAACATGCCCGGCGGGCGACTCACGTTGCCCCTGCGGGCGACTGAGTGCCCGCGGGCACCGTGTTGGCTACCCCTGCTCTAGCCTATGGTGTGGTCCTTGGTCTAAATTTCATTTCAGATACTGGAATGATAATTAGCGTGGCTGATGAAGAGTATTGCTTTAAGTCCAACCCCTCTGTTATCTACCCCTTCCAGCCAGGGAATGCCAACATCCCTTGGAATAGATATCCAAAAGAAAACACTGCATCAGCCAGGGCAAAGTCTTTCCTTAATAAGCTCCGTTCCACCACCCTTTCTCTCTTTGGAACCGGTGCGACTGGCAGTCAAAGATTACATCAACATCGCTGTGTCAGATGCAAACTTAAAGGATGGCGAAAAGAAACAATTACGACAGCTCCTTGAGTCTAAACCCCAGGTCTGCACAAATCAGCCTGGTAAAACCGATGTGTTGAAGCACACCATCTATTCCACAAACTGTGTGCCAATCAAGCAAAGGGCCTACCGAATGTCCCCTGTGAAGCAAACCATTGTGGAAGAACAATTAGGAGAGTTGATTATATCAGGAGTCATTGAACCTTCCCATTCTGGATGGGCATCTCCTGTAGTTCTGCCACCAAAGAAAGATGGAGGCCACCGATTTTGTGTGTAGATTTTAGGATAGTTAATGCTGTCACAGAAACTGACGCATACCCTTTACCAAACATTAATGAAATCCTCTAATCACTTTCTGGAGCTTCCCTTTTCTCCATTGACTTAAACAGTGGGTACTTGCAAGTACCAATATATCCAGAAAGTAAAGCACAGACTGCCTTTGTCACTCACTGTGACTTGCATCATTTCAATGTCATGCCCTTTGGTCTAAAGAATGCTCCTGCCACCTTCCAAAGGCTAATGGAGAAAGTCTTAGATGGCCTGCGGGGAGTAATCTGCCTAGTCTATCTTGATGACATAATAGTTTATTCGTCATCTGTGACTCAGCATTTTGAGCGTCTGCAGACTGTAATGGATCGACTTCACAAAGCCAATCTGACAGTCAACCTAAAAAAGTCCAGATTCTGTATGAAAGAAATCAGATTTCTTGGCCATATTGTCTCTGGAGAAGGAGTCCGTGCGGATCCTGACAAAGTTGAAGCAATAAGATCCTACCCTGCACCAACTAATCTCAAGGAAGTACAGAGGTTCTTGGGACTAGCAGGCTGGTATCATACATTTGTACCAGACTTCTCAGAAATTGCTGAGCCTCTGAACGACCTGAAAAAAAAGAGAGACCTTTCATCTGGAATCAAGCATGCCAGCATTCCTTTGATCAACTGAAGTCCAGTTTGATCTCTCCGCCTATCTTGGGTCACCCAAATCCAGATTGTCCTCTCTTTGTCTATGCAGACGCAAGTGGTATAGGTCTTGGAGCGGTGTTGACTCAGAAAACGGAAGCTGCGACAGAAATAGTTCTCGCCTATGCCAGCAGAACCCTAAACAGAGCTGAAAGGAACTACTCTGTCACAGAGAAGGAGTGCCTTGCAATAATTTGGGCTTTGGAGAGATGGCAACATTACCTGGAGCTAAAGCTATTTGCAGTCATTACAGATCATTCTGCTTTGAAATGGGTTCTGTTATCCACCAAAACCTTCAGCCGCCTCATCAGATGGGCACTAAGATTGCAAAGGTTTGACTTTGTCGTGGAGTACCGAAAGGGAAAACTAAATTGTACCTCTGATGCCCTTTCAAGGATTACCCCTAGCTCTGGGTGTTGTCTCTTCTCCAACAAAAAAGATGAGAGTATTCCTATATGCCTCGAAATAATTTGGGAAGAACAACAGAAAGATCATAAGGTGGAGCAAATCTTGACTCAGCTGGCGGAAGGAAACAGACCCATGGAATAGGATTTTAGCGTACTTGAGGATAAAGTTTATCACAAGAAACAGATGTCAGAAAACCATTTCCACTACAGGCTGTACATTCCTCAGAGGCTGGTTCAAGATATACTCAAAGAATATCATGAAAACCCTTTAAGTGGACATGCAGGGATCTTCAAAACCTATGAAAGGCTTTATGAAGTAGCCTATTGGCCTGGAATGTGGGTAGATGTCAAAACCTATATCAAAAACTGCCGTGTTTGTCAAAGTCTGAAAGCGGATAACCGGAAAACTGCTGGAAAGATTCAACAGACCACTGTCAAAGGACCTAATGAGATGCTCAGTATTGATATTATGGGCCCCCTACCAAGAAGTCCTGAGAGACACGAATACCTGCTGGTGGTGGTGGATTACTTTACCCGCTGGGTTGAGTTTTCCCCCATGAGATCTGCTACAGCGAAAACAGTGGCTCGATTCCTGAGGAAGGATATTTTCACAAGATGGGGTGCACCAGACTATATCTTGTCTGATCGAGGACCCCAGTTTGTGTCTACTGTTTTCAATTAACTCTGTGAACAATGGACTGTGAAACACAAGCTCACCACTGCCTATCATCCACAGACAAATATGACTGAGAGGGTAAATCGCACTTTAAAAAGTATGATAGCCTCTTATGTGGCAATCACGGGAAATGGGATCAATACCTTCCAGAATTCAGGTTTGCCATAAACTCAGCTGTTCAAGAGACCACAGGTGTTACCCCTGCAGAACTGAAAATTGGCAGAAAGCTGAATAGTCCACTGGACAAAATTCTGAAAGGGAATATATTTTCCCCTGAAACCCCTGCTTATGAGGTTGTCCAGCAGTTGCAACAACTCAAAGCAGATGTAGAGGAAAATATAAAAAAAAGCTAAAAAAAAACTAAACACAGGCAACTAAGGAACTACAACAAAAATCGTCGTACTGTTGGCTTTAAACTCAAGCAAAGGGTCTGGATAAGAAATTTCCCTCAGTCAAGTGCAAAAAACAAATTCAAAGCAAAGCTCGCCAAAAAGTGGAAAGGTCCCTACCGAGTAGTCAAACAGCTTGGACCCCTGAATTACCAGGTCGTTTTGGAGGATACAGGCCAAGATGTGAGAACAATGCATGTCTGCAACCTTAAACCCTTCTACCCAAGTGCTGAGGACTTGGAACTCATAGACCGGAAAAAAGTAATGGATATTCTACAGGAAAGCTCTGAGGAGGAGGACTTCTTAGGCTTCCTAGATTAAGAGTCAGATCCGAATCTTGCAGAGACCACTGAGCGTGGTCTTGTCAAGGGGGGAACAGTGTAGCAGGACAGGGGAAAAGGAAACCCACTCCTACAGGTTCTCTGAGAAAAAGGGGAGTGGCTAATCAAGCCACCCCTGAGAGAAGCTGGAGGAAACCAATCAAGGAAATGATTGACACCTGTGTGCTGTTAAAAGGAGAACAGCATGTCATCCAAAAAGGAGAGAAAGAACCAAGAGGAGGTCGGAATCTAACAAGGAGGAAAGTGGATTCTTGAGGACTTCATCAGATCCATCAGGCTATTTTTGGGAGTTTTTGCCACTGAACCCAGGAGCTGTTGGGGAAACATTTAACTTTCCCCTTCCCAGTTAAAACCTGCAATCCAGTGATCTACTCTGGCCTGTCACCCTCAGATAAGTTGTTCTCACTACACCAATATCATTTCTCCTCCTCTTGCACTCTACACCCACACACCACACTCTGGACTGGAAAAACAGAACTTTACAACTTTACTTTCACACATCCTAATCCCCTGAACTACACTCTTAAACTGAGTGACAAAGGACAAAAAAGAGTTATTCCCCCCCCCCCCCCCCCCCCGCCCACACACCGGCAATCCCCATTTGTTTGTGTTTATGTATCTATTGGATTTAAGTTTTTCTGCAAAATGGTCTGTGACATGACTTGTTTGTTGGACTGATTATTGTTTGGGGTTAAAAAATACAGACATTTTATGTTGAAAGTGAATTGGTTGATTATTATTTTTCCTTTGTAAACTTCAGTAGCTAGGTCACCGGGCTATCCCTCTGTTTCTGCGTGTTTAAGCATATCATTTTTTTGACAGCTGGCTATATTAAATATTCCTCTGTCTGGCGCCCAAGTTAAATTTATTCGTTCAGGGATAAGACCTACGCTACAAGGTTATAATGATCATTTGTTATTTGAAACTCTTTAGAAATGTGTTCATTTTCCTTTTTGTTCATTGGAGAATGTGTTTTCTGGAATAGTTTAACAGTAATGCAAAGAGGTGATTGTGTTGTTTAGCCTATATACATTAGGGCTGCACGATATTGGAAAAAACTGACATTGCGATGTTTTCTTCCCCTGCGATATATATTGCGATATGAAAAAAAAATACAGGAATTGAAGAAAATACCAGGGTTTTTTTTCTTCTTCTGGATCAACAGGCTGAGCTAACTCGGTAATCCTGCTGTGATCTGATCAAGAATGGTTGTGATTGGTGGTTTGCTGTGCATGCAGAGCCTGCATGTCACTCACTCAAGTAGGCCTACCCTGAGAGCTGCGCGAGTTTTCTTTAGCAAGCAGTAAAAATAATGGTAACATAACGTGTTTGAGTTCATTTGCCTATACTTCATATCGCACGTCCTAAAAAATAAAATAAAAATAAGAATCGCACGTCCTGTGATGACAATATCGCGCATGCGCATAACGCGATTATCGTAACGACACGATATATCGGGCAGCCCTAATATACATGGTGTGGACGAAATAAGAAACCTCCTTCAGAATGAAGGATATCAAGAAATATTTGTAATGACTTATTATATAATCCATTTACCAGTTAGCCTGTTGAAACAGCTATTTAATGTAATCTGTGGCTTTTTTGTTTAAATATTTCCATACAAGTCTTAATATCCCAAACTATTTTACTGATTGCCTGCCAGTCTTGTTAGTCCCTCAGTTTAAAGTAAACTAAATTGCTGGGGTACTCCTCAAAAATCAGGATCACTCCAGTCTGCAGTTGTTATTTAGAAAAATGCTTCTTGTTAAATTTATATTTTTCTCCAATAAAAAATAAAATGACAGTAGCCTGTTTTTGTTTAAGCCCTATTAGTACAGTAATGAAAGCTGCTGTTCAAACCTTGTCAAAACTCAAATTTTCAGAAAAGCA
This sequence comes from Notothenia rossii, assembly GCF_949606895.1. Taxonomy (NCBI): domain Eukaryota; kingdom Metazoa; phylum Chordata; class Actinopteri; order Perciformes; family Nototheniidae; genus Notothenia; species Notothenia rossii. Next base: position 79,377,626 of record NC_136912.1, on the reverse strand, counting down.
CTTGGTCAGGGAACATGGTGCTCATATTTGATCATCTTTAATACCAAGCAGATCAAATGTACAATATTCAAAGCAAAATTGAAGAAATGTGCCTAATAGGTTTCAGGGCTTTATCGATACATTTTCAGGTGCACCTTAACAAAAGGATGAACATAGCTTAACAAAAACAGAGAACTACCAAACATCAAAAACTTTTCTTCCCAAAGACTCCCATCATATGGTAGTCGTCACATCTATGACTCACCCTTGTAATAAGCAAATCATTTGCCCTGGATGCAGCACAATTGTTCACACTGAGAAGCAACATTCCCTATCTATAGTCAAGTCCATCATTCCTTTGATGCCCCATGTTCACTTCACACATTGAACATTTGAACAAGCTCTTTTCTCTCGGGGGAATAAATTACATGTGACTGGATAAAACCAATTTGATACAGTGACTGTGTGGTCCCCAAACTGTCTGTAATCCCCTTTTCCTTTTGCTACACAGTCACTCTCTCTCGCTGCAGTATTGAGTTCAAATGATTGACATCATCATAGGCTCAGCTAAATTATGATAGAGGTCAAATTAGAATTTAAACATCTCCCTTTTACCACCTCTCCCCTGAGGGCAAAATTAATAAACATGATTTTGTACGAGACTGATGGGCTGGTTTATGCAAAAACTCTGATAACTTTCTCAATTTGTCTCTTTCGTTACAGCTTCAATGAGTGAATGAGAGAGAAAGAAGGGAGGTATTAATAAGGAAGGCAGAGATATGGAGATGACGTTAGCTGGAGAGAGATACTGCAGTCGATCAGCACTTCTGTTTCACATCAATACTTGGTATGGGATTTTGTCCGTCATAATTTCTAATGAAGTCCAAACATTTTATCAGGACATTCTGGCTGTTAATCGTGGGTAAAATTTCCTCTTCTAAACTTAAAAAAAATAAAATGTAATCTATATGTTCAAGTTTTACCTTAATGTGACCTAAGAATATATATTTACAATGTTATTAAAAGTAACATTAAGCCATATGTTTTTAATAGTACTGCTGTGAGCATCAAGTAGTGCCTGGCCTTGCCTTTACCTCTGTTTCAATAGTCTCAGCCAGATAAAAAGTAAGTGTTTCTAAAAAATCTTTCGAATGTTGCTTTATTGGGATACATCTCCATGTGATCACTTCTGTAATCAACCATCTTAGCATGTGCTGCACATATTCTCAAAAGTGTTTGCTGTACTCTGTAAAGTTACTTTAACTGTATATTGGATAATGCAGCTCCAGAGTTATTTAAACAGTCCATCTTTTAGGTAAAATTTAAGAGAATGAAAATACAGAGAATGGAAAGTCCAAATGTTTAGTTTTTTTCACTTAAGGCTTAAAAGAGAATGCTACCGTTTTATTTACTTTAATTTAATGTAATTTTAACATTCCTTACATAATTATTTCTCAATGTCTAAATTATTAATGGGTAATAATATGGCCTCACAGTATGTATCTATAAATAATATTGAAATATTTAGATTTACAGTTTTAGAATTATTAAGAAAATTACTTTAAATAGTCTGCATTTAGTGCAAAGGAAACTTATTCCTGTTCATGCACTAAAGTTATGTGTGAAGTAAACAATCTTAATCTAAAATTTAGTTTTTCAAAAATAATATGAACAAAGGACACACTTAGTACCAGAACTGGTTGTAGATGCAGAGTCTCTACAGCTGTACAAAGCTTGAGATTTCATGTGCAAAATCAACACCATGCAAACGCATAACAATCTCAGTCTGATAATAACAGTCTTCTCCCCCTTTCTCCCCCACCAGACTGCTGGATGCAATAAGGATTATGGAGCAGAGGACTTACTTGTTTTGTTGTCGAGGCTCATCTACTTTGGAGGATGAGTATTTGTCTGCAGTGTTGTCCGATCCACTTAGAGGTATAGGAAACAAATACAGGCAATATATTTAATACCCCCTGAGATCATATCACAGCAGGCCTGAGGCGCCCAATCGTTCAAAGGGGCTCGGAGGCAGCACAGGAAAAATAAATAAATAATTCAATATCAAAAAGAGTGCGGCATTATGCTTTAGTGGGCAATAAAACATGTGGCATGTCGGGGATGGCGTGTGCTGCACACAGAAAGAAGAAACCCATAATGCTCCGTGGTTTGGTAGGAGAACACCAGGAGCCAAAGAAGAGGGAGGTGTACATTTCCACGGCAAATGAACTCCTCATTTTGCCTTGCTGAGTGCACAAAAAGCCACTGAGACAATAATATCTGGGCTCCACCTCAGACCCTTGGAATTGGGGTGGTGAAAAAGGACATCCTCTTAATGGCTGCAGCCTCTGAAGGACGGGGGCCTGTATTGAGGCCATGTACTGCAAAACCCTGTAAGCCTTTTTCGATTAAATGTTTTAATTTATATAAATGAATTGTATATGAATTATTGAGAATAATAAGGGGTTTCAAAGAAGCTAAAGCTTTAGTTATCATACAACATATTACAATATGTATGTCAGAATGTGCAATAACATTGTTAGCATTGAACCATGGGATATGAAATCAATGGGGTTACGTTAATTACAACTAAGAGATTATTTTATTCACAAGCAGGGAAACTTGGACAGCTGGGAAGGACCTACAATGTGTATACCTCAAAATGTGCATTTACCTGCAAATACATTCCCTCATAGTGCAGAAGCAATGCAATCAGGAAGCCTCCAGATGGTTGTTTGATTAAAAAAAGATCCAATCAGAACTGCTGTAGGTCCACTGGTGTGATGCTCCAAGTTTACAAACTGCATGATATGAAACCACTTTCATGTGAAAAGCAGAGAGAATGAAAATACTTCCAATTATAAAACACAAACTGCTATACCGAAAGGGAACATATCAGCTTGACCCCAGTGGAGATAAGCCCATTTATAAATGGAGGACACAAGGTGAAGAGGAGGCCTGGTAACACGATTGAATAGTGAAAATATTGTCTGACAACAACACCTTGGCTTTTGCTTATTGATGGAAAAGTAGATGTAGGCTATGTTTAAGGTCAAACACAGTTAGGATGAGACGTCACTCACAAACCTAAATGCAATCAATGACAGGTTTCCCCAACTGCTATAGCCTACTGTAAGACAAATGCTAGAAGGTACTTGACAGCTATACTATAACCAACAGAGTCTCTTGTAAATCTGTCCACATATATGGCTATACTTCAGAAAGACAGCAAACCCCAATTGGCTCCTTCATTTTGACTAACAGTGGAAAAGGGTGCTAGCTAAATGACTGAAATGTAAATCTTCTAAATGTACTGCTCTGCTGATGATCAATTGGTTTCTGACTTTTGTATTCACCAGCGCCATTAGATAATAGAGTTACGACATCTCAGTTCACTCCAATGGACCAGTTTTTTTTGTACAGCAATGGCGGATCGTGGAGCTCTCAATAGTTCCCCGGAAGTTAGCTTGCCGCTGACTTGCGGGGCTATCTCATGGGCTATCTGCGGCTAGCAGCGCAGTAGAGTTGCAGCATAATAGACCGTTCATGTTGGACTTTTAAAGGTAAAAAGACGTTTAAAGATTTATATTGCGGATATTATCAGCACATCTGAGTCAAATTAACATGTGTATTAAAGGATGTTAGTTAGTGATGGCGAGATGAAGCATTATGAAGCTTTGAAGCTTTCCCTGTTGGTCAAAGTGTGTCAAACAGGCAGATTGGACATCTCAACAGTGTGCTCTATCTCATACCGAGTTCCCTAATGAGTAAAGCCTTAGAAAAACTCTAAACAACGAACATTAAATCATATTTTCATTTTAACAATATTGTTTTTATTCCAGTTGAATGATTGTGATTGAAAAGCCTAAGGAGGCTGCTAAACATTGCAAAGACGGATTTGTATTCTTTGATAATATTCATAAACTTAACCATGTTGTAGCCTGAGAAAGGCTAAACCATATCAAAGAATACATTTATTAACTACATTATCTCATTTAGCTGTAGCTTTTATAAACAACAAAAAGACGTATTGAACAGTCGTTGAACCAGGGACCCAGCAGTTAAGAGTCAACTGCTTTCTAGCTGAGCCACAGCACACACACTGAATTCCCCTGAAAACACTCAACAATATTTATTCTTGTATTTATTCATTTATTTATTCATGTTTTTCTTCCTACATTTATTTATGCTTGTATCTATTTATACTTATGACATGTTCCGACCTCTATATAAGTGAGGGTCTGAGCTCTTTTAATTCCATTCCATTCCATGGTTCTTATTATACATCCATGGGTATTATGAGCGTTGTGGTTCAACGATTCTACCATGGGTTCAATTAAACCGATCTGAATCACTTTCTGAAGCAGTTACGTGGTATCGACAGGCAGCGAGGCTTCGTTTGTCATCGATGACGTCACTGGCCCAAAACGATACAAGCCTCGATACATGCTTCACAAAAAGCTTCGGGGATTACTCGACACACGCTCCGAAGCCTACACAATACGTAACATCATTAATGTTAGTGGATTCCGCGAAGATTATCCCTAAATCAGTAGATTCATTTAGGGAACGTTTACAGATAACCGATTAGGCTAGGATTCCAGATAAAGTTAGCAACACACGTTAACCACGAACAGCCTATTAATCCGTTCTCTTAATGTTATTTCAACCCAACGTTGTGGAATTAGAGAAAAGGGGCTTCTTAACGTTCTTTTATCCGGGGTGGAGGGAGTTAAATATTAGTTAAATATAACATTGGGGTGGGCGTGTGATTGTAGTGGGTGGAGGTGATGAAATGAGGATATCCATTTTAGAGTTCAAGCTAGTATAATATAGTTCACGTTACACAATAATAAGGAAGAGGGCTATTTTTGTGATACATCGCTATTGATATGGATTTAGAGTGCATATTTCAGACTTCCAAACAGTAAACAAAAACGTAACTTATGGGTGAGTGTTTTTAGCAGAGCCATATAATGTCCTTGTGATTCTGTTGATTATTACCTGTCTGTATTATGTTGCAGCTCAGCTGTTTTTGGATTGATGGCAAAGGGAGAGGGACTTAAGTGAGAGTGAAAACACAAGGTAAGTTTAAAATAGTTCAGCAATTTCCCATCCTATAGGTTGCTAGATGTATCTAACCCTTTCTCCTGTCTTCCCCTCTCAGCACAAGAACAAGGATTCGATGGAGCCTGAAGACCTGCACTGAGACCCTCACCCTGCACCTGAGTCTCAACTCCCAGAGCTTTGCAAGCTCTCCCTGTTCCTTATTTTTGATTAAACAGATGTTAAGCTTCCCAATGGTGTGGTCTTCGTTTTGTGAAAAATATGATTACCTCGCATATGTTGTTGCTGTTGTTGTCTTTTGTGATAGTTAAATTGCTTTCCTCCTCTCTGTGTCAGTGGGGAAACTTTACATTTGTACTCCTTTCTCTGAGTGCTTGGAGCTTCCCCCGGCAGCACAGCAAACCATGGGGGAGACTATATGCCAGGACAACACGGAGGAAAAGGCACAGACAAACTGCATGATATGCTATTCAATGTTTATTGAATTCCATTTATTTACAACGGATGTTCCTAAAACAACAAATTTAACATCAACATCATGCTGCTGCTAGTCCTTTGACTCATTGTGCTGTCAGTTGACAATCATTGAAAGGCACCTGTGGGTCTCCTGTCCTTTCTGAAAGTCATAAAGATTACATTAGTACTTTAGATTAATTGTGTCCTCAATTACCATGGGATTACTGAAACCACCATGAATTAAACAAATTGTAGAAATGTTACTAATCAGAATTTTGAAACCTTCCTTCCCATCCCCTCCCTCTAAATATATCAATAAACATTAGGATATGATGCTCCTCGCTACCATACAGGTTTAAGAAGATAATATGTTTTAAAGAATTCAAAGCAATAAACAACAGGCTCTTTAACCAAGGCAACGTTAGCCTAACATGTATATGTTAACAAGTAAGATAGCTGTTCACACTGTATATTTTTCTACTTTTTGTAATGCTATTTTATTTTGATTTAAGATGTTTACATTTTCGATTGTTTAATTCTAGTCTTTTAACTGTCTAATGTACAATGCCTTGTCTTTTGCTGCTGCAGCGTAAACATTTCCCCAATTGGTATCAATAAAGTGCTTCTTATTTTATCTTAATCCTCAAATATTAGCAAATGTTACTTTAAAAAAAAAAAAAACATTGATGCGACTACATACACATATCGATATGTTGTATAAATATTGCAAATCAAAACCTCTATTGACCACTAATTACCAAAAATTGCATTTCTATCCTGGGTTGCGGTCCAATAGTCCATTTAGCTTAGGAACCTTCCTAACCAAGTGAAATGACCCGGAAGTACGTCAGTGGCAGCCATGTTAAGTGCCGTTCCAATTCTCCAAATGAAAGGAAAGGAGGTTTCAAACTTCCTTTATAACCTCCTTTAGCTTAGGAACCACTGGACCTCCCTTACCGAAAGGAGAGGAGAAAATGCTGCCCCACAATGCCTTGCAGCCGCAGCATTTGCGTCACACAACAGTCGGCCGTTCACGGAAACAAACGATTATGACGGATAAATTATATCATGAAAGTTACGGTACTTATTAAGCATTTTAAAACGTATGTGGTAAGTTGCCAAAGTGCTTTGTTTTGAACTTTCATCAGTATTATAATCAAAAAGAGAAATATGAACGTTAGTTTTTACTGAAATGATCAAATAAAGTCAACATTTCACTGAGCTGTGTGGGGTTTGTTCAACTTTTAAAATATGTTTGAATGGTGATGTACACAGTGATAGGTGTTAAGGACTAGCGTTTATAATAAACAAATGTGTATTGATTTTAAGATATTTTCATACAATCTTACGTATTGGGATCATTTGTATTAATGTGGACCGGAGGGAGAGGGTGAAGAGCATAAATTTCACTTTCCTTTTTTATTTCAATTACAACTTTGGTCATGAAGAATATGTTTCTCTGTTGTCCACGTTCATAAAGCATGAAACAACAGCGTCAGAGCACGGTGCAGAGTAGATGAGTCCCTCGTTCTTATTAAACATCCATGTAGTCCGTTGTATAGAACACTGTAGTTTCCATAGTTTCACCACAGCAGCAGACGCACACAATGACGTCCGCTGGCGCATCATAAATACGTCAGATAGTCAAAGTGCATTCGGATTCTCTAAAGTACCGCAGTCTCTTCTCCTAAGTCCTTTTGAATTCTCCTATCCGCTATCCCTTAACCCCGTGACATTTCACTCAGAGGTCAAGGAATAGGAGATAGGGTTAGAATTTAGGAGCTCATTTTTGGATTATTGGAACGCAACCCTAGTATTAATGCATTCAAATCGTGATTCAAATGGCCCGCCACGAACTTCCGGGGAACTATTGAGTCTCCCTGAACCACGTGACGATCAAGCATTTTGGACTTCCGTTGTCGCAACTCTTCTATCTATATGGCGCTGGTATTCACTCGGCTGAATGAAGCAGTTTGACCCCTGCTGAGATTAACCTATTTATAAAGAAAGCAATATAAACACTTGAAAATCAAGCTTAGCAACAGGCGATCCAACATACGTTTCAGTTGCTAAGGCTTTACAATCAACTGAACTGATACAGCTCGCATGAGGGATGAATCCAACGAGGATTAGTGATCCGTATACACAAGACATCAACTCAAATAGGCAGTGACCATTTCAATTGTGTAATGACAAACAGGTCCCAGTAAACATCGAGAGGATCAATGAACAGTTATCGTGGCAGCAGTGGCAATAATATATGTAACAGTAGTAGCAGCAAGTCTCTGTGATCATGAACATAACACAGCGTTTACAATGACTGCCCAATCAGCTGTGTTCAATAACCAAAACATAAACTGAAGCCAATCAGATCCTTTGCCGGCTTCTCTGACCCCGCCCCTCAAACTCACTTAAGCCAATCAGAGTCGCATGGGGGCGGAACTTTTTTTCAGCTACTCTTGCCGTTTAAAAACATTGGGGAAATGGAGAGTCAATGACAAGCTACACCGGCCGTCCTTAACACTGAAGGGAGATTTTATCACCTGTTATAACAGCAAAGGTAATCATTAACAGCAGTTTATCTAGTCTTGGGTGCGCATTACGTTTTATTTATCGTTTCTGAAAAGGTATTTTTTCAACCATCACTGCCTAACATGCTAGGAAGCTACTGTATTTCCGAATATGACGTTAGCTTTTTTTTTCTTGCTTCCTGTTAGCTAGGCTTATTATGTTCTTTATTAAAACTGTGATGTAAACTGGGAATTGTGGTAGTTTATCATAGCATCAAATGACATTTTTCTTATCATTTTGTTTGTGGTGTCGGTAACTAAAAGCGTTGGTTTGTACCGGCTACCTCATATATTTATTATATTTTTTATGACATAGCCTACTATTTGTTTGTTTGTTTGTTTGTTTGTTTGTTGGTTTGTTGCATGCTGTATGCCTCTAAGCTCAGAAAAATGAAACTTTATATTGCATGGTTAAATTAAATGAGTAAATAAAATACTCTGGCTACCATAAATACCATATATCTGTACTAGCATCTGCAAAGCCTTGAACACTGAACAGATAGAAAAACACATTATAAAAATAGTTTGAGATAACCTGAAATGCTTTCTAACCTCGCACAAATCATGAGCCAGATTATTTGATGCACAAACAGGAGAATTAAACCACACTCCTCTGAAGGAGCAAAAGTAAATCTGAAAGTCTCTAAGTGTAACAGGTAAGCTGTTAGGATCAGGCGGATTTCGATGTAAAGCAGGGGATTGTCCATGTTGAGCAGATCACAGCAGGCACACAAGGCAACCTTCACTTTCAAAATATTTAAAAACGGCCATTTGAATCCATCACATACAGGATGTTTAGACTTTCTTAGCTATGTTTGTGTTCAAAGTGAATGGATGAAATATAAACTATATTTACTGCTTGGAATTAAGGTAAACTGTCGTCAGCCACAGTTGTGTCCTCTGCAGGTTAAAGGTCATCTACAGTTTGTTACTAGGGTCCTTACTAATGATGAGCATATTCACAGTCCACATAGGAAGTAAAGTATCCTTGAAAACGCTTAAATCTCACGCTTAAAATCTAAATAGAGAAAACAAGAGCCTAAAAGATGAGCAACTACTAACTTCCATACATTACATTTTGCCCGTGAATGATGAAGAAGAAGATCAACACAAAATCAGGGGGAAACAGCACATAAGTCATATTGTGATTCACACTCCCATGAAATGCATTGTTTCTGTCTTTGTGTTTGCATTTACTGTCTCCAGATGTAATTGAAGTGCAGACACAGCAGCCCTAGTTCTTGTATCCCCAACAACTGAAAAAAACAAAGATAGCACCATGCTGAACCTGTCTTTTTCTCACCACATGTTGTGTTTTCCAGGTTTGCATCATGACCAGGTAGAAGTTGAAAGCGATGGGGTTTTTCCAAAAGCTTGGCCTCCTGCTCTGGAAGAACATCACATACCGCAGGAGGAACAAGGTAGCCACATCTTCGCTTCAGAATAAGATATATAACAGTTTGCGGATTCTATAGAGAAAAATATCATATGAAACTCAGCTTGGATATTAAATATATAAATATTACCATTGTGGAGAACAAATGAACTAAAACGGGACCTTTAGATGGTTACAGCGCTTGCCAAATAACCGCAACATACTGGACTAGATTCCAGCCTTTAGTTTTGTTATGTGACTTAAACCTGTCTTTCCCCCATTTCCAGTCTTCGTCTTAGCTCTCTGCCCGTCTCAAAGAAACTCCTATGTCTGAAATGTAATGAAAGATTTACAACTATCTTTGTCAGTTACTAGGTCACAGGGTTGGGAACTACTCCTGCTGATCTCTCTGATAGAGGTCACTAAAGGTCAGATTAGTTACAGCCTCCATGTGTTCCTTGAATGCAGATCCAGCTGATCATTGAGCTCCTCTGGCCGCTCTTCCTCTTCGTCATCCTCATCGCTGTTCGCCATTCCCACCCTCCCTACAAACAGAGCCAATGTGAGTCTTATTATTTAATGTATTTTCAAAAACACACACACACACACACACACACACACACACACACACACACACACACACACACACACACACACACACACACACACACACACACACACACACACACACACACACACACACACACACACACACACACACACACACACACACACACACACACACACACACACACACACACACACACACACACACACACACACTTAATGGTCTGAAAAACAGCTTCATGCCAATCAGATAAGGCAGGATTAACTCAGTGAGAGTTATTCTGCGGCACGCACACACATGTGTTTTCCTAACCTGTTGTTCTTGACCTTGTATGAGAAGTCGGTCATCAGTTGAAGGTGATATAACGCGACATGGTCAAATAATTGAATGTGAAACTACACTACATAAAACAATATAAGCCTGTCGATTAATATCTTACATTTTCTCTGACCCATAAAAGCTTCCTCTTGGTAACTTTAGTTTTGGAGAAAAAGTAAAATTTCCAATAAAAAATTGGGAACATTTAAGGAATCTTGAGATTTCTACTTTTAATTATTCTAAGCACAACAAGTATCTTCTAATGTTTACTAAAGTCCTATGCTGATTGAATGTATTCCAAATAAAGGAGTGGACAATATTTTTGCCTGTGAGCATAACAACTTTGAATGTATTTTCCTAGAGATTTGCATAAAAAATAAGAAAATGCTTCCATCTGTAGTTTAAAGATAATTACATTGTAATTTCATATTATTTGTTCGAAAGAAACACAATATTTGTTCACATAAACAGTTTGCGTTTTAGGATCATTGGTCAGTCCGCTGCCAGTAGTTTGTGTTTTTAGGTCACTGCCACACTGTTTCATTGTTCTGTATCTCAAGCTAATCTCTGGGTTCTTTTCTTTCACTTGTAGGTCATTTTCCAAACAAAGCCTTGCCGTCGGCAGGCACCTTGCCCTGGATCCAGGGCATTATCTGCAACATCAACAACCCCTGCTTCCAAAGCCCGACCCCGGGGGAGACAGTGGGACAAGTTGGCAACTTTGACAACTCCATGTAGGTAAAATGGAGGTAAAAACACGGACAGTTGTCTGGAGTGGTGGAAGCTAAAAAGATAATCAGACACACTTTAATTAGTTACATGTTCAAATTAAAATTGTAAAATCTGCGTCATTCACTTTGACTTTTGTTTATGAGGTATGAAAAAGCTATAGATCAGACTGCATGCTGCTGCAAACACTTTACTGAAGATTTGTAGTGAGGGGGGCAGCCACTGTTAAAAACCCACTCCATTGTTTCTTAACTGCTGCCTGATGATTAACAGATGAGACAAATCTTTGAGCAAAATGATAGTTTATCATTGTAGGAAGTCATAAACTGGAAAGATCCAGTGTTCGAGCATCTAAGAAATGTGTTTACTTAATTTCAAAGTTTGATATGTTGGGAAATATGAATAGTGTTATTCCCTTTGTTAAAGACAATATGATACAAATATAGACACTGCTGTCATGTCCGAATGCTAAATATAGCACAAAGGTTTTGATCATGCAAGAAACTAAGTCCAACCATCCATCTTTTCCCGCTTATCCATGGTCGGGTCGCGGGGGTAGCAGTTCCAACAGAGAGCCCCAAACTTTCTTTTCCCTGGCCACATCAACCAGCTCTGACTGGGGGATCCCAAGGCGCTCCCAGGCCAGCGAAGAGATATAAAAAGAAACTAAGTTAAAAATCAAATACAATACGCCCATGTCAAAGGAGACAGTTCAGCCCAAATCAAAAAGGGTGTAGGGTCACTTGTTATCTTTCGAAATAGTTTTGGTGTCAGTTACAGATTGGCGGTGCCGTAAAGATGACCGCCTTCTCTCGAGTTTAATGAAACTAGATTGGCTATGTATTTTCTACTTTGGAGTGAGCTGTCCTTTTATTTCCCGGTCGGCTGTGCACTTCATTCAACACAGTTGTTAGTATTCGCAGATGTTAAGTCAGTGTTTACTGGTCAACTAACGTCTGTTGTAGTTTTATTAATAATTGACTGCATGTGTTTGTCCAGTAAAGACTCCTTTTGTGCTCTCTGTCCTCCAGACTGTCTCGTCTCTTTGTGGACGCCCAGACGGTTCTGTCCTACAGTGGAAACCAGAGATTCCCCGGCTTTCAGGAGCTGATGGGCAGTGTCCAAAGTCTGGGAGAGAGACCTGGAGCCTGGCCAAGTACACACCAGCTTGTTTGAATGTCCTCTAGTAGCAACCTGAAGGGATACCTTGACATTCAGACTCTGTGACACTTTCTTTTATTATTATTTACTACTACAGGCCGTGAGGTGGCACTACCAGCCAGACAGTTAAATGGATTTAGGTTTACTACCTGTAATGAGTGGGTTTACTAATTTTGACAGGCAAACATACACAAGTCGTATATCATGTCAAAGTAGATCTTTAAGGTTGCTTTCCAAGAATCAGAATGAATTATATGGAGAAACCCAATAGAGCATTGGCTTCTGTCAGTGAAGTTGTTGTGTGGTTTAAACAAAGTCATCGTGTGGTATAAAGAAACCTGTTACTTAAAATGTCAGGACGTTAAAGAAAAAGATTACTATACATTACATTACATTGCATTTAGCTGACGCTTTTATCCAAAGTACATTCGACCAGGAAGATACAACCTTGAAGAAAACAGAATCATATTAGTACATCAGGTTTCATAGAGCCAAACATTTCAAGTGCTACTCAACTGGCTTTAGATAAGCCAGTCCTTTAAGTGCTCTGTTAGCAGTGCTTTGTTAGTAATTCTATCTCTCGAAGTGGAGTCGAAAGAGATGAGTTTTCAGTCTGCGCAGGAAGATGTGTAAGCTATCTGCTGTCCTGATGTCAATGGGGAGCTCTTTCCACCATTTTGGAGCCAGGATAGCAAACCCACGTATTTTTGCCAATGGGAACTTGGGTCCCCCTCGCAGTGCGGGTGCAGCGAGCCGTTTGGCTGATGCAGAGCGGAGTGCACGTGCTGGGGTGTACGGTTTAACCATGTCCTGGATCTAGGCCAGATCCATTCACAGCATACAAATGTTATATTTCTGGAAAACCTTTTCTTTAATAAAAAAAAGACAGAGCTTTTTAAATAAATATATCTAACAGATAGTACTATTAAGTCCCTGTATGCCATCTCATGTTGTCTAAATGAATTCAGACCTTTTTGTATCCAGTTCTGTTCTCTGTGTTCCCTGAGCAGGACTGAGAGCGTACAGTAGCAGCCAGTTGATCTGTGTGAATGGCTCTAAACAGGTGTCAAGTGACCGGATGAATGTGGCCAATTACCTCACTGTTGAGCAGCACGGAGCGTCTGTTTTGCTTCTCCTTGCTCTGGAGAGATTATATTACATGAATACCCCAGACAAACAATTGGAAGGATGAAAGTAGGCTCTACAGAGTTTTATTCTTCAAGATTTCCCACATCCAGGGCCTTATAGTCATCTGCTAACTCCCACCATCCTCCCGGTTTGATACTGTAAATATTATAAAGCTATTTTTTTTTAACTTATCTTTGCTATTGTTATTTTTCTTTTCGTGTTACCAGCTTTTCAGGAGACAGAAATAATTTAAATGGTCAAATTAAACCTCACGTCAAAAAGTGTAACTGGTCTGTTGACCTTCCAAGTTCAATCCAGCTCTTTAGCTTAGCTAGTGAGCTAGCCTGCCGGATTGAAGTCATGGTCATGATTCATTAAAAACAATTGGAGTTGATTTGTAATACAGCATGTTTTATTAGTAGCAATGGAAAGTATTAAATGTTCGTGTTTCTGCTTTAGATCTTCCGGTAGAAGAATACCTGAGAGCCAATGAGACTTTCTCCTCCTTCCTCCTGACCAATGGCAGCCTGTCGTCTGTGACTGTGAGCCAGTTGCTGAAAGCTCGTCTCAATTTTCAGGTGGGGTCTCTTCTGAATATCCTTGGATAACAACAATTAGTGTGTAGAAAGCGAACTCACTTGGGCCCTGAGCAGTTTCTTCTGTTTGATTGGTTCATCTGTTCTGACATGTGCAACCTAACAGATGTTTCCAAAAGATACAAAATGATTTCAACTTTCACTTCAGAAACAAAAGGGGCAACAAAAGATTTAGACAGATCAAGTTCAAAGATAAAAGAGGAATTATGAATTGTTTAATTAAATTAACGGTGTGTATATATAGAGTAAAGCAATCTTAAACGTAACACTTTGGCATCTGTGAGGTAAATGGGCTTTATTAAATCACAGATAAAAAAAACAGCACAGAGGAGAACCAGTTTTATGTATCTTTTGTCCGAGCCTAACACTGTTAAATGTAAAAGTGGGACATCAATTGTGTCACGTGCAGGTTGTTATGGCTGGATCTGAGTTGCAGCTGAAGGACTTGGTGTGTAATGCGAGCATGCTGGGACGTTTTCTGACGGTGGACGGAGGAGAAGCAGCCATGAACGATCTTCAGACTCAGCTGTGTAAAGTGTCAGCTGACATCCTGAAGGAGGCTGAACGCATCTTCCTCTCTCAGCTCGATTTGCCCAAGCTGTTAACGGTAGGGATTGGCATAAAAGTGCAAAAATCAGTGGATTAAAAGCATCTTAAGAGCATTAATAAGTACCATCAGTAAACCCGTCTCTGTTTCCTTCCTGTCAGAGAGAGCGTCTGATGGCTAACGCCGAAGACCTCAGGGACATCAGTCTGGCCGTCATGTCCGTTTCCCAGGAGATGGCCGTCCTCATCGATGATGTGAGAACACACTATTTTTCTTTTTAATCTGCGTTTTGAATTTTGTTTGACAGTATTTTTGTTATGTGCTGTACATTTGCACTAGTTATTAATAACACATAGCTATTGGAAATTATATCAAACTATCATTGAATATAATGCTATTTAGTGGTTATGTTATCCCTCTTAATAAATATGGAATGTATTTAACCTTGAAGGAAATCAGAGTTTAGTCTCTTTCTGTGCTTAGATAATGTTTCCCCTACTTTCTGGCTGAGTAAAGTTGAAAGAAAATGTCTGTAAGGAATAACATACAGTACATTATAACATATATGTGGTTTCTCCCTGCATGTTTACCCTCTTCTGTGTTTCTTTTCTGGTCCTTTTCCAAATTATTTCCTTTCTCCCTTCAGTTCTCCTCTCTCTCCAGCTTTGCTGACATGAGTGCAGCTCTCAGTCTTCTATCTCCAGCGAATCGCTCGGCGTTGCCCAGGGAGAGTTTTCGTGCTTTTTCAAGGATCATGTGCGGTCACCCAGAGATTGGTGGTGAGCGAATCCCTTCACTCAACTGGTATGAGGACAATGACATCAAGTCCTTCTTAGGAAAAAATGGCACCGAAGACAAAGACCTGGACCATGACAACAACACAAGTGAGAAACATACTAATAATTAAAGACAAATTAATGGCTTTGTGTGAAAAGGTTTGAGTATATTTCTTGCATTATAACTGTACTTTTGTGATTTTTAGGATGAACAGGAATAATAGCCACAGCAAAAACCAATAATTCCACTAATCAAATTTTTGCTGTGTCATGACTCATGACTATGTTTAATCAGGTTTTTTTGTCCAACATTTGTCTCCTTTGGTCTGTTCTTTTCTCAACGCAGCTCCATTCTGTAAAAGTTTGATCCACGGCCTGGAGTCCAACCCTCTGTCCCGCATTGTGTGGCGAGGGATAAAACCTCTGTTTATTGGAAAACTGCTGTACACACCAGACACCCCTGCAGTTCAGGAAGTCATGAAAGAGGTAGTCAACTCTCAGTGAATCTGGGAGGCTTTCTCAGGCTTTTAACTCTATCTTAATAATTGAAAACATATTCTGTAGTTGTTGTAGAAAATGTAAGGCATTGTGAAACAAATACATCCATCTAAGCTAACTACACGTTTCTGCTGAAGGTGAACAAGCCCTTTGAGGACCTGCAGATCCTCCAGGATCTGAATGAGGCCTGGATGGAAGTGGGGCCGCGAGTCAAGTATTACATGGAGAACAGTTTGGAGATTCAGCTACTGCAGGTCTGACTGCTGACTCTTCACAGGGGGGATACATGTATTTTAACACATTTGGTGCAAAGACCTTTTTTTTATATTTAATGTGTTTGTGTGTATGACAGGATTTGTTGAAGCGTCCAGAGGTCGCAGTACTGGTCAACCTGAGACTAGAGAACACGACCTGGACGGCCTCAAGGATCGCTCGTTTCCTGTCCACGCCCCCCCCAGGCACCCCGAAGAGACCCGGAGCGCCTCCTAACTGGCTGGACATCTACAACAACCTCGGCCACACCATCTCCACCCTCTCACAAGTCTCTGAGGTTCTCTTCCTTTGGCATTCTTGATTTTTCTTCATGTCAGAGATTCTAGCCTCTTACTGACAACAGCTTCTGTTATATTTCTTTTTTAACATGGCCATCCTTTTTGAGCACCTGTTTTATATTCTTTAAAAAGGTTTGATGGTAGGGTAGTAAATAGTCCTCTTAGTCCTCTAACAATGTAAGTAAACTTCAGCTCTTCTTCCCTGTCGTTTGTTATTAATGACTTTGGTGTTTCCTCCTATCCCCTCAGTGTTTCTCTCTAAACAAGCTGGAGGGGTTGGACACTGAAGGTCAGATGGTTGACAGGGCGTTAGAGCTTCTAGAGGACCGGCAGTTTTGGGCAGGTGTTGTTTTCCTGCTTCCTAACTCCTCATCCCCTAACCTGCCGCCCCACGTGAAATACAAAATCCGAATGGACATTGATGATGTGACCCGGACCAACAAGATCAAGGACAGGTACTCAGGAAGCTCCAAAATATCTTGTTTTTTACTTAATGCAGAACTTCTTCATTGGAATTTCTAGGAAACAGCTTTTGCTTTCTAGTAAATACGCATTTTCAAATTAAAGTTGATATTCAGATATATTCAAAATGTAATTTTGGTATTTTTCCTTCAGGTTTTGGGACCCTGGTCCAGCAGCCGACCCTTTTAATGATATGCGCTACATTTGGGGTGGCTTTGTGTACGTCCAGGACCTGGTGGAGAGAGCGGTGAGCCGCATCCTGACCGGAGTTCAACAAACAACCGGCATCTACATCCAGCAGATGCCCTACCCCTGCTATGTGGATGATGTGTAAGTCAAATGTTGTACATTCATGTTTTTAGGAACTGGGGACACAGTCCCACATGATCATGTTGGCTATTCATTCCCTTTCTCAAGTACACCAAGTGGGTAAGTCCCCACAGGAAAACATGAATAAGTATTTTATTTGTCATCAACAATCCATGGCTTAAGACTAGAACTACATTAGTATTTTCTCACCTTTTCTTACTTTCATACTTTTTTTTTACCAGTTTCCTTCGAGTGCTGAACCGCTCTCTGCCACTCTTCATGACGCTGGCCTGGATCTACTCGGTGGCGATGATCATCAAAGGCGTAGTGTACGAGAAGGAGGCGAGGCTGAAGGAAACCATGAGGATTATGGGTCTGGGAACGGGAACGCTGTGGCTCAGCTGGTTCATCAGCAGCATCGTTCCTTTCCTTGTCTCCGCAGGGCTCCTCATCGCTATGCTAAAGGCAAGATAACCACTCACTCGACGCAAAACATATCAAAGAAAAGATGCTCACTTAGATACAAAACAGACGGTTGATCAATAAAGAAAACATAGAGCTGTAAAAAATAATATGAATAGTGCAGTCAGATTCAACTGATGATAATGTGTACAATTCAATGTGTTCAGGTTCAAAGCTTCTTAAAATGTTGAATGTATAGCATTCCTTTATCTGTAACATTTATCCTCCTGAAGCCACTGTTTAGCCTCCTAACTTTTATTTTCTCTTCCTCTCAGGTGGGGGACATCCTGCCGTACAGCAACCCACTTGTTGTGTTTTTCTTCCTGACGGCGTTTGCCACCGCCACCATCATGCAGTGTTTCCTCATCAGTACCTTCTTCTCTAAAGCCAACCTGGCTGCTGCCTGTGGAGGGCTGATCTACTTCGGGCTGTACCTGCCGTACGTACTGTGTGTAGCCTGGAGAGACCGCCTCAACACCACCTACAAAGTCATCGCTGTAAGTAAATATGTATAGATATTCTGCCTATATATATATATATATATATATATATATATATATATATATATACAGTGGGGCAAAAAAGTATTTAGTCAGCCACCAATTGTGCAAGTTCTCCCACTTAAAAAGATGAGAGGCCTGTAATTTTCATCCTAGGTATACCTCAACTATGAGAGACAAAAGGAGAAAAAAAAAATCCAGAAAATCACATTGTCTGATTTTTAAAGAATTTATTTGCAAATTATGGTGGAAAATAAGTATTTGGTCAATAACAAAAGTTCATCTCAATAGTTTGTTAAATACCCTTTGTTGGCAATGACAGAGGTCAAACGTGTTCTGTAAGTCTTCACAAGGTTTTCACACACTGTTGCTGGTATTTTGGCCCATTCCTCCATGCAGATCTCCTCTAGAGCAGTGATGTTTTGGGGCTGTAGCTGGGCAACACAGACTTTCAACTCCCTCCAAAGATTTTCTATGGGGTTGAGATCTGGAGACTGGCTAGGCCACTCCAGGACCTTGAAATGCTTCTTACGAAGCCACTCCTTCGTTGCCCGGGCGGTGTGTTTGGGATCATTGTCATGCTGAAAGACCCAGCCACGTTTCATCTTCAATGCCCTTGCTGATGGAAGGAGGTTGTCACTCAAAATCTCACGATACATGGCCCCATTCATTCTTTCCTTTACACGGATCAGTCGTCCTGGTCCCTTTGCAGAAAAACAGCCCCAAAGCATGATGTTTCCACCCCCATGTTTCACAATAGGTATGGTGTTCTTTGGATGCAACTCAGCATTCTTTCTCCTCCAAACACGTCTAGTTGAGTTTTTACCAAAAAGTTATATTTTGGTTTCATCTGACCATATGACATTCTCCCAATCCTCTTCTGGATCATCTAAATGCTCTCTAGCAAACTTCAGACGGGCCTGGACATGTACTGGCTTAAGCAGGGGGACACGTCTGGCACTGCAGGATTTGGGTCCCTGGCGGCGTAGAGTGTTACTGATGGTAGCCTTTGTTACTTTGGTCCCAGCTCTCTGCAGGTCATTGACTAGTTCCCCCCGTGTGGTTCTGGGATTTTTGCTCACCGTTCTCTTGTAATCATTTTGACCCCACGGGGTGAGATCTTGCGTGGAGCCCCAGATCGAGGGAGATTATCAGTGGTCTTGTATGTCTTCCATTTTCTAATAAGTGCTCCCACAGTTGATTTCTTCACACCAAGCTGCTTACCTATTGCAGATTCAGCCTTCCCAGCCTGGTGCAGGTCTACATTTTGGTCTATTTTGTTTCTGGTGTCCTTTGACAGCTCTTTGGTCTTGGCCATTGTGGAGTTTGGAGTGTGACTGTTTGAGGTTGTGGACAGGTGTCTTTTATACTGATAACGAGTTCAAACAGGTGCCATTAATACAGTTAACAAGTGGAGGACAGAGGATGCTCTTAAAGAAGAAGTTACAGGTCTGTGAGAGCCAGAAATCTTGTTTGTTTGTAGGTGACCAAATACTTATTTTCCATAATAACTTCCAAAAAACATCTTTAAAAATCTGACAATGTGATTGTCTGGATTTTTTTTTTTTTCTCATTTTGACTCTCATAGTTGAGGTATACCTAGGATGAAAATTACAGGCCTCTCTCATCTTTTTAAGTGGGAGAACTTGCACAATTGGTGGCTGACTAAATACTTTTTTGCCCCACTGTGTATATATATATATATATATATATATATATATATAGTACTAGAAAGACATTTTCTAGATGCATGAATACATATAGTTTTCAGAAATTGTAGCAAGACTCAATGCCCATATGATATCAGTAAGCCATAAATTAAATCCTATGAGTTTCAATAACAAAGAAGTTATTTCTTCCTGGCCATTGTTACAGAATTGTGTAAAGTGTCCTTGTGCCAGGATAATAATGTGCTTGTTCCTCTTTCATCAGAGCTTTCTTTCCCCTGTGGCCTTTGGCTTCGGCTGTGAGTATTTCTCTCAGTATGAAGAGCAGGGCGTAGGCATCCAGTGGTACAACCTCCGCTCCAGCCCTGTACAAGGAGACTCGTACAGCTTCACCACCTCTATAGTCATGCTCTACGTGGACGCCTTCATCTACGCCACTGCAGCCTGGTACATCGAAGCAGTGTTTCCCGGTGCGACTATGGAACTTTATTCTAGAAATAAACATTGGAAATGTTCTGCGCTTTTATTTTTGTTGAGTTACAGTTAGGGGGATATTGAGTACAGATCTCTGTCTTCAGCAAACTATAAACTTTTAGTTCAAGGATCACTTATAAAATGTACCATACTTCTGGCTTGATTTTCATTTATACAGGACAAAGAATCCTTCTTTACAGATAATCATTTATTCAGAAAAATGCAAATTTGAAAGCTGGACCTTAAAACTGCTTTTATGTGTTTGTTTGTTTTGGTTAAATCATCAAATATAAATTCAGTAATACATTATTTTTTATTAAGTGATTTCTTAAGTATTAAAATGATTCACTGCTACTAAGTATTACTAAATTAAGTGTTGTTTTGTTGTAGTATTGGCCAATGTATCTGTATATTAGCTTAACATTGCACTCACCAGTATCATCAAAATGTAGCACGGGATAACATTTTATCTGGTTTTTTTCACACCAGGAGAATATGGGATCCCCAGGCCCTGGTACTTCATTTTCCAAATCAACTATTGGGGAGGAATTCCTCTGGAGGCAGGCATGCCCATCCCCCCCGCACCTGGAGAACAGGATGGAGGTACAACACTTGTGAAGTCATTTCAACCAAGCGGATGTTTCTCTTTCACTTCTAAGTTAAACTGTCACAGTAATCCAAAGATACATTAAAGGGGACCTATCATTCAAAATGCACTTTTTGCAGAAACATGTGTCCCCGGCATGTCAGGTTACTCACAAATGGCACATTTCCACTGCAGAGGGGTAGCCCCGTTTAAGCGTCCCTAAGCGTCCTTGCTCAGGCCTCGGGCTGCCTCGCTGGCCGTCCGAGGCCGTGGCACATTTCTATTATAGTTTAGGACCTGGGGTAGCAACGCAGTGTAGGCGGGGTGATCAACTTTTTTTTGGCCAGTGAGATGGAGGAACGACAGCTTTTCTTTGACGTTGCCATTTTTGTAGCTCCTCCGTTTACAAAAATGCTGTGTATATAAATGCTGCAAGCTTACTTCTAGATATATATGCGACACTAGGGATGATCTCGCGCGCGATCTTGTGACGATTCTTTCTGACCAATCAGCAGTCGAGAGTGTTGACGTCACTAGTTCAGCCCTGGTCCTGGCCTGATAGAACCACGATTTTATGGGGCCGGAAAATGAGGAAAACAGTACCCACTAGCCCGGTGCTACGCTATATGGAAAGGCTAACAAAAACTGGCCTGGCCGCTTGAGGATGATTAAGGACACTTAAACGGGGCTACCCGCAGCAGTGGAAATGCTCAAAGTGTCCGAAAATAAAACCCTTTCTCTTTTCTTGCGTGCGCAAATCTCGGAAAATTGGGCTACAACGAGCTGATCTAGATTTCCCATCCGTGGTGAAGAATCAATGCCGACGTAATATGGCCTTTGTTTACATTAGCAAGCATCGCTAACATTCAGAGCTAACCAGTACTGGAGAGAGTACATGTGTGAAGAAGCAGGAAATAAAAAGGAACTCACCTTGCAAGAGAGAAAGCCTTTGAGCTCCATAATGTTTCAGAAATAATCCTTGATGTGGTTTTGGAGTTTCATCACCCTAGCATTTATTTTAAACAGTATCTGCCGGTTCCCGCATGAGCAGGCATAAGCTCTGCCCCCCTTTCTTTTTTTTTTAAAGCTTTAAACCCCGAATCAGCAATTTAGTAACAGGAAGTGAAATAGAGGGATATTAGGCATGGCTAGAATGGGTGATCTGTTTGGTATTTTGAGCAAAACACTTCATAGACATGTTTTTTATACATTTGTATATGTCTGAGACCTATGCTATTGCCTAAATATTGCATGATAGGTGACCTTTAAAGCCACAGTCGGCTTTCTTTGGCTGAGCCTCTGGAAATGTGTGTTTAGGGCTCCTTTTCTGTGCCCTGCTGTCCTCGACCACTTTGAGCCTGTATCCCTCTCGGCAGTAGTCAAGCACCTGCGGCCGACAAACTGCACCTCAGACAGCATTCCCTCTTGCCTTCTCAGATGTTTTCGATTCAGTTGGAGCAAGTCTTTTATTGCTTATAAACACCTCTCTTAGCTCAGGATGTGTCCCAGCTGCCTTCAAACATGCCGTGGTCAAGCCACTACTTAAAAAGAAAAATCTCGACCCTTCCATTCTCGCAAATTTTAGGCCCATTTCCCAGCTACCTTTTTTATCTAAAGCCCTGGAGCGAGTAGTCTACGCCCAGCTGCAGTCTTTCTTAACCACGCATGGCATCCATGAAAAGTTTCAACCCATGCACAGCACTGAAGCAGCCCTTTTTAAGAGTTTTTAATGATCTGCTCCTAGACACCGACTCAGGTAGCCCAGCTGTCCTGGTGCTGTTAGACCTGACAGCTGTGGACCATAGCATCCAGTTGTCACGGCTTGAGCAGTCCACTGGCATCACAAGCTCTGCCCTTGCATGGTTCAGGTCTTACCTGACAGACTGTAGCTTCTCAGTGCAGCTAGGTGCCTTCTCCTCTGCCAAAGCCCCTCTTACCTGTGGGGTTCCCCAAGGCTCTATTCTGGGCCCCATCCTTTTTCTACTGTACATACTGCCCCTAGGTTAAATTCTTACAAAACACGATATTCCCTTCTACTGCTACGCCGACGATGTACAGATCTATCTGCCTCTCAAAGCAAATGTCAAACACTCACTACAGCAGTTGATGGACTGCTTAGCAGAGATAAAATCCTGGCTGAGCAAAATACTTTCTCAACCTCAACGATAACAAGACTGAGGTCATCTTTTTTGGACCCCAACCTCCAGCCTCTCCGGTTGATATTCTGGGCTCTCTCAATAAAAACATCCTCCCCTCTGTCATAAACCTTGGAGTGACCTTCAATAGCACTTTTAAATTCGACAAGCAGGTCAGCAGCGTAGTCAAATCCTGCTTTTTAAATAAGACTATTGGCCAAAACCAAGTCGTATTTATCTTTTAAAGACTTAGAAAAGGTTATTAATGCCTTCGTATCCTCAAGACTGGATTACTGCAACGCTCTATACGTGGGTATGGACCAGGCCTCAATTAAACGCCTGCAGCTAGTCCATAACGCAGCTGCACGTCTTCTGACTGGCCACAAAAAGCGTGACCACATCACCCCAATTCTGGCCTTACTACACTGGTTTCCAATTCGGTTCCGAATTGATTTTAAAATCCTTTTATTTGTTTTTAAAGCACTAAATGGGCTGGCTCCTGCCTATATAGCCAAACTCCTTCATCGCTACACCCCAGCCAGAGCTTTAAGGTCTGCTGACCAGCTGTTGCCGATAGTGCCCAAGACCAGGCTCAAAACCAGAGGGCACCGAGCCTTCGCAGCAGCTGGCCCTAGGCTCTGGAACACTCTGCCCCTCCATGTGAGGTTCTACTCTTAAAACACACTTCTTCTCCCTGGCCTTTTAGTCAGAGCGGAGCACAACTCTTGACTTTTGCCTGTGTTTTTTATATATCTGTTTTTAATTGTTTTGTTTTTTTTGTGATTGTAGTAATGTGTTTTTATTACATGTACAGCACTTTGGCTCGACCAAACATTGTAATTCCCCAGTATTTACTAAGATGTAATGTTTCATTTTACCTTCTAAATAAATATCATTTTCTGTCATTAGATCACATTGAACCGGAGCCCGATAACCTGGTCATGGGTGTGAGCGTCAGAAACCTGGTGAAAATCTACAAGAAAGGAGCCAAACTGGCCGTCAATCACCTGAACCTAAAGTTCTACGAGGGGCAGATCACTTCCTTCCTCGGACACAACGGAGCAGGCAAAACCACCACCATGTAAGCAGCCGTCTTGCTGAGCTGAGGTCTACCACTGTGTTCAATGATGATGAGTATGAGGGCAACTTTGAGGTTTACTTTTCCAAGGATTTCAAGTAGAACTTAGGTTGAATGCAATTTGAGTAGATGCCATGCCATCTTTTGGGTTATTAATGGGGGATTATATAGTTACTAAATCAGCATCAGTTCAGTCTTTCTTATTTGTATTACTAATTTAAAGTGGAAGGTGTGCTTTAACTAAGTATATATTCTAATGTGTCTGATGTTCGTCAGATCGGTCCTGACTGGCCTGTTCCCACCTACCTCGGGCACTGTCTACATTAAGGGAATGGACATCCGCCATGACATGGACATCATCCGGAGGACACTGGGAGTTTGTCCACAGCACAATGTCCTGTTCGACATGTAAGGCTTGTCTTTCTGGCATCTGACAGTTACTGCACTGCTCTTTGATTGTTTTTGTGTGATTATTTATGAAATGACTCATGCACTCACTCTTTCTTTGAATCCCTTTTCCTCAGACTAACAGTGGAGGAGCATGTTTGGTTTTATGGGTGCCTGAAGGGTTTATCTGAAGCAGAGGTGAAAGCTGAGATGGACACTCTGCTGGAAGACGTCGGCCTGCTGCACAAACGACATGAACAGACCAAAAACCTCTCTGGTAGACTTGCTAGGTTGTATAATGACTGCATATATTTTATTGAGGGTGTTTCATCTTTAAAAATAAATCTGTTACAAATGTAAACGCCCTCTTGTTTTTCTGTCAGGTGGCATGCAGAGGAAGCTGTCTGTGGCGATCGCGTTTGTCGGAGGCTCGAAGGTGGTTGTTCTGGATGAGCCCACAGCAGGGGTTGATCCTTACTCCCGCAGAGGGATCTGGGATTTGCTGCTCAAATATAGAAAAGGTGAAGGACAACAGCTTGAGATCTCACTGTTTTTTAAATAAGGGTAAACATTTTAAAAGGCCGTAACCCCAAAAGTTCACAAAGGCATTTAAGCCTCAACCTCCAAAACAACAATGCTTTTTTGGAGTTACTACCTTAAAGCTCTTTTTTGTCTTAACTTCAATTACAAGATTACTTCATCACAAAAGAGAAGAAATAGTCAATCTGTATTCCCCCTCTCTGTCCCCCTCAGACCGGACCATCATCCTGTCCACTCACTACATGGATGAGGCAGAGCTGCTAGGCGATCGGATCGCCATCATCTCTCAGGGGAAGCTGTGCTGCTATGGCTCACCACTCTTCCTGAAGTCCCGCCTTGGATCTGGCTACTACCTCACTGTGGTGAAGAGGGAGGGACTGGAGACCAGCACTCCCAGCAGCACCAGTATCTGCACCAGCACAAGCAACAGCACCAGCACCAGCAAGCTGCCTCCTCTCAAGGTCTGTTTTTATCCCTCTCTAAACTGTAATTAATGAGTCACGTATTTATGCTTTGCTTCACATTCAAGCCGTTACATGCATACACCAAATATATTTTCATGACAAAAAACTAAAGTTTGCATTTTTGTGTTTATATCTTGGAAAGATCCTGTTCAGTAAATTAGATGGGGTGATTACAAAAGTGTGGGAAGGACATAAAGAAAAAAATAATATGTAAAATGGCATGCACCTAAAGCAGTGCTTCTCAAAGTGTGGTCCGCGGACGACCACCACTGGTGGTCCGTGAGCGCCCCCTAGTGGTCCGTGAGTATATTGGTAAAATTTCTTATTTTAAATAAATACATATATTTAAGTTTACAGCACTCTCGTGGGAAAATCTCCGCAATGGAGCGAGGTTAAGTTTCACTTTCGATTGCATGATATAGCCCAGCGCAACACCTTCATCACACATGTTGCCACTTGTTTGTACCATTTTCAGGCGATTTGTAATCTGTGTAAGTGGTCCTTGGTATGAAAAAGTCTGAGAAACACTGACCTAAAGGAAATGAAGGTGTCCTTAAGGGCTTTGAAAGAAGTCTGTAAAAAATGCATTATCATTATATACATGTCCTACTAATATCTTTGTGACTGTAGTCACGCCTAGACTACTGCAACTCCCTCCTGGCTGGTCTACCTGCATATGCCATCCGACCTCTGCAGCTCATCCGGAATGCAGCTGCTCGTCTGGTCTTCAACCTTCCTAAATTCTCCCACACCACGCTGCTCCTCCGCACCCTTCACTGGCTTCCGGTAACTGCTAGAATCCACTTCAAGACAATGGTACTTGCCTACCATGCTGCAAATGGATCTGGCCCTTCCTACATCCAGGACATGGTTAAACCGTACACCCCAACACGTGCACTCTGCTCTGCATCAGCCAAACGGCTCGCTGCAAATGCACTGCGAGGGGGACCCAAGTTCCCATCAGCAAAGACACGTGGGTTTGCTATCCTGGCTCCAAAATGGTGGAATGAGCTCCCCATTGACATCAGGACAGCAGAAAGCTTACACACCTTCCGGCGCAGACTGAAAACTCATCTCTTTCGACTCCACTTTGAGCGATAGAACTATTAACAAAGCACTTACAGTGGGGCAAACAATTATTTAGTCAGCCACCAATTGTGCAAGTTCTCCCACTTAAAAAGATGAGAGAGGCCTTTAATTTTCATCCTAGGTATACCTCAACTATGAGAGACAAAATGAGAACAAAAAATTCATGCAGATCTCCTCTAGAGCAGTGATGTTTTGGGGCTGTCGCTGGGCAACACAGACTTTCAACTCCCTCCAAAGATTTTCTATGGGGTTGAGATCTGGAGACTGGCTAGGCCACTCCAGGACCTTGAAATGCTTCTTACGAAGCCACTCCTTCGTTGCCCGGGCGGTGTGTTTGGGATCATTGTCATGCTGAAAGACCCAGCCACGTTTCATCTTCAATGCCCTTGCTGATGGAAGGAGGTTGTCACTCAAAATCTCACGATACATGGCCCCATTCATTCTTTCCTTTACACGGATCAGTCGTCCTGGTCCCTTTGCAGAAAAACAGCCCCAAAGCATGATGTTTCCACCCCCATGTTTCACAGTAGGTATGGTGTTCTTTTGATGCAACTCAGCATTCTTTCTCCTCCAAACACGTCTAGTTGAGTTTTTACCAAAAAGTTCTATTTTGGTTTCAACTGACCATATGACATTCTCCCAATCCTCTTCTGGATCATCTAAATGCACTCTAGCAAACTTCAGACGGGCCTGGACATGTACTGGCTTAAGCAGGGGGACACGTCTGGCACTGCAGGATTTGAGTCCCTGGCGGCGTAGTGTGTTACTGATGGTAGCCTTTGTTACTTTGGTCCCAGCTCTCTGCAGGTCATTGACTAGGTCCCCCCGTGTGGTTCTGGGATTTTTGCTCACCGTTCTTGTGATCATTTTGACCCCACGGGGTGAGATCTTGCGTGGAGCCCCAGATCGAGGGAGATTATCAGTGGTCTTGTATGTCTTCCATTTTCTAATAATTGCTCCCACAGTTGATTTCTTCACACCAAGCTGCTTACCTATTGCAGGTTCAGTCTTCCCAGCCTGGTGCAGGTCTACAATTTTGTTTCTGGTGTCCTTTGACAGCTCTTTGGTCTTGGCCATTGTGGAGTTTGGAGTGTGACTGTTTGAGGTTGTGGACAGGTGTCTTTTATACTGATAACGAGTTCAAACAGGTGCCATGAATACAGTTAACAAGTGGAGGACAGAGGGGGCTCTTAAAGAAGAAGTTACAGGTCTGTGAGAGCCAGAAATCTTGTTTGTTTGTAGGTGACCAAATACATATTTTACCGAGGAATTTACCAATTAATTAATTAAAAATCAGACAATGTGATTTTCTGGAATTTCTTTTCTCCTCCTGTCTCTCATAGTTGAGGTATACCTAGGAAGAAAATTACAGGCCTCTCATCTTTTTAAGTGGGAGAACTTGCACAATTGGTGGCTGACTAAATACTTTTTTGCCCCACTGTATATACTAATAAAGGACTGGCTTATCTAAAGCCAGTTGAGTAGCACTTGACATTTTTTAGCTCTATGAAACCTGATGTACTTATATGAATCCCACCTCCAATCAGAGACCAGACCACATTCACTTTATTTAAATCAAAGCTCAAAATATGGTTAGTGGGGAATCAGCTCTGCCGGCACTGACCCAATCTTCTGCTCCTTACAACATTACATTACATTACATTTAGCTGACGCTTTTATCCAAAGCGACTTACAATAAGTACATTCGACCAGGAAGATACAACCTTGAAGAAAACAGAATCATATAAGTACATCAGGTTTCATAGAGCCAAACATTTCAAGTGCTACTCAACTGGCTTTAGATAAGCCAGTCCTTTATTAGTATATAAGTGCTTTGTTAATAATTCTATCGCTCGAAGTGGAGTCTAAAGAGATGAGTTTTCAGTCTGCGCCGGAAGGTGAGCAAGCTATCTGCTGTCCTGATGTCAATGGGGAGCTCATTCCACCATTTTGGAGCCAGGATAGCAAACCCACGTGTTTTTGCTGATGGGAACTTGGGTCCCCCTCGCAGTGCGGGTGCAGCGAGCTGTTTGGCTGATGCAGAGCGGAGTGCACGTGCTGGGGTGTACGGTTTAACCATGTCCTGGATGTAGGAAGGGCCAGATCCATTCACTGCATGGTACGCAAGTACCAGTGTCTTGAAGTGGATTCTAGCAGTTACTGGAAGCCAGTGAAAGGAGCGGCGTGGTGTGGGAGAATTTAGGAAGGTTGAAGACCAGACGAGCAGCTGCCTATGCACAAGATGCTACAACCCACTGCCTGTGTTTTGTTTTAATGTTCTGTATTTTAAATTGTTTTATTTAAGTATCCCAGTAATGTCTGTTGCATGTTTTAAATGTATTGTATTTACTTGTTTAAAATGAAATGTGTTTTAGGTTGACTTTTAAAATCTGCCCAGGGACTACAGATGAAAAATAGCCTCTTGGCTAACTCTGGCACATTTACAGAAATGTTCATTAATGTGCACTGTCCCTGTTAAATAAATGAATAAATAAATTCTGTTTTCTTCAAGTTTGTATTTTGTTGGTCGAACGCACTTATTGTAAGTCGCTTTGGATAAAAGCGTCAGCTAAACGCAATGTAATGTAGTTTCCTCTGTAGACTTTAAGAAGTCTTCTTTGTGTTTTTAGGACAGTGAATCATCCATGAGTGAAGACACCGGCCTGGGAAGTGAGGAGAGCAACTCGTGTGAGTCTTTAATTCCCGTTCGGCCTTTACAATTTTAGTTTTGGAGGATTTTAATTTGTGAAAACCACCAGTTTGACGATTGAAGAGATTACTCACAGCATGATCTCTCTCTTTAACCTCGTCTCCACGGGCAGACCTTGCGGCGCTGCTCTCCCTGGCGCAGCAACACATCCCTGGGGCGAGGCTGGTGGAGGAGTCTGGGCGCGAGGCGGTGCTCAACCTGCCGCAGGCGGCTGCCAAGGACAGCAGCCTGGCCGTCTTCCTGGCCGAACTGGACAAGAGGCTGGGCGAGCTGGGCGTCAGCAGCTACGGCCTGTCGGACAGCACTCTTGAGGAGGTGAGACTTTTACATCGGTTTTTAATCGATACATACTGTAGGCTACATATGCTATTTGATCCACTTGCTTTTCACACACTGTTCAATTCAAAAGAAAATGAAATGGATGTAAATATGAATAATTATATGAAAATATAATATGAAAAACAATATAAACGTAATCATAGTTATTTAAGATGCTTCATACTTAAGAGTTATTTTGCCCTCACTATGCGTGTAATGTACTAAATGTCCAATGCAGCCAGCTGAACACTTCCAATCCAGAACCAATACATGTTGAACACAACAATTGGCTTTTAAGGTTTCTTAATGAAAACAGAGACAAAAAAGGGACAGTTCAGACCAATAGGGACAACACTTCTTTGAGACTCTGCTTAACAACTCAGCTTGTTAAGCGGCTGGCTTAAGAGCGTGCGTAGTTTGCGTGCGTGCGCAACATGTCATCAGCGCCTCACATTTTAACTCTTGAACTCATCCAAGATTCCCTTTGCCATTGTGCGTATGACAACAAATAGCAAAGCACTTGTCGTCCCACCTGTGTGATCTGCAGGAGCTCAGCCAGGTCTAATCAGCAGTGTTGGATATTTGTGGAGCAGCCAAGGTCTTAGTGGGTTTAACATTAGCATCAGATTAGCACTGATAGCTAAGTCTGATGACTTTACTCAGTCTGAATAACCGCTCGGTCTCTTCTTACCGCTGCAAAGCTTTTTTTACTGCCACCTGCTGTCAGCTGTCAGGGCCTGAAAATCATTTTAAGGGCTGTTACCTAACCCTAACCCAGACCTGGCAATGTAACTCTCACTAACCTCAACTAAAGGAATAATCTTGTTGTGTTTTATTATGCCCATTCTTCTCATTTCAAGATCTTTTTACGAGTGGCTGAGGAAACAGGGGTCGATGCTGACCCAGAGCTGCAGGCTGAGTCTCCCAGCAGGCAGCAGCCGTCAGCCGGGCAACGGGTGGAGAGGCAAGATGCTGAAGAGCCAGAAACAGGTCTGCACAAACACTTCCAGGCACAGATTTTTGTACATACCACACATTGTTTCCATGTACAGTGAGTCTGCTGTTTCGTCTCCAACTTTCATTGTTTGTTTCCATAATTGCTGCCAGGAAGGAAAAGGCTTCGTAAGCAAGGTACTTTCTGATCATCCTGTACTAAAAAACACCATCAGATGGAAAAAGAGATACTTCTTGAACACACACTCATAACCTTTAACTGTGAAAGTATAGAAATAAGAGGCTTGCTTGTTTTCAATAGCTTTACATTTAAATTCCACATTCGTTGTCATGTCGTGTTTCACATCAAGAAATTTTCTATCGCTGTGACCCAACCCAACCCCCCGACCCAAGTGTCTTAATCTTATCACAGTTGGACAGCACTGACAGGATTCTACCTGTGTTTTCTCCTGCTTGCAGAACCTCAAGAGACGGACCTGCTGAGTGGAGATGGCCGAGGGGGGGTCCCGCTGACGGGCTGGTGGCTGACCTGGCAGCAGCTCAGGGCTCTCTTCATTAAACGCTGGCTTTACGCTCGAAGGAGCCGCAGGGGCTTCTTTGCTCAGGTGATGACAAATATCAGCAGCAGCTGTTAGAGAGCGAGATTCAAAGGCCATCCATCATCACAGAGTTTATTTTTTTCATAATGAGAGCAAGTGCTCTCTTCTCTCCGGCAGTCAGTTGACTAATCAGTTAGTTTTGGATTTGTTGTTGCTAATCCTTTCTCCATATGTTTGTGTTGAAGTGACTGAAGGGGAAAAAACGTTTTTGATTACTCCAGTGTTGAGCTGGAATGTAATGTCCTCCGTCAGTGTAGGTCTACTTCAAGTGTTTGATCATGCTCAGGTTCAGACTGTTATAATATGTTTACACAACAGTAAGCGAATAAGCCTACAGAAAAATACATTTTTTTATTGAAATACATTTTTTAATCTGGTATGATAGTTTTTGAGTTAACATAATTCTCGCTTGTCTGGTTCTGAAATCGGTTGCTGCTCTGACTCAACACTGGACGATCAGAAATTGTTTAGCCCATTACTCACTTAAACACAGGAATGTGGGAAAACAGGATTTAGGTTGAAATATACCAAAGTTACCCTTTCACAACAAAACGAAAGTCAGTTTCTCTGTGCTACTCTATTTCCATGGCTGTTATTCATTCTCTCTGTGTAAGTTGTTCAGCTGATGGCTGTTTGCGATTCAGATTGTGCTGCCGGCTGTGTTCGTGCTGAT
Source organism: Notothenia rossii (assembly GCF_949606895.1). Classification (NCBI taxonomy): domain Eukaryota; kingdom Metazoa; phylum Chordata; class Actinopteri; order Perciformes; family Nototheniidae; genus Notothenia; species Notothenia rossii. The sequence continues at coordinate 79,345,900 of NC_136912.1, read as the reverse complement.
CGCCTTGCTCTTCAGCCTCATCGTTCCTCCCTTTGGGAAGTATCCCTCCCTGCAGTTGCAGCCCTGGATGTACGGGGAACAGTTCACCTTCTTCAGGTAGGCCTCCACCCAAACATTCACTCTGACCTTAATCAATACACAACAGATTTATAATATGTTTCCTCTGCTGTAAATTGGTTGGGTCTACCGTGTGGAATAACTCCTCCCCTCTGGTTAAATATTTACAGCAATGATGAACCTGGGAACCCGGCCATGAAGAACCTACTGGAAGCTCTGCTGGAACAGCCAGGTTTTGGTACCAAATGCATGGAGAGAGAGGACAACAGCACGTAAGAGACAACCCCTCTGAATACAGTGTACAATGTGTGTTAGCAGAATCAAAAGGAACAGTGATGAAGTTAGCGGGACACATGGTTCTGAAAATCAGGACTTAGAAGATAGTGAGTAAGAACACACTGAAGCAAAAGTAGTGGTAGTTGTATTTACTTAAACCACACATCTTTACTTCCTGTTTTCCGTTCAGGATTCCTGTGTGTGAAGACGAGCGGGGGGGCCTGTTCATGCGGCCGCAGTTGTCTTATTCTTCCTGGCAGATGTTCAGCAGAGGCAACTGGAGTAGACACAAACCGTCGCCTGACTGTCAGTGTAGCACGGAGGACGTCCGGCGGATGCTCCCCGACTGCCCGCAGGGGGCCGGGGGTCTGCCGCCTCCACAGGTCAGTGGCTGTCAGACTGACCTATCAGAATGCAGTGTTTAATTATCTGACCTAAACACCTGGGATTGCAGATTCAAAACACCACCAATGCACATGCACATATTAACATTAAATACCCTTGATCTCCGGTCATTTCAAATGGAGCCAAAAGCACATACCGGGACAAAATGTTATATTACAGTTAATAGGGAAATACAAATACTGTCTATGGAAATGAATCTTAATGTGTCTGTATTTGGCTCCTGAGATCTTTTTGATTTGTTTTCTTTTAGAGAAAGAGGCTGACTGGAGACACCCTCCTAAATCTGACAAGTTATAACATCTCTGATTACCTGGTTAAAACCTACTCTCAGATCCTCAAGAAAAGGTACTTAATACACATTTTAAAAATGCATTACAGTTAAAAATATTCTTTACAAATTAACGTTTTACTTCTGTGTCATTTGCAGCATAAAAACCAAGAAGTGGGTAAATGAATTCAGGTAAGCTCCTGATTTTAAAGCATCATTTTGGAAGCAAAATATCTGCAGTAACACTATGCACGTGATGACATTTCAATAAGACTGCCAAGAAACAAACTTTTATACTGCTCTGTGTTGCAGATACGGGGGTTTCTCCCTGGGGGGCAGCTCCACTCAGACCTTATCTCAGGTGCATCATGTCCAAGACTCCATCGCGGCCATCAGGACTCGATATCGAGTTCCACAGGTATAAGTAAGCTTCAGGGATGTTCCACTGATCCTGCTGTTGTCCTGAATACATCTGACGTTCTTTAATTCCTCACAGAACAGTTCACTGGATCATTTGCTAAACAGACTGCCAGATTTTCTAGGAGGACTGAACAGTCAAAACAATGTCAAGGTAAATGTGATTCTGTGTGTCTCTTTTTACTTTATGTTCAGTCTGTATTTACAGGAAGAATCTAACCTAAAACACTTTGACATTTTTCTCCTTTTCTTTTCTGTAATCAGGTGTGGTACAATAACAAGGGATGGCATTCAATGGTTTCATTTGTCAACGTGATGAACAACGGCCTGCTGAGAGCCAGTCTGGACCCCGGTCCAGAGAGGAGGAAATACGGCATCACTGCCTACAACCACCCGCTCAACCTCACCAAGGAACAACTCACAGAAATGGCTATGTGAGTTCAAAGCTGTGGACTTTTGGGATGGATTTAGTTTACTGTGCTTGTTATATTACCTCAATTTGTATAAAGAAATAAATCCATCTTGGTCAGGGCCTTAAGGACAGATGGATTAGTGTCTAAAGGCAGATTTTGACAGTAAAAGGCTGCAACAAAAATGCAACCTTTAAACCAAAATGAGTGGAAACCAATAGCTGCGTGGAAGGTAAAATATTTTCACAACATGCATACAGTATTACTGTACAACAAAATGATGCTTCAATAATTGGTGCGCAGTAAGGGGAAGCATACATTAAAAACAAATATTTTGGGTCAGAAACCAATCAACACATTTACCAAAAACCTCCTGAACAATTGATTTCCTAATTGAATATCTGAAGTTAAACAGGATGTGATGGTTACACCGTCTATATATTGTGTATGTTAACGAGTGTTGCTCTGTACCTGACTTGTGTTTCTCCCTGCCTCCTCTGTCAGGATGACCACATCAGTGGACGTTCTAGTTTCCATCTGCGTGATCTTTGCCATGTCCTTTGTGCCGGCCAGCTTCATCCTTTTCCTGATTGAAGAGCGAGTCAGCAAAGCCAAACACCTTCAGTTTGTAAGCGGAGTCAAACCGATCCTCTACTGGCTGGCCAACTTCAGCTGGGACATGGTCAGTTCTGAGGAAGAGGAAACATTTTACTATCAGCCAGATTTCCGGTGCTTGGATTTCACAAAAATATAAAAAGAAATCTCAAATTAAATGTAATATATACATCTAAATCTCAACCTTTACCAAGATCTGCAGAAGGTTCAAGCTAAATATGTTTTTAACCTCGCTCAAATTTTGTTCCAACTTAATGAAACATCCTGTTGCCCCACCAATGCAGCTTTTTGCATTTTCTTCAGTTAAGGGGATGCATTTTGGGGTTTTTACATCTTGACCCGGTGTACAAATGTACTTTTCTTCAATAATCTGCATTCGAATATTCTCAATAGAAACATTTTTCAATGTTCAAATGTTTTGGTTGTCCTCTTTCAGTTGAACTACACCGTCCCGGCCACCATGGTGGTGCTGATCTTCATCTGCTTCCAGCAGCAGTCGTACGTCTCTGAGACCAACCTGCCGGCTCTCATCCTGCTGCTCCTGCTCTACGGGTACGACCAGGCTCGGGCTCCACTCACTGCTATCCTCACTGCTGCTCTTCTAATACCATGCACAATCAAGTGTCACAATAATATGATCTAATCGTCTCTTTCAATCTGTTTGCTCCAAACACAACTATCAAAGCAAACGCATTTATCGCCATGATCATAAATGTTCTCATTAGACACAATCATTTATTTTATAGATGTAACCCACCTATTGTCCGGGTTTAATTAGTGTGTAACAAAAGTGAAGAATCTGAATTGATTAACATAATTATCCGTTGTAGGTGGTCCATCACCCCTCTGATGTACCCAGCATCCTTTCTGTTCTCCGTGCCCAGCACAGCCTACGTGGTCCTGACCTCCATCAACCTCTTCATTGGAATCAATGGCAGCATCGCCACCTTCGTCCTGGAGCTGTTTGTTGACGAGGTACTAACGGAGACAAATATGTATTTATTAAATAATTAATTTCTTTCTTTCGGTACAAATATTCATAAGTCTGAGGTTTTTAATCATTAAGAAGGTATAAGGTAAAAACGCACACGGTACTGCTGCAAAGCCCCCCTCCTCTCACTTACTGCTGCCTGATGTCTTGTCTCTCATCATTTGAACATTGCAAATGCAGAGTTCTGGTTGACAAATAAAACAACAGGGGTGCTTTATTGAATTTCATTTCATTTTGTTTCGTCTTTTCTTTCTAGCATCTGAACGAGGTGAACAGGATCCTGAAGAAGGTGTTTCTTATCTTCCCTCATTTCTGCCTGGGACGAGGACTCATTGACATGGCCAAAAACCAGGCCATGTCCGACGCCTTCCAGAGACTGGGTACGTGAATATCCTTCTCAAATAGTTGTCTAAAACTCTGCACAGTATTTCAAAGCTGAATATGATTTTTCTGAGGAATCATAAAAGTCTGAGCTTTTGCTGCTTGATTGCTGTGGTGATTGTGTGCTGGACTTTGAATATATCAGATATAGCAACTTGTTTCTGTGTTATAGGACCCCTTTCTGAATTAGTTACCATTTGTTACATTTCTCTTTGGAGTTATTTTGTGGATACTTTAACACTCGAACTGCCTATTAGACTGCAGCCAACACAAATCACGTAAGACATTTCAATATATGTGTTTGTGATTGTGTGTGGTTTTGCTCCTCCAGGCACAAAGCAGACTCTGGACCCTCTTCAGTGGGACTTTGTAGGGAAGAACCTGTTTGCCATGGCAGTTGAGGGTCTTGTCTTCTTCATCTTCACCATACTGCTGCAATATAAATTCTTCATTAATTTCAGGTACGTTTTTAACAACTATTTGAATATTATTAATAACATTCAGACAGAAGTTGAGGTTGGAATCAAGCTACAGCATCTGCACCAAAATGCCTTTGTCTGAATGTCTTTCATTTTTGTAAAACACCTTGAATTGCCTTGTGTTGAAAGGTGCTATATAAATAAACTTGCCTTGTCTTACCAAAGTGATTGTGAAGAAACACATTTCTAAAAAGTAGATTTGAAAAATAAATGTTCAGCAAACAAATGAGTGCTGTCTCTGTGGAACATCAGGAAGACAATGTTACACTGCGCCATAGTGACACATGTTACAGTTTGATCTTGTATGTCTCCGTTCAGGCCGTGGTGGTCCGAGCCTGAGGTGCCTCCTCTTGGTCCGGAGGACGAAGACGTAGCCAGGGAGAGAGAGAGGGTGATAAGTGGCAAAGCCCAGTCAGACATCCTAACCATGTTAGACCTGAGCAAGGTAAACATCTGCATTCAGCCCACATTGATTTGTTTCCTGCTGCAGCGTTATGAATTTCTGCTTGATCATAAAACAAAAAACCTTTTGGTTTGCAGGTTTATAAAGCAGGCAAGATGCCGGCAGTCGATCGTCTCTGCCTCGGGATTCCTCGGGGAGAGGTGGGAGGAGAAAGAAGCCTCTGTATATTCCAGCAATGTTTGGACTAAATTACTGTTTACTAAATTACTAATACAACAAATCTTCAAAAGGATGTAGTCCCTGTTGCTGAATTTGTTTCTCCTTGTGTTTATGTCAGAATCTGAATTCTCTGTATTAGTGCATATAAATATATAAGATAAGAAGATAGTATTAAAATTAAATGAAAATAATAAATTACTATAAAATATTTGTGTCCTCCAGTGTTTTGGCCTGCTGGGGGTGAACGGCGCAGGAAAAACCTCCACTTTTCGCATGCTGACCGGAGACACAAGCATCACCTACGGAGAGGCTTTCCTGAATCAACACAGGTACAAACCCTCCGCTATTCAAAAGCTTTGTTCTACTAAGTGAGTTACATCAAATGAAATGTAAACTTTAGCTTATAATCTTTCCTTACTATAAGAGGAAATTCATAATAAGAGAAAGGAAAGATTTACTTGGAATATTTTCTCTCTTGACATGTCAATAACAACTTTTAAACCATGATTCTATTTCATTATGGGGCATTATTTGTCTCATATTTAGAATTATTCCTGAATGTTATGTGTCAAAGAGATATTGTAAAAGAGATATCTAAATGCTGCTTCTGTGATGAAATAAAGAATACATTAAATAAAAAAAGATAAGTATTGTTCTAGCTGTTGACTCTGTCTCTGTGGTTCTCAGTGTGACAACAGAGATGGAGCGAGTGCACCAGCTGATGGGTTACTGTCCGCAGTTTGACGCCATCAGCGACCTGCTGACGGGTCGGGAACATCTGGAGCTGTACGCCCGCCTGCGGGGAGTTTCAGAAGAGTCTGTCGCCAAGGTAACATGTAGGAATAACTCACACCAAAAAACAAGACATTTGAGTTTTGTGATTTCTGAATTTGTCTGACGCAGTTAAATAATTAACATGACAGGTATATTAGGCTACACTGTGATAGACTCTATAGTAATGTACCTGTTCTGCTGTCCTGCAGGTGGCGCAGTGGGGCGTGACGAAGCTGGGACTCACCCAGTACTCTGAGCGGGAGGCGGGAGGATACAGCGGAGGCAACAAGAGAAAACTCTCTACCGCCATCTCCCTCATCGGGGCTCCGCCTGTTATATTCCTGGTGAGAAACGATTCACCAAACAGCTGGAGAGCAACCGCCAATCTCTCCTCCAAGGATAAAAGTTAATACCACTAGATAACTTGGATGGACATGGGGAAAAAGCCCTATGATTTTACATTTTCTAAATTAAAAAACACAAACTTCCGCTGCAAAATCATCATAGATTTTGCATTTAAAACTTCACAGCTGTCACCTCAAGATACAAATAAATGTACTGCTATTATACTCTTGTTACCTTGATTATGTGGGGAATAACTAACTTAATGATTGGTGCTACTCACTTATAAGCAGTGTTGGGCAAGTTACTTTTAAAAAGTAACTAGTAATAGTTATAGTTACTGCTCTCAAAAAAGTAACTAGTTACTTTATTAGTTACTAAATTGTAAAAGTAACTAGTAACAAGTTACTTTACTTTACTTTAAAAAATAATAACAATACATATACAAGTTGTTGTGTTGTTCTGTGGCACAGTAAGAGAAAAGACAATTCCCCATCATTGTAGCAATTATCCTTCTGAAATGTAGTGGAACAATACAACACAAAAGATATGTTTAGACATTTTGACAGGCATCTTTATTGTAGCCTCAACAATCAAGTTCTAAGTAGTGCACTTGTAGTGCAATATGAAATAAAACAACTACACTCTTTTGGCAGTGTACACATTAACAACAACTACATTATTTTGGCAGTGTAACAATTAAACAAGAACTACACTCTTTTGGCAGTAACAATTAAATAAATAATAAACTGTAAGACTGACACTGAAGACAAACAAACTATTTTCAGCCTCACAAAAACAAACTAACAGTAAAATAATTTACCTCACATCTGGCCATTTAGCATAAACAAAATCAATAATGGTGGATAAACTTAAGAAGAGGTGCTTTCAGCCTTTAAGTAATACTTTGAGATGCTTTTCAGTAAGGCTGGTGGTGGGTGTTGCCGTGTTTGTGTGTCTGTGTATTTTCCCCATAAGGCAAGACCCGCCAACTCTGTCTCTGATTGGCTTACCCTGAAATCTTACCCCGCGTTAACTAATCATCACTCCTCTCTGGTCACTTTCACTTTTCCATGGTACTGTGAGAGGACATCACTGTATCCGCCTGTAAGTTACATCCGCAGGGAGATTCGGTTCAGTTGGATCACATAATGTAACGCAGTCACGCACCCATTTAAATCACAGTAACTATAACGGCATTACTGAATGGGATTAGGTAACCAGTAACGTTATTAGTTACCGCAAAAGGTAGTTGCGTTACAGTAACACGTTAGTTTGTAACGCGTTAGACCCAACACTGCTTATGAGTAGCAAGCTTATATTTATAATTCTTTCTTATTATGATTGTTCCCTTGATGTTTCATTTCTTATTAGGATGAGCCCACCACTGGCATGGACCCAAAAGCCAAAAGGTTTCTGTGGAACTGCATCGTCAGCGTCACCAAAGAGGGGAGGGCTGTAGTCCTCACCTCACACAGGTAGGAGCAGGTGTACACTAAATATTTTTGTATACTAAATACATGGCAGGCACAACTTCCTGTTCCTTTAATAGAGCACTGAAACATCTAAATGAATATTCTGCTGCTTCATCACATCCCTCCTAAGAATGTCCTCATAGTGTATGTATAACAAATGTTTACGGTGTTTTTATCTTGTACGGTCAGTATGGAGGAATGTGAGGCTCTCTGCACCAGAATGGCCATCATGGTGAACGGCAGATTCCAGTGTCTTGGATCTGTACAACACTTGAAGAACAGGTAAGCTTACTTATTTCTGTGTAACCTCCATAACACAAGTTAAACAATGAATGAATGTTGGAGATTTGGGTTGTTTTATGTCTCACATCTCCACTGCGCCTAACTAAACCCCTCGCCTGTATCAGTTTTCAAACGCAAAGCGTGCTCCCTGATGTTCCCATGGAGATGAAACAATCTCTTTACAAGCTAGCAAAATGTATATAGGTTATTAAAATATTGCACATTTCATAGACACAAGTCAAAAAGTTCTTAACTGTCAAGGAACTAAAAAGTAAATAAGAATCACGTACAGAATCAAACGATAAACCAGATCAAATATACAAGGGGAAAACATGCATAGGACATAACTTAAAACTAAATATACAGTATATCTGCAATATAGATCTACTGTAAATACCATTCTGAGTTTAACTTTTTCTATATTGTGTGTTTTTATAATTAAATTCCATTAAGCTGTATTCATTAATTGTATTCATTAAATGTCGATATCTCCCAGGTTTGGTGATGGCTACACCATTGTTCTCCGTCTGATGGAAAACATGCCGGAGCCGGCCTCGTGCCCCATCAGCAGCTTCATGCAGAGCTCTTTCCCCAGCATCGAGCTGAAGGAGCGCCACCAGAGCGTGCTGCAGTTCCAGCTGCCCTCACACGCCTGCTGCCTGGCTCGGGTCTTCGAGGTTCTGGCAAACAACCACGAGGAGCTGGGCATCATCGACTTCTCGGTTTCACAGACCACTCTGGACCAGGTGAGAGCAACTCAAAATCCTGCATCTTGTGATGTAATGGTGCTGAACCGTGATTTTCTGTGGATAGAACTAAACCAATCTTTACATCTTAAATATCCTTAATGGAGCCAGTGAGTCATTTGCTCAATGGATGCTATTTCCCATGAGGCTTTGCTCTCTGGCTGGTTTTACAGTAAGGCAGCATCAATTAAATGATGAACAAACTATTGTTAAATTGACAATCACATGTCGACAATAAAGAGTATTGATAACCGTACTATATAACTCTAATTCGTATCTGCATTACCTATATTATCACGCACTCTCATTATTTGACATGAGTATGTGAAATATTACAATGGTACAACATGTAGATCATCTTTTTATTTCAAGTTACAGTGTACTTAATGAGGGGTTGCCAAGTTGTATCAAATGGAAAAAGAGAAGGTGTTCATTAAATCTTCCAGCCACATTTATTGATATTTGGTGCAGCAGTTCTGTTCCAATATGTGAAAAATGATTATTATTATAGTTTATTGTATTTTGTTACTATTTATGCAATTTTTCAGGAAGAAATCTAGTTTCAACTCTTGAGCAGTTTGTTGGTTTTATTTTAAAAGTGGTCAGTTCAGAGATATTAGGAAAATAAATTTGATGGCTAACTGACCATCATTACTGTCAGAGCAAACCAGGCTAATTTAAATCAATCAAACAATGACATTAAACCTGATTCATTTTTATAGGTGTTTGTCAACTTTGCCAAAGAGCAGAAGGATGACGACATCCTCACTGATGTTATCATCAGCAACAGTACAGTACAGACCAAACTGACCACTTTGGTTAACAGGGTTAACCCTCCCACCATCCTTCCACTGCCGCCCATCACTCCCCCTCAGCCGAGCAAGAGCCCGCAGCAGCCCGCAAAATCATCTGGCAGCAAACCCAAGGAGGGGAAATCAAAAAATCCCAAACCTGGCATGGTGAAATCTAAAGAGGGCAAAGCTAATTGGGAGAAGAGCAGCAGCATGGCAATGACACAAATACCTCAGAAAGAAGAGAAGGCTCAGAGGACGAGCCGGAGGGCCAGCGGTGGATCAGACAGCAGTTCTGGTGGAGCTCAGGGAGAAACTAGTCAATCCAGTAAATGCAAAGCAGAGAGCTCCAGTCAAAATCCCTCTGCACTGTTCATAGTCGACGGCAACACACAGGACAGCGCACTGTGAATTGGACTGCTGCAACACAACAAGAAGTTTTGAACACTTGCTGTACGTTCATCCGAATGTTTTTCAGCGCAACAGCGCACAGTGTTAGAAGTGGAAGAGATGGACTATGAAAGTTACTGTAGGGGTAAATGTATCTCCTCTGAAAAAAGAATGGTGAGTACCTCATAAAATGGCTTTGGTGCCTTGTTCACCTTGTTAACATATCTGTAGCTTTTATACCCTTTTTTGGGTTCATAAATATAACACTGTCTCTCTTTCTGCATCAATGTCATCAATCCAAAGTTATAGAAAATATTATGCAAGGCTCAATGTAAAAACAAGGGGTGGCGTTCCTCAGGGCTCAATCATTAGACCTCCCACAATCTCATCTTTACTTTGCAAAAAACACTTTAAAAAAAAGAGAATGCTGCAAATGCTCAAACAATGACTGAAGATCATGCGTTACATTAAATGATTATGAGGATTTTATGTATTAAAGCATTTAAGGGGTTTCACAACAATATGCAGTATATCTGTATAGAATTGTTACTGCGGGTTCATTGTGAAATACCTCATACATATTAAATGATGAACTTGACAAGTTTTTTTTTTAATTAAACATTTATTTTGTCTTTTATCTGTCAAAAGATTTATTTTTATTTTTTGTGTGGGTAACAGCCACTGTTGAAACCAAGGGTATTGTTTATCACTAATTAGGGCATATTTGGCTTTTGTATTTTAACAGTATAAGTCACATTTGAAAGCAAACTCATAAACTTCCTGCACAGATCTTAAAGGTAGAGTAGGTCATTCACTTCAGAAAAACTTTTTGTTATATTCCATGGAATGGTCTTAACATCCCGATAGCAATGAATACATGAAATGCTTTGACAATAAATACATTAAAAAATGTCATCTGTGGAATCCGTAGTACTGTAAAAAGCACGACCAATCATCTGAGCCGGCCCGGCTAAAATAACTGGATGGCCTACCTGCCTGCATATTAGGAAGTCTGAAGGAAGGGGCAGATTTTTATTTGGCTGCGTACTTTCAAATTCTAGCGCACTCGAGCTGGTTTCTCCATTCTTACCTACCCTACCTTTTAATAGATCTGCAAATCCCAATTAATTATGACAAGACAATTAAATGTAACAAAGTGTTGTTAAATAATGCCAAATTGCAACAATCGAAATTAAATCATATTTCAAATCAAATGGATCTGAGATCTATAATACAAATAATTAAAAATAGGGTTCAGTCTGACCACCAATCACAACAGATTTACCTTCAGTCAAAGTAGTTTTTTTTAAGATTCTTTCCATAAACTGTATTTCCTCTTTTTTCTATCTTTCTATCATTCTGTCACAGCAGCTGACTGAATGTCCAAAGCAGGTTCTTACTGCACTGTTACATATTCAAAAGATTGTTACAAAAGTAACTATAGGCATGAAACAAATATATAACTGTACAAGATCAAATGTTTGAAAAGTTTAATGTATTGAGAAGGCTGAAATGATGCAGGAACATAAAGATGGATTAAAAAGGATGTCCTTTCTGAATGAACGTCTGTACAACTGAATGTAATGTTAATGTATTATGCTTGAAACGTTATACTTGAACCTTAATGTATCTGTGCATCTACTATAAGAGCATTATATATTGGAGATATGCTAGTATAGGAAAGGAGAAACGGGTATCTGTCTGTTGTGAATGTTTTGTCCTGAAGGAAAATAAAACTATATGGTTTCCTGTATACTTTTTAAAACACGCTGTGCTGTATGTTGTGCGTCCAGTTTGTGGTTTTCGGTGAATCACTGCTGTGCGTTGGAAGTCGGGAGGTTTATCTTCGTCATTGTGAGGCTGAGCATCGGTGTTGATGCAGATACAAGTGGAGGAAGGATCATCTGTTTACACGACATCTCCCCACTGATGCTACTGCTTCACTGTTCAAAGACAAGAGAGAAACCAAATGTAATGGATGGTTTTCTACACACTGGATCTACCAATATTGCCACGCTTATATTCCAGTAGTATTTAGACCATTATGGGGCTATAAAATGAGTGTTAGATACTCTTAAGGATACATAATAAATGAATAAGGTTTCGTATATAATTTAAGGTAATAATCCTATAGGTAAAAAACAAAAATATTACACTATGTTCACCTCTGTTATAGCTATTATATATGTGTACAGTCTTAAATTGATGATATTTAATTTAACTTTCAAATCAAATATGAACAATGCCGTAGCTTAAATGTAACCCACTACTGTATTCCCCTTTTGTATTATAGCTACAGTAAAATACAAGATTCTCAAAACCACCACGCGTACGTATGTATTGGCCAAGTTTCTGTCCTCTGTAGTGCTTTTTTCTCTCAAGTGCTGCTCTCTAACAGCCACCAGGAGATGATCTGCTGGCCCTTCATCACCTCCTCTCCTCTTCCTCTTCAGTTTCTGTGTGACCATCTGCAGCAGAGTGTCCAGGCTGGACAGGGAGATGTCAGGAAGACGAAACTCTGGAGATCTCTGCAGAGAGAGAGTAGAGTCAGTCTGACCTGTAGGGTGAGGATGTTTTAACCCTATCACAGACATTGTGACTTAATCATGTTCATTGCAGAAGTTCATGATGATCCCTTCTGTTTTCCAGTAAAGGTAAACGTTTTGGTTTTTCTGTTTTCATTTTCTTTACCTATCATTTATTTTTTGTGGCAGAAAATCCTACCTGATGTTTGTTAGCAATCGTCTGAGCTAATCTATCTATTATATTATATATATTTTTTATATTATAGCATAACAATTTATCCACATAAAATACATTCATACCTTTTTTTCCACATAACATTTCATCTGTTTAAGCTGAATTGAGATTGACTCCTAATAATCTACAATTGCACCAAGCTATGCGTATATGTACAATCATAATTTACATGAATGATATTACCAGATCAGCAGCTCTTTGAATAGCCTCTAATGTTTCCCCCTTAGCCTTATTAGCAGAAGCGATTGACAGCTCTGAGATTATTAGGTCATGGAAGGATGATATCCATTGCTTAATAAATAAAGTATGTGGGGGTTTCCATCGTATTACCTATCATTATTTTTGTCTACTTTTTTGTTGTTTGTTTTCCATTTTCAATGGGTAATTATGCCTTTTTGTATTTGTTTGTATCAAAACAAATCTTCATCTCCTGACCTGCTAACTATTTGGTGTTCCTATTGTATGTTTTATTTTCATTATTGTGTATTCAGCTGGTTTAGTAGGTATACTCACACTTTTAGAGACCATGGGGTTGTCCATCCAGAACCTGCAGTCTGCTTCTTGTCCTTTAACCAACCCGTCGCCTCTGCAGTCTTTTGTAGTGACGTTTGGAGAGATGCCTCTTGTTTTTTCAGATAATCTGATAGGAGGCAGAGGAGTATGGCATCTCTTCTGACACTCACAAAACTCAGCAGCAGATTTAGGTTGAGTTACAGGTGGCAGCACAGAGCCAGAATTGAATGATTGTTCAATATCAGTTTCCAAATGTAATCCCAGGAAAGAATCAAGTGTTTGTTCCACTGACTCATCTGTGCTGCTGGTTTCTGTGTCTTCTTGATTTATGCAGCTGTTGTTCTCTTTCTTCTCTTCTTCGTCCACATTCTCCTTGGCTGCAGCCAGGACAGGCATCAGGTTGACACATAGCCTCATTTTATTCCCTGAAGTCTCACATGTAGTAGCCTTGGTTGAGATCGAGTTTGAGGCGAAGACTTTAATCTTCTCCTTTGATTTCACGGTTCTCATCTGTGGAATTGATATCTTCATTTTACCTACGATCATCGGAAAAGCGTCTGGTTCATGTTCTTCTAGTTTTATCTTCCTTGTCTTCTTCTCTCTCATCATTCCAACAGTTGTATAAAGACACCTTTGATAATCTTTAATGGTGTTGTTCAAACATCTCTTGCAAATGCTTTTTAAATATAAAAAGAAATGTCCCTTGCTGTGTTTTGTTTCTCTCAGACGTAACAAACTGAACAGTTCTCCGTTTCTCTCTCGCAGCAGTGAAAAGAAAAGCACAGAATGTTGCAGGCCATAAAACTGGCTGTTATGGTAACATGCACACAAACGTCACCCTTAATCTGTGATTTGGGAGTCAATGTTTTTTTTTTTTTTTATTATATCAAAGGATGAAATATGTCTGAGCTAAACCCAGTCTTTGATGCTGTATTATAAAAATGATGGAGGTGGCAGAGGCAGTTTTACTTGTAAATTATGGAATTTGTTTGATGAGGCGTGTCAAAGATTGTCTATTGACAAGATGAATCACACAGAAGTTGATTAAAAACATTTGTCATGCACATTTCTACCTATATTTAAAAACACAATAACTACCACAGGAAACGTCATTGTGATGCTGTCAAAGCATGGCATGTCCAGGCATTAATCAGAATCAGAATTCTTCACGCACAATACATTTGCTTTGGTTAGTGGTGCATAGACAAAAACCAAGATATTAGAGTAAAAAATAATGCAATACTATTTTTTACTTTTTAAATAAATACTATGTGTAGTTATTTATTTAATTACATACAATTTTAATGTTGAAAATAATGAAAGAGATGAGAGAGGGCAACAAATATCCTGAGGTGTGCTAAAGTTCGAAGTATTTAGAATACAAAACAGACAGAGATAAATAGGCCTTTGTGTATTTACGTGAAGATATTATTCAATGTAACAGGTATAAACCTATAAACAGGTGGAACAGATTGTCGTTTACCACCCACGACTATAATATTGTTAACAGTTATTTGTGTAACGCGATACAAATGTTCATAGGCTACATATTATTATTACAGAAATAACACATTAAAGTACATATAATAAATAATGATTGAAGGAGGAAAACATGTTTACAAAATACAAATGTTTTTAAATATGTTTAATATAATTGATATTGTTAAAGTGATTGTATGTTTTGAAGCATTACAACATGTAACTATAGCGACAGAGTGAGAGCTCCTCATTTCCTCCGCTCTGTGTTTCAGCTCTATTTGTGTTCACTGTCAGGCTAGCAGCCGAGAAGCTATCTTCCCACAACAACCCCTGCCAAACTCACCTTTTAAACTTCTCTTTCCCTCCTTATTGCGTCTTTTTGTTTCTACACGGTCCGTAAGGATACAAAGCGTGTTTTTCTTCCCGTGTTTGTGCAGGAATAAAATGGTGGTTTTGACAAATAATGAAGAACAGGATTATATGTGAGTAAAAATAACGCTAGCATGCTAGTTAGCTTTAGCTTGGATGACAGTTAAATAGCCATTTTTACCACCTCTCGAGTGCCAGCTCTGTTGATAATCCTGCTCATTTGTTGACGTTACTTGGAGTTAAATCATCTGTATGTTAGCCGTTTAACAGCTGGCCGCTAACCCGCAAACCTGGATTATTTTGTGTGTAGCTCTTTAAATTCAGGGTTAAATCTCGCCTGGGTGTTTTTACTTGATCTGATAAATCCTTCACTTGGCACTTGCTAAAACACAGATTATTCGTATTATGTAGATATTTCCTCGCTAGCATGTACAGTTCAGAGGGATCATATTGCTACATTTAAAATATGGTTTAAAACTGCATCAATGCTTCTGCCTGGTTACTTAGATTCACGATTGCTAAAGTTTGCATTTCAAGAGGAAATGATATGATATCTAGTGTTGGATAAACCCCACTAGACGGGCAGAGATTACATCAGATGATGTGGCTGTAGTGTTGCTAACAACCTGCAGGCTAAAAATGGCAACACCCACTGACCTACATCTGCAGCTCCTGCAGATTGCCATTACTTCTCAGATGCATTTAGAAAGACTGCAGAGATAAAACACAAGCAGCACATTACAATAAAGGAGATTATATACACCCTAGCTCTTAGCTAAGGGTGGTTTAAGTAAGTCATCTTTCACAACCACTCTTTTCTTGCCAATAACATTATGATGTAATGATATATTGCATGGCTGTACTGATGCAACGTTTCACCTTGTCATTCAGATCATATGCAATAGACTAAGTGTGCTTTCTCCTGTGCTGTGCCTTTCACCATCACCCCTCCTTCATACCCGATATACTGTATGTTCCTCAAAACTGAAGGGTTACACTTTTTTCTGAATGCCTTTACTCTCCCTCGTGGTTAAAGACATTGGAGGAATGGTAAAATAGTCATTGCTTCAAACACTTACTGTTATCTATAAGATCTGAGGTGCTGTTACTTCCTCTTTAGAAGTTGTGTGACTAAATGACCTATTGTGACATTTGTACTGTGTTTTCTCAGCCTGATAGAGGAGCGTCAATGCAGCTCCCTGCCCAACTCTCCAGCCAAGCGAGTGTCTCCCACCAAAAAGAAGCAGTTCTATATAAACCAAGCCATCCGCAACTCTGACCTCACTCCTCGAGCCAAAGGCAAGAAGAGCCTTCGCCGACTGGAGAACAGTAAGATCTTTTTATAGATGATATGATGTTGTTATCTGCTGCAGGATGAGCAATGCCGGACAATCCTTAAAGACTGAGTGCCTTAAACAGTGAAAAACAACATTTACATTGAATCGTCACCTCTTTTAAAACCTCAATCTATCCTTAAGTGTTGCTCATATCACAACTGTCCACGTCTTTATTTCCCTTCTCTGAAAACCAGCTCGCTACCTTGCTAATCTTCTTGAGAAGGATGAGTGCACCAAAGATGATCTGGAAGTTTGCAGTAACCCAGCGATCCCATCCATCTTCACTGAAGCCTGCACCAACGGAAACTACATAGAGGTAAGTTGTCTTCAGCTGGGCTGAGAGTGTCTCTCAGGTCTGTCTTGGTTTTGGATTTCTTTAGTTTTTCCCAACACTAAAAACGGTACAGACACGTTTTGGGGGAGGTTTTTCCTTTTCAACTCGTGACAAAAGCCAGAGACCAATAGCTTGTCTTGCACCAAACATCACATCTTAGTTGAATCTAAAAGCGCTCATTAAACAAATATATGTTAAAAATGTGCTTTTTATTCTCTCTCTCTTTTAGCCATGGAATGACTTCATGAATTGCTCAGGTGAGGAACAGGAGAAGCTGCTGTCTCTGCTGGAGCTGGAGGGGGCCAAGAAGAAAAGCACCAGCGGCCCGATCAAAGACCAGAGGAATGGTGAGCATCTTGGCCTGTGATTCTTTGTAAGCCGGGCTGTTGAGTAAAGTGCGGCTGTTTGTATGACCCTCACTCATCTCTGCACAGTAAATCCTGCCTTCAGCGCTCAGGACTGCTTCCAGAGGATCGATCGCAGACTGCGAGCGACTCTCAAACGGAAACAAATCCCCATGGTGAGCTTTCATCTTCTCCGTACCTACAGTGGCTTTAAACTTAAAGGTCCCCTATGATACAGTTTTTCATCAATATATTATAGGTCTCAGATATATACAAACATGTCTCTGAAGTGTTTCCTGAGACTTTCAGAATCTCTTTACATGTTTATGTATAAAAGACATGAAAAAGTGGATTTTAAGTCAAAGTCTCAACTTGTGATCAGTTGTCTGTCCGTACGGTGATCAAATACCTGGTGGACTAGTCCTTCCTGCATCTCTGCTGTGCAGCAAACCCAGAGGCTTCACTAGCTTGTTGTCTCGCAGTCACCATCACACAAATATTTGTTTCCTTTTCCTAGTTGACGTGAAAACAGTGACGTGCTGTCACAGATTTTTTCAAATGACAAACATGTTTAACCACAACCATGACTCAGCAAGAAAGCCCGCAGGTTCAGTATTTGGCTCAAGCATAAACCAGGCTTGAGGACTCATGATGGGATGTAGGTTGATCCTCCTGGCTGCCACTCAATGTGATGTTTCTCTCCTCACAGGGAACTCTGGAAATACTTGAGGAAAACGTCCTGAGCTTCTTCATCGCTCAGCCCAACTCTGTTTACACAACCAACCTAGCCAGCAGGTAGAGATCCTTTTTCTATATTCAGTGTAGGGCTGCTCAATTAATCGTATTTTAATCGCAATTACGATTTTGGCTTGCAACGATTATGAAAACAACATAATCGAAATAAAACGATTTTTTATTTTTTTTTATTATTATTATTAATTTTTTATAATATATATATATATATATATTTTCAGTTCAATTATACTTAAAGTTCAGGGTAATCAACTGTTGAAAACATACTGTTCACATTTTTCTTTCAATAAATGGATGTTTTCAAAGTAAATGGATAATCGTTTTTAATAATCATGATATCAATTATTGACCCAAATAATCGAGAATATGATTTTTGCCATAATCGAGCAGCCCTAATTCAGTGTATATGCAGGTTTTAAAAAAGCTTTTCATTGAATTCCCCTCAAATAGAGAGATAGATGATGTCCTATTGGCAGGCATTGTACATCTTTAGTATTCCACCTACATATTTAATTCCAAAATGTACATCATGTAGGATGATTTAAAATCCTTTCCATTATAAATGCCCAACTTCTATGTTGTCATCTGATAAGCCTCCCCTCATGGATGCGTTATTGAAGCTGAACTTCCTGGATCCTGTTTCCACTCTTACGGGTACCTGAAACAACAGAACCCACGATGCAGCAACCTTATGTTGTTTAAACACTTCATCTGACAGACATGCAGGCTAATAGCTCTGGGTCATACATCTTGGTCATGTTTCCCCACCTGGAAAACCAGTTTGTATTAGATTCTACATGACCCACACAATGAAGGGAGGAAGGTAGCAACAGCAGGACAAACATTAAACAAAACAGGAAGGGTACAAATCTCAAAAGATCGACATTAAACAAAAACAGAGACCAAGTTTATTGATGTATGTTGGGAAACTTGATGATTGTTTCTACAAATGGTTAGAAAACACTGAGGGGAAAATAATATCTCTGTTTGTGAATCAGCTTTGAGAGACTGCTGCTTCACGCCGTCTGCCAGTACATGGACCTCGTCTCTGCAAGTGAGTGGAAAATAAGGCTTTCTATCGCTTCCTAATATTTGTGTTTGAAATGCATCAATGCAAATCAATGCCTTGTTTATAATTGACAAACATACTTATAAAAACCTGACCTCAGCACACAAACAGTTGTGTTAAAGCTTTTGAACTCTACGTTTCATACAAATTAGATGATTGTGTTTGTATAATCGTATTGACGCAGTCCGGCTGCACGTAAAAGGCCAGCTAAAGGTTTTTTCAGTCGCATGAGAGAGATCAAAGTCTATTTTTCTTTGTTGAACCTTCAGGCAGCGACTACAACGGGTCCCGTCAGACTGAGGTGGTGAACAAGCAGGAAGACTTCCTTCCTCCTGGGCTCCTGCTGTCGGCCCACTTGGAGCAGATGAGCTGAGCCATGTTTCCTCCTCAGAGCTCTGCGGCAGCCAGGCGCTCCGACAGGTGGAGATAAATCTATTTGTCTGGATAACGTCCGCCTGGTTCCTTCCTTCCTTTTTCCTCTGTCTGGTCTCTGGTTTCTGTATCCATAAATACGTGAGAGTTTATCAACGCCTGAATGCAGATGGATATCCATCCTAAACATTAGCATGTTAGCATGCTCACTGTTGGCATGTGAGTATGCCGCAGATAGAATTCAGCTCAAAGCTAAGCCTGAGTAATTTCCTTGCCTTGAGAATAACCCTTTAGATTTTATCCTCAGGCAAAATGCTTTAATTTCTGCCAAACAGAAAATGGTCCGTGTTGTCAAAGCAGTTTCTCATTCAACCAAAAATGGTGTTGTCTGGTGTGAAAAGAAAGCATCATGGAGCTGTGTGGCTCGATTGAACTACTGTTTTCATTCTTGGGATCAAATGTTTTCCAAGTCAATTCATTAACATAATAATGTTATATGGATTGTTGATTCTTCATTTTAAGAATATTCTAACCTCACAACCTGATTGTTGATCTGGAATTCACAACTAGGTATTGTTACAACCCGGCTCGTGGGCTGTAACATAAAGCAGGGAGGCGAGACGAGAGGTAAGAATAATATAGTTTATTGTTTAAACACAACAAAGTAAATAGACACCAGCATCAGGTCCCCGAAACTGGCGTAGAGAAAGTGCCCAGAGGAGGGAGAGCGACGCAACCGGCTGGGCTCCTCCTTTATCCCGCTTCATCAGGTGTAGCTCATCAGGTAGGCATCCGCCCACAGGTGCGGCTCATCAGCACCTGAACCTGCGAACACACACAACCCACACACACACAAACAGACGGCACCTCACGTGGTGTGGAGGGGTCGTCACAGTATACATAATACAAACAAATCACACTTGTTTCAATTTCCAAAAAACAAATGGCAACCGTTCATAATCCTTGAGATTAGCATTCAAATTCATTTATGAGTTGTATATTAGAGCAACGGTTAGTCAAGAGTTGATCTATCTGTCCCTTTTCACAGCGCAAATGATAGCATTTAGAAACTACTGTTAAGTAAGACATCTTTCTTTCCAAGCATAAATTCAGAACAGTACATAATGACAATATTAACCTAAAAAGTGATGGAATAATTACTTAAATAACAGACTTTTATAAAATATATCTGTGCAGCTCTGTGCAGGCTGCAAGGAGTCATAGAGACATGTTGCAAAGGTGCTAAGACTGAGGTATGCATAAGGAAATATATCACTGCCTGTAGGGTCATCCTAGGATTAGTATAAGTGGTGAGGTGTGAGGCATGAACATGTATCATCTCTACATTATATGCACAGACACTTCACTCTTCATCTGAGGTACAGAAGTAAATTGTTTGCTGAGAAAGTCATTCTTAAGTTTCTTCTTTTAAGGTACAATTTATTGGATATTTCTTTCATTTTGTCTTTCTCTGCTGGCTTTGTCAAGTGTTATCACCTCGACTACTCGGCGTCAAGAACATTTTTTCCCCGATACACACTAAAGTACATGATTGTGTATATATAGTATGGCAGCACTGTGGCTGAACAGGTTGCTCATGTGCTGCTTTCAATGCACACTGGTGTAGACGAGGTGTGAGTGTTATATCAGTCAATACTCAAAGACAAGTAAAGGAACTGTACTATAGTCATAAACTGCTTATGTCTGTACATTTCGATGTATTTAAGGCTTTCTTGCTACATGCATAATGCTCACTAGGTTTACACACAAGCATAAAATTACAAGCATATTTTTTTCACGTAAACATGTAATATTGTTACTACGGTTTTAAGTAGAATGTCCAATAGATGTGTTACACTGGTAGAAATAAAACCATGTTACTTTGTTTTGATGATAAAAGCCTGCAGAGTTTTGACTCTGTATGAACATTAACTCTTACAACAGCACTTCTGCCTTATGAATACAAGTTTCTATGTTTTTTTCTACATTTGTACTTGACTGGATTTTGGAAACAATGTGTAAAAAAACTTGACATGGTGCATTTTGTTGTCAACCAAAGGGTGTGTGTTTGTTTGCGTTGAAATGACATTTCTCAGGCTCTAAACTTCTCTCTCTGAATGTCACGTAGTTCATCTCACATGGTGTCATCTACTGTGTACTGTAGACTTCCTTCAACATGAACTTGTTTTGGTCATGTTCACCCCAACACGGCGGGGCGCTGCCAACTTTTAAAATATAATAGAAGTAGTTGTGCCTGTAAAATATGAACTCAGATGATTTACTTGTGCCAACATGTGGAGAAGCCTAAAATATTCTGACAGCTTTATATACTAGTCAAAAACATCTTTGTGTATTTAATGATATGTGTGTGCTACAGCAATTATTTATAATTATCACTGCATCTATTAAAAGGATTTCAAATATTTCTCCTTATATGATTGTGTAATCTTTGTGCCCCCTTTTTGTATGTACCATCTTCCCTTATAAACATTTTATGAATATCATAGTATTCAGATATTCCACTTGTGTTGTAAAAGTAGCAATACTCAACTGCAAAAATACAACTCCTGGAGTTATAATGCTACATATTTACAGAAGTAGAAGCAACAAAATCTATATCAAAAAGTGAAAGTGTGATTTTAGAATGTTATTTTATCTTTTTAATTTCAATTAAATTACTAGATTAATGCGATTGCATTGACATAAAGTAAAATGTACTTAGTGACTTTCAATCACTTTGTCAAACACTGCAGATTCTCTGTTTCATCTCCATTTACACTTTGAAAGTCTGTAATAAGGCTTTTCCAATGTTTGCTTCCAAACATGTAATTTACATTTTTTGTAAGTAAGATATGAAATCAAGTGATACGCATTATGCAAAGATATTAAATACCAGAATCCCATTTATTCAGGATAAATAGAGGATTTTAATAATAAAAAAAGATGATGAATGATATTTAGTTTTGGAGATTGTTGAGTGAATGTTAAAAAAAATCTCGAATTATAATTGTGTAAAGTTTAACATTACAGTGTAGACCTTTAGTGGTGGTGTCTGGTGGTACCCAGGAGTCCTCTGGGTTTGCTCTGACTTGGCACTAGAGGGCGTAGTTGTACAAACAAATACAGCCAGTCAGATGAAGTCTTCAGACCCTTTACTTAAAGTACTAATACTGTTATCAGGAAACCGAACTGAAGTATTTGAAAGTAAAATAATGAATGCAGAACAAATATTTTACGGTTGAAGTGGACCTAATCAATGATTATCTAATGGTTATTTTTGATTAATAAGGATTTTTCTACTGATCATTTACTCCATAAATCGATCAATTGTAAAAACAAGGCATTCATTTGAGTCATATGATTAAAATACTTACAAGTACCTTAAATGTGAACTTCATCATCTACTAATGAAGGCTGGATACCCAAAGAGCTCAATGAAAGCTAAAACGTTTTTGGCAGTAAACTGCATAATTTCATACATCCTGTTATTAAATGAAAACAAACAAGCAGAGGTCATGACAAACATCGATTCGATGAACACAACGTATTCATAGACAGATACGACTAATTAATATTGAACCTAGCTTTGAAGCATCGCTTAAACATTTATTTGTAAAGTCTTGTGATGTTCTCGTTTTGTCTATTCCCCTTAAATGTTTAAGTTTAAATTCAATTATCTGATGAATTTTTCTCCATATACAAGAACATAAACTGAAACATTAAAATGATCAACATCAAATAAATGAATCACTTTATGGTGAACGCATGTATTAGATAGAAGGGAAAAAACACTTTCAGGCTGAAAAACACTGCCCAAAATATGTATGTGTGAATTTTCTGTTATGTAATGTACTTTTTACTCTTATTTGACTTGAAGATATGAACATTAGGTAGAACAAAATGCTTTTAATATTAACCCTTGAGTGATTAAAACTTTTTTCAAAGTATTGAAAGCTTGATTATTTCTAAAAAACGATTTATGTTTTGCACTTTGTGTTCTCATAAACGTTTTCATTTTGTTGCTCTACATCATAGGGAGTATGAAACTATTTCCTGTGTTGAAAACACCCAGGCTGAAACGTATCAGTGAGTGTTTCATTATGTTGACGTTTAATTTGAAGCGTGAAGTGGTTACAGTTGTCATTAACAAAGTTGGCCCGTTTAATTTTAATTTCTTACTGTGTCACACACGCTTCTCTCCTGGATACCATTACATCTGAGAAGGCAGGGGGAGGATCATTTTTCTGTTTTAAATATCTCAAGCTCTTTATTTTAGTAAGCAGCTGCAACCAGTCACTGCACTCAGCAATCCCACTGTAAAATCAGATTTGGAAACAGATTATATGACTGGTGACTTTTGGGAGCTGTCAACAATTGTGTGACGAAGACAGAAAATACAATTGCAAGCCGAGAGTTCATTGAACCGTGGCTAGGAATATCTTGAATGTAGTTTATTTTCAGCATTTAATGTTGGTTTTAATTTCGATAAAAAACAACAACATCCAAACCAAGATAAGCCAAAGATCAAGTCTGCAACTCAGCATTAGTAGTTTCTATCAGTCTGGTGATATCTGACTATCTCTTGTTTAGTGTTAAAAATCAATGTATCATTCATTCAGTTAGTAGGGCTCCTCATGTGTTCTGAAAGAAAAAAGATCCACCCTCCTTTTTTCAAAATCAATGCTATAAAGCTTTATGTCATTAAGTGACACTTAAGCTGTACAATTTGCTTGGATGAAAAAGAAAACTACAGGTCAGTTTTATAAAAGGCTGGTTTAATTAAGTAAGATAAAAAAGCTTATTTTATGCAGTATTTCTCCCTTCAGCCTTACTGCTGAACAGGGGCTCTCCACTAAGGGACCGTCCCTAAAAATCTACACCGATAGAAAGGGTAAACACAACAAACAAGTTACCACAAGCTCAATGACATATGCCATAACATATTTAAAAATTGAAAAACATAAATATGAATATAAATTATACTTGATGGCTATATTGAATGTATAACGTTTCAGATACACTTCGGACCCAGGCCCTTCCAACATGGCTACATAGAAAACTTGAGACATACAACTAAATACAATAGTGACATAAAATAAAGCAAGATAAAACAGAATTTGAAAGAAAATAACGGACCTATATAAAGAATAAAAACGGTATACTACAATAATCGACAAGGAAAAACACTTGTGTGCATTAGGAACAAAAAGGGTGTGTGTGAGTAAGTGCCCACTCCCAGCCCACTTTATATAATTCACAGCCGTGCATTTACAGACACCCCCTGCTCCTGTGGGTGGGGGGTGCATGGGGGGGCTGGCCCCTGCTGATTCAGAGGTTAGGAATTTGCATCTGATTACTGTTTGTCAACCAATGACGTGAGCGTGCAGACCGGAGCGTCTCTCCACGCCTCTCTCTCTCCGGCTGTCTGCTGCCTCAACCCGATACTCAAACTCTGAAAACACAATTACACGCAAAAGACGAATGCGTGGATATCATGCAGTTACATGAAACCACTTTATTTCCAGCCGATAAACACACGAACCTCCTCTCCTCTTCATCTTTCTGGT
The DNA here is from genome assembly GCF_949606895.1 of Notothenia rossii. Taxonomy (NCBI): domain Eukaryota; kingdom Metazoa; phylum Chordata; class Actinopteri; order Perciformes; family Nototheniidae; genus Notothenia; species Notothenia rossii. Next base: position 79,321,282 of record NC_136912.1, on the reverse strand, counting down.
GTTTTCCTCTCTGTGTGTAATCGAGGCTGGATTCAGAGACGGGGAAAACAGGAATGTTTCTTCCGGTTCCAAAGGGTGTAAAAACTGAACGGAAGCCGATGTGGTAAGTTTATTTCCTTTTTTTCTCTGTTTATCTTATTTATACGGTTTTTCGTTTTTGTTGCTTCCGTTATTTTACTCGTCACTTACAGGACACAGCTTTTCTTTTTCTTTTAAATCGATGCTACGTTATCAAATCGCCTGATCGATAGTGCATTGGGAAGGTAACGGAGCTGGGCTCACCTGCCATATGTCACCCAACCTACGTAATCTAAAACCACACTCACTTTAACTGCACTATGCCTTGTAGTAATATCTAACGGGTCTTTGATTATAATGCATCTTTTTTGGGTGCTTACAATTGCATTTTAAACTATTAAATATAGTGAAATACAAATACAATGATTTATTATAATTAAACAACCAGTGGTCATATTACCGTAACTGTCAGTTATAAAGTGTACTAACGTTCTCACCAAAATACTCTTAGAAATGTAAAACCATAACACTGCTCGCAGCACTACTTCATATAACAAGCTGATAATTGAATGAATATATTCCGGTGTTAGCAAAATAACGGATTTAAACTAACCCACTCGTTAAAGATGTGTGGACAAAATTGTCGAATTCAATTATTTCGAAATTATTTAAATACTCGGTGTCGTCACGTCCTGTACAATTTGTAACTCATTGTTTAGCTACCACGCCATTAAAAATCGTCTGACGTCAGAGGCCTACATTTTATTGGAATTTGAGTTGATTAACTGTCAGTGAATGTGACTGCATCAACTAGTTGGTTTATACAGAACGTTTGGTGTGATGAAATGTCATGTCGGGGGTCAAAACCGATTCAGGGGGGTGATTCAGAGTCACATGTAGCTTTATGAATGGATTTGAAGCACTAATTATTCCAAAAACAGAGTGGTAAAAGGTAACTACAATTACTTTGACTACATTTCTGAAAGGAAGAGTGAAGGATTACTTTTTACCACTGTGCTTTGGACAGCTGTAGTAGCCCACTAGTTTGAGATTGTAGATTCAAAACATGTTCTGAGTTATATGTAGCCGATAAAACTTAATTTCAATTAATTAAAGTGATGCTTTCACTTAAATGCCTCTCAACATAGTTTATGTATCCCCTATTTGATTTAGATCAACTGCAACATGTAATGGGTTCTTCAGTGGCCCAAGCTTAAAAGTTTCATGAAAATCTGGCCAGTCGTTTTTTGGTAATCCTGTATATGTCAGCCCTGTTTGAGAGTTTCACACGCATAATCAGCCTCCATGTAATTTAAGGATGTAAAACTACCTGTCAAGGTAAAACACAGGCGCAGATCTACCTCATTCTAATATCCAACTGATACCATTTCTTAAAAGTGTTTAGGCTGCTCTAGTCTCTCTCAAGTGGAAGTGCGTAACAAAGGTGGTGTTTGTGGATAAAAGAGTCTGTCACTATCTGTTAGTGGCAGAGATCAAGACAAGTCCAACATGTCAGGGGAGTGATATGGACACAATGAACTGCCTTCAGTACAACAGCAGGGTGGTGGGAAAATCCTCTTTATCCTTCTGTATGATGTCAGTGGATATGAGAAAGGGGCACCAAACTTGTCACTTGTCATTTCAAATGGATTAAAAAAAGAACTCAGTAGCCCTCCTGACTGTATTTTTCAGGAGAGTCTGGTTGGTTAGTCCACCCTGAAGAGCTCCACATCCACAAGTACAAGTGACTTTTTTGTGGTTGTTTTTAGACTATAGTTTTTTCACCAAGTAGTGGGGGTGGGGGAAAACAGTCACAGGAAGCTAGTATAGCTTAAAAGCCTTGTATAGTAGCTACTTATTCTGAATGACCTTAAACATATATATGTACTGAGAGCAATTATAGAAAGTGCCGAGTTTAATTGTTCTGATCTAATGCAATTTCAGAGGCTGTCAAGATGAGAACTTGAAGATAGTTTTTTTTAAAACAACCTATAGCTGCTTTAGTTCAGATATATATATATATATATATATACAGTGGGGCAAAAAAGTATTTAGTCAGCCACCAATTGTGCAAGTTCTCCCACTTAAAAAGATGAGAGAGGCCTGTCATTTTCATCCTAGGTATACCTCAACTATGAGAGACAAAATGAGAAAGAAAAAAAAAATCCAGAAAATCACATTGTCTGATTTTTAAAGAATTTATTTGCAAATTATGGTGGAAAATAGGTATTTGGTCAATAACAAAAGTTCATCTCAATACTTTGTTATATACCCTTTGTTGGCAATGACAGAGGTCAAATGTTTTCTGTAAGTCTTCACAAGGTTTTCACAGACTGTTGCTGGTATTTTGGCCCATTCCTCCATGCGGATCTCCTCTAGAGCAGTGATGTTTTGGGGCTGTCGCTGGGCAACACGGACTTTCAACTCCCTTCAAACATTTTCTATGGGGTTGAGATCTGGAGACTGGCTATGCCACTCCAGGACCTTGAAATGCTTCTTACAAAGCCACTCCTTCGTTGCCCGGGCGGTGTGTTTGGGATCATTGTCATGCTGAAAGACCCAGCCACGTTTCATCTTCAATGCCCTTGCTGATGGAAGGAGGTTGTCACTCAAAATCTCACGATACATGGCCCCATTCATTCTTTCCTTTACACGGATCAGTCGCCCTGGTGCCTTTGCAGAAAAACAGCCCCAAAGCATGATGTTTCCACCCCCATGTTTCACAGTAGGTATGGTGTTCTTTCTCCTCCAAACACGTCTAGTTGAGTTTTTACCAAAAAGTTCTATTTTGGTTTCATCTGACCATATGACATTCTCCCAATCCTCTTCTGGATCATCTAAATGCTCTCTAGCAAACTTCAGACAGGCCTGGACATGTGCTGGCTTAAGCAGGGGGACACGTCTGGCACTGCAGGATTTGAGTCCCTGGCGGCGTAGTGGGTTACTGATGGTAGCCTTTGTTACTTTGGTCCCAGCTCTCTGCAGGTCATAGACTAGGTCCCCCCGTGTGGTGCTGGGATTTTTGCTCACCGTTCTTGTGATCATTTTGACCCCACGGGGTGAGATCTTGCGTGGAGCCCCAGATCGAGGGAGATTATCAGTGGTCTTGTATGTCTTCCATTTTCTAATAATTGCTCCCACAGTTGATTTCTTCACACCAAGCTGCTTACATTTTGCAGATTCAGTCTTCCCAGCCCAGGTGCAGGTCTACAATTTTGTTTCTGGTGTCCTTTGACAGCTCTTTGGTCCTGGCCATAGTGGAGTTTGGAGTGTGACTGTTTGAGGTTGTGGACAGGTGTCTTTTATACTGATAACGAGTTCAAACAGGTGCCATGAATACAGTTAACAAGTGGAGGACAGGGGGGGCTCTTAAAGAAGAAGTTACAGGTCTGTGAGAGCCATAAATCTTGTTTGTTTGTAGGTGACCAAATACTTATTTTCCACCATAATTTGAAAATAAATTCTTTAAAAATCAGACAATGTGATTTTCTGTATTTTCTTTTCTCATTTCGTCTCTCATAGTTGAGGTATGCCTAGGATGAAAATTACAGGCCTCTCTCATCTTTTTAAGTGGGAGAACTTGCACAATTGGTGGCTGACTAAATACTTTTTTGCCCCACTGTGTATATATATATATATATATATATATATATATATATAATTTTTTTTCTGTGATGTCACAAAGTAATTGGTAGATGATTTTGAAACCAGAAATTTGAACAAGAGCAGGATGAAGGGGATGTTTACTTTTAGATATCTTTGGAGAAACAATGATTTTATCACCAGTATTTTGTCCAATATTAGGTTTTACGGCACCTTGTTTCTTATGTCGCTACCCAGAACGTTTGACTCGAAACATTTATTTCAGAAGGCAGGTCACCTTCCTATGGCAAATGTCCTCCATGCGACGGCTTAAAATTGTGGTTGACAAACAAAGATAAAATGTGAGGTGTTCAATTTTTGCAACTGCAGTATCCCAATATGATTATTAGACACTGAAAGCACTGATAGATCTCCAGGCCTTTTCGCAGCCTGCACCCAACCATGCTCCAATCACCTAAGAGGCTCGCCCAGAAGTTGCCACACTAATCTGTTTGGTCCAATCTGGCATATGGTATGATGTGGCCCACACAGGAATACTGCCCCAGCTCTGTTTTTCAATGCAGAGAAATACTGCTGCAGCCAGTGGATGGAGGGGGGTGTTTACGCAGTGATTGGCCCTATCGTGGATTAGAAACGTATGGCCAGTGATTTAGTTCAGGTCTTAAAAGGCCTCCCCATGCTGTGCCATAAAGCATTTGGTCCCTCAACGTATACAACTCTGTGTAGAAACCAGGTTTACATAAAGACGGCTTGTTGTTGCTCTTCATTGCGGTTTCACATACTTTGAGGATTTTCATCATTATTTGGTTGTTGTTTCTTTCAATGCTAAAAAGCAGGTTTTCGTGTTGTAAGCCGGTTACAGAGTATGGGATTTAACCTTTCCTTCATTTATTGAAAAGAGATTAAATGTAGAGCAACTTGATGCAGTGCTGGAATGGTTGGTCATCAGAAAAATAATCGAAAACAACTTTAATAATTGATTATCATCAATAATTTATCAAGAACAAATGCCCACACTTGCAGGCTCCAGCCTGTGAGAATGTGCTGCTTTTCAGAGTTTTTAACAACATTGTTGATTAAATATATTTGTTGCTTTTTTCTGAATAGTTGATGAATAAGAAAAAAAAGAAAGCCCTTGAAAAAGTTAATTTAGACCTTGTAACTATTTCACCAGCGCATACAATGGTATGACTTGCTTGAAGTGAATATATCTGCACTTTCCTTCTTGTTCGCAGTTTGAATCTTTATGTTTTTTTTTTACTTATTGTGAGTCGCTTTGGATAAAAGCGTCAGCCTAATGTAATGATAAAGGAATCCGTGTTTTTCCTCTTGTTCTTTTGACGTTGTGTGCTCTTGGTTTCTGGGAGTGTTCCTCTTGACATGTACTGTAAGCTGGTCTCTGTAGCATCTTCTCGGATCAAGTGTTTGTTGTGATCTGTGTTGACAGGTTTATTAGACATAAGCCCCTTCAGCATTTTTGTTTGATGATGATGTTTGTATATTCACACCTCTCCGTGTTTGTTCAATTTACACATCAAGATGCAAAGCCGTCATCCCTGTTAACAGTTAATCGACAATTACCTACTTCCTATGGCCGGTACAGACAAGCTAACTGATCCTTTTAGATTTTTACATTAAAACAAAAGAAGTTCATAGCCTGTATGTTATGCAAACCTGAGGGTGAAGAAGGCTAAGATCTCCTGTAAAGATAGATGATTTAGTATCACCCATTTCTGAACCTTCAAATATACCTATCTTTTGTTGTAAATCAAAAAATTTGACAAACATACTTAAGTAGAGCATTTTGTTTCAAATCTGTCATGTCAATGTATTAAATGCTCAATACAAAACAAAAAGGCTTTCACAGAACTGAAAGGCACTTGTGTAAGGATATTTAACTTGAAGGTAACTAAATGTATCGTTTATAGTTATATTAGCAGAATAATACATAACAATGTAAATGTTCCATTATTGTCCAATACTTTATAGACCCCTATATATCCTGCATCCTTAATCCAGACAGCTTCCTGTCAGCTCACCCGCCTGATCTCAGCCTGGGGGTATTTGTAATCAGTGATTGTAATATAAAAATAGCCTGCTCAGTTAGCCTCCGAGCATCATGGATGAATGAGTGGCCGTCGCTGGTAGTTGGCCACTAAACTGGTTAGTGGCTGTGAATTAATGACAGACAATGCACAGACAAGACAAACAGGTCTGACGCCTGTTTGTTGTCCTGTTATCAAACTATAATCCTGCAGGGTTTTAAAGTGTGCTTTATATGTAATGTCATGAGGGTGTGGGCTTTGCCTAAAGGCCTGCATTGTGTCACTTTAATGTTGTAATAACTCACCTGCTAATATCTGCCTGATTTGTATCACAGTCAATGCATGTGCTGTCTGCATACTACAAGTTTCCCAGCTATTAAAAAAGTGGGAAGCAGCGCGGCTTGGCAGGCTTTCAGCTGTTCTTGTGCCAAAAGCTACATTTCTGAAGGGCCTGAGCGGCACGTGGGGCTTTAACCCTGTTTTCCTGCCAAAAAAACAAAAAAAAACTCACAGGTTACTTCACTGCCGGGGCCGGAGCCATGGGGGAATCCCAGCAGGGCTGACGGTGACGCAGGCACAAAGCAGACGAAAGTAGGCTCTGAGCTTTTGGGATGCCCTGCAGTTCCTGAACTGAGCTGCTCATGCAGTTGTAGGCTTTGTGTTTTCAGTCAGCGACTGAACGCGATCTATCCTGGTACTTGTCTGCCTGGATACCAGCACACAGCTGCAACATGCTAACATGTCCATCAAACCTGAAGCATTTGCATTTCACATTTGCGTCCGCTAGCACTGGCAGACTGCCCAAGCAATCTAAAGCTTATTAAATCAGATACATGCCAAATGATACACATCACACCCTCGTGAGTTTTTATTAGACATAGCGCAGGCCAATGAAACTGTAATCCACATTTAGCACAGAAGGGCCCGTTTCTGTTCTGGATGTGACCATGTACAATGCACAGAGCTCTTTATCTAAGATTTCCACTCATCCATCGCCTCTCTGCAGACAATAGACTTGATTGTTAAAGATCACAATGCAGGGCCGTGACTGCACAGTCACCATATAAACCAACACGTTAATCCAGTTTGGGACGCTCATGCCATTCAATGAAAATTCAACCCCCCCCCCCCCTCTCACTCCACCCCCACCTCCCCCTGCACTAGTGGAACTATCATCATACCGTCAGTCTACAGTTACAATGGCAGTGCATCGAACTCTGCGAGCAGGGGCATGCAGCTTGTCTCCTCAATCTCACATGTTATGGCAAAGTCAGTTTGCTCACATGAGGAATTTGACTTGTTGAGGTTGTTTCTGCAGCTCACAGAAAACAGCACAGAATGTAGACATTGTTACAATTAGTAATTAAGGTAACTTCAAACAGGTTTTAGTAGTTATTTTTAAGAAATATGTGCTTCCTCTATACAATCATTAAACGATTTTCTGATAAAATGTACTTATAGGAAGTATTTACTAATAGGAAGCAAAACAGACAGATTTAGAAATAAAGGAAATACTTTAAATGTACAGTGGCAGCTGTACAATACTAATGCAATCCAGTGCAACAGCCATGCAATGAACTGCATTGTTATCAAGCTCTGGTGTTGTTGGTTAAAACGGTCAAGATTGTGTCAGGGAATTGTTTTTGGAAGTGCAAGGAGCATAAAAATATACGCATTAAACCAGAACAGTCACACACAAAACAAACGGATATTAGGAGACATTGTTTCCCTTTAGTAACAACCGCCTTTTTGCCTTCTTTGAATGGCTTGGGTTTCTCCACCAGCGCTGTCATCACAGGAGATTTATGTTTGCTATCATAATACTACAGTATCCACATGAAGCTGTAACATGGCGAGGTCAATATCCACCAGTGAGGAGGCGGACATAACTGCCAGCAGACATTTCAGCTGAATCAGCAGATTCTTTTCCAATTAATTTCTCTGATGACTTTACCTGCAGTTACAGTAGAGGAGGTCCTTTCATAGAGTTCAAATGTTTCACTCATTTACCCCGTGGGCCGTCATGTCCGTCCTGTCTTAGGTAGCATTTTTTAAACATATTTATATGAATGGTTTTGTCCACCCACATAGGAATGTTTTTTTTCCATGTGTGGCATTAACACTCAATATTTTTTTAAATGTTGCTTTTTTTTCTTTACCAGCGTCACACATTGCTGTTATTTCTTGCCAATATCCAGTATGTTTTATTTTTGCATTTTACAATTGTATTTTCCAATTAGAGTAGAAAGGCCTCTAACACATTTAACATTTATGCCGCTGGCTAGTTCCAGACATCAGCATCTTTCATTTCCTTCACCCATTTCCTAGTGAACAAACAATTGAATCAAGACTTTTTATATTTATTCCTCACATGCTGTAACATCAGTTGCTAAAAATCACTTTTAGCCTGGCTTGCTTGCACAGCTAAATACTGTTGCTTGATAGATACCCACAGATTTCACTGCTGAGAAGTAGATCAACAGATTATTTTTGCTATATGCCCACTTAATTTATGGCATAGCTGGGGCTAATGAGATTTGGCTTGCTGTGTTGCCTCGGATCGCTGGAAGAGGTCAGTGGAAAGTGCGTGACGAGCCTCCGCGACACTTCCTCAATGATCTTGTTGTTGGTGCAGCCGGGCTCAATGGAGCCTGTGTTATTTCCCTGGGAGGTAATACTGCCAGGAATGTGAGAGAGGGACTCATAATCAAGACCAGCACCACTGACCGACTTCTTGTTTTTATGCTTTTCTCCCTCTTTTATGAAGAAAGGATCATGAATGGCTACTGTTTGGCTCCCTGGCCTGCACACGCAGTCACTCTTTGACTATTGTCATGTTCAATGCTCACCAGTCCTCACATAAATAGTTTATGCTAAAACTATGTAAAGAGGGACAACCCCACAGTTTATATAAAAGTAATGCACCAATATTAATTAATTAGAAAACAAGATGGATTCTGATAAGATATTAAAAAAACTACTACCACTATAAGCATTTGACTATGTATTTGTTTTCCCATACATTTTACTCAGTTCTATTCATCATGTGTTTGAGAAGCATTTAGTATGAAGCTAAAGTCTTTCCCTGTTGATTATCAACCAGGTCCCTCAGTTAGATCTCAACTCATAATGCCCCTGCAGATTTATAAGCATTCCTTGGTAAAAAGAGACAAGAGTCACCCATCCTGACTTTAGCCTCGGGAAGATCTAATTATGAAAGCTGGTAATTTAAATAAATATTTCTCAGTTTGATGAAAACAAATTAGAAATACATTTCTGTCTGCCTTTTCTTTTGATAGAGCAATTAGCATATTATAGCAGTATATTCAGTATGTCAACAGAGCTTATACAGATAAGGATTTTAAAGTAAAAGAGGCTTGGCTGCGTCTAGTTACCCTGAGGGATTTTATGATACTGCATTCAACATGTAGTGAGTTGAGAACCAAACTAGAAAGTTAGTCTTTAGAGATAAGTGCATTGTGGCAATTTCAAATGGAAAACACTCCTCACAGTATTTTCGAAGCTTCAGAGGAAGTAAAAATAGCTTTGTAGATATGGTAATTGTACAGTTGTTAAGTATGTTAAGTATAAGTATGTTGTACTGCAAACTCCCTTGTTTTGTAATAATTGGATATTCACCTATCAGGACTGGATAACATTCAAAGAAGAAATATAAGAAATGTAAAGACTTTCTGGCGCCATGACGGTCAGAAACCGTGTTTGGGTTCATAACCCCAGTAAAAAGCCTGTTTCCCTACTAACATATCAGTATAAATCACACTGACGAACTGTGCGTAACAAGTGATGAGTGATAATATGATACAGCCTGAAGGATTTCACTCCACCCACACATTTACTGTACACTGAAGCTGATAGGAATCATCTTAAGACTACAAGTCAGGTGGAAGGTTTTTATTCAAAACAGGTGTAGCATGAGTGTGGAGGCTAATTTGATCAAGTATAGTAAAGCAAGTACATGTACAGAAATTCCAAGAGGACATTATGGTACCACCCACACAGATTTTTTTGTTTTTTGGGGGGGGGTACTTGCTTTAATTATAGTACAGCTGAAGATATACAGGAAAGGGGGGGGGAGACAGGCGATGACATGCAGCAAAGGGCCACAGGTCGGATTTGAACATTAGTCTACCAGGTGAGCTACCCGGGTGCCCCACAAACACTGATTTACATGCAATCTTTAGAGCAGGAAACACCGGCAGAAGAGCGCTTATAGCTCCAGAGATGAAGAAAAAAACCATGTGTATTACCACTTTAAGAATATCTGACTTTCCATTCAAGCAGAACAGGAAGAAGTTCATTTTAATACTTTGTTTTTAAACCTGGTTCATCGGGTTCATCTCTAAATAACCACAAGGCTTTCTCGGACAGAAAAAAGGGTTTCTTCTTTCAGTATATAAAAGGAAACAACAATATTTTATTCAAAATTTTGAAATGCAAGATATGTATCTGCACTGGCACAATGAAACTAAACTCCTGAGGAAAAACCCTGATGTTAATGTCTGTATTTCTATGTTCAAAAATGTGTTTATACACACAGCCACAAAAATGAATCCTCTCCCATTCACATAAGGATTTTATAAGAAGGCTTTGATGCTCTTTCCAGTGTACATTTGACATTTTACGTGTTTATGCAAGCAGCCAGTCTTATATGTAAATGTGCGTTTACATGTGCATGTACAGTATATGAGGCGATGTAGGTCTCTTTATCTCGTTGGAATTAGACCCTTAGTTCTCGTTCTTATCACTCTGTCCTGTTTGCTCAGACCTCGCAATCTTCTACCCCTGAAATGTGGGTTCAGAAAAAAGAGGATTAACCCATTAGCTCTCATTGTTTCTACTTTATCTTTCAATCAGCCAACTGTTTAAGTGTCTGCCCCGTTGGTTCCACCCTGCCACATAGGGCTCCTGGACACCTAAACCAGCCTCCTTAGTGAAACAGGGTGTTAAATAAACCCTAAGGGTATTATAGTCAACTGTCCTTTAGTGTATAAAGCTTTTATTGCAATGTTGGATCATTTCTATATTTCCTAAGGTTGAAAAGTCTGTTCTCTGGATTCTTACAAGATCAAATTCATATTATCAGGATTTGCATTCATTTGTATCTGAACCAGTGTGATTCAGACCAACCGGCCTGTTAGGAGCTACTGGCAGCTACAGTTTGGATATGTTACAACTGACAACAAGGAGAGTCCCTGTTTCCTCAAAACAACAAGGGCAGCACATAGACTATACAAAAAATTGTGTAGATTCTGCAATAGTGTCAGAACCATAGACTGTAGGCTATATATAAATTGACGTAGCGTCCGTGACGTGACAGGTTTCTGAAGAGTTGCTGAGAAGCCCTTAGTAGGCGGAGTCGGCCGCTGCCGTCTCGACAGTGACATCAGAGCCTAACCCGGGATTCCACCGGGTCCGTCTACGCCGCGTTACGGCTGCGCCACGGTTTTGTTCCGACCTCCTACAGCGTCAAAACCATGGTCAAAACCCACCGGGCGCTTTTCAGAAGCGGAGCGTCTTGCGTGCCAGCTCGCAGTTTTTGTTGATTTGGGCATATTTCCAGGACACGCTACTTTGTACAGACAACGTTAATAATAATTGTAATAGTCCAGTTATAAACGATATGAATCAAAGATATGTTGCTGTATTTTAGTGGTAGAAAAAATGCATTCATCATCATAATTATTCTATAAATATAATTTACACAGTGCCTGTAAACCGGAGGAGAACGCTGGCCTTTATTCTCCTACTTGAAAGACTATGGAGGGATAGGGTCTGCAAGATTAGTTTATTTTGGGGATTGACTGGATGGTCTGACCGGTCCACTTCCTGCCCGGCGCTATGCAACGCCTCGCGTCTCTTGTCGAAAATAGACCAGCGGAGCCCAGTGCCGCGAGACGCTTCTGGGACGCTTCTGAGCCGTAACGGCCCGTCCACACAGCGGCGTGCGTTGAAAGCTTCACCATTCACCATTCACTTTGAATGGGATGACGTCGCTTTTTGATTGGCTGATGCTTCCGTTGAAGCTTGAAAAGTTAAATGTTTCTCTACTAGAGATGGGCGAGTCCTGATTCATCCGGATAATTAACCCGGATCCTAGAAATGAGCTGGTCGTGACGAGTCTCCCCTCTCCATTAACCCGAGTCCTTTGAGTCCTAAACCTGGTGTGACGTGCAAAATAAAACTATCAATTGCGTCACTCGCTACTCCCTTTATAACATGTAAAATAACATTACAACGTACCCCATTCCATCTGCCTACCCTTTAGCAAGTAGGATAGCTTCCAGAAGTTATCGTTTGGCTCAGGGGAGGGGACGCGGATCAGTGAAACTTCCTGCAGACTCGTGGGGACTCAGAGCCGCGGGCCGGCTCCCGCGGCTATATTATGCACGAGTCAACAGCAGACTCAGAGATTCGCAAATCCTGACTCACTGTGCAAAACATAGCAGACTCATGCGGACTCAGAGCCGTAACCGTATAGCAGCAGATCCAGAGATCCAGCAGACTCGTCCTCATGCACGAGTCAACAGCAGACTCAGATTCGCCAAATCGCAAAATAACCCTTTTTTTTTGTGATCACATTTTTTATTAAAGCAAAAGGCACTGTGTAGCGGAGGTTAATATAACATCAGTTTAATATGCTCTTGAAATGCAACAACTTTTCGGTTTCACCGGTAGGATTTCTACTGTCTCGGTGATGCTGACTCATATGACTCAAATGACTCGTATGATCCGGATCTCTTCAATGACTGACTCATAAGACTCCGAGTCCATAAAAGGATCCGGATTTGCCATCTCTATTCTCTACTTTTGAAGCGAGCAAAGGAGGCAAAGCGACGCGACTGAACCACAATGCAGTTCGGCAAAGCCTGACGTCACCCCATTCAAAGTGAATGGGAAGCATCTCCATTGAATCAACGCACGCTGCCGTGTGGACGGGCCGTAATGCGAGCCGTAATGCGGTCTGGTGGAACACCCAGTGGCCGCGATCGCTGCGAACGGCGGTCGTAACGCAGCGCAGACGGACCCGGTTGAATCCCGGGGACTCCCGCTTGCTGGGGAGCCGAGGCAGCATAAGATTAGTCAGATATTTAAAGGGGACCTATCATGCAAAATGCACTTGTGATGTCTTTTATACATACATATGTCCCCCCTGTGCGTCGGGGAACTCACGCAGCGTCAGAAAATAAAACCCTCTCTCTTTTTCTCCGTACCCAAATCTTTTAAAAATGGGTGTACAACGAGTGGATACAGATTTAATCCGAACTGACGTCAAATCGGCAGCGGACCCACAGAAAGTTGCTATCAGAAACAGTGCCTGACGTGTTTTGGATGTAATCTCGTCTTTGTTTACATTAGCAAGCCTCACTAACACTCAGAGCTAACCTGTACTGTGTAGAGCAGATGTGTTTTAAAAAGCAGGAAATACAAAAATAAAGAAATAATCCTTGACGTGGTTTAAACAGGATGGCGTTTTATCACAGCAGAATTTAACTTTATCTCCGGTAGAATTCTGATCAGGCATTAGCTCCGGCTCCTCTTCTTTTCTTTTTTCAAGCTAAGGACCCAAGATCCGCGTTTCTCTAACAGGGCTTCAAAAGAGGGGTTTGAGCAGTATGAGGCATGGCTACAATGACTGAACTGTTTGGTATTTTGAAAAAAAAACTTCAGACATGTTTTGTATAGGTAGGGCCATACCTATACAAAACATGTCCAGAGGCGCGGGAAGGTATTTTGAGTGGGGGTGCTGAGGTGCTGGACTCCAGTGAACACTATTACGGGCACTATAGAGCACGCACAAAAAAACTCCCCTCACGCAAACACACAGTAAACCCGCGACAGTTACAATGAAGGCTCGATAATCAGCTCACGGCATATAGGCAGGGGTAAAAAGCTATTTTTTACGAGTGGGGAGCGGACCTCACCTCCTCTAGGGGGGTCCGGGGGGATGCTCCCCCGGGAAGATTTTTTTTAAATATTGAAGTTAAAAGCATCAATCTGGTGCACTTTGAGAGCAACATTAAGAGATCTATGGATACATCTCTCAACACCCAGATGAAACACAACTGTAAGCAGATGTTCTTTTTCTTTATGGATATTTTACAAATCACTCCCCTTTCAAACTGTATTCTTGTTTTACTGCCATATAGTATTTTATAACTGTTTTTCGTTTATTCTCTTATTTTTTTTTAGAACTATAATGATCATATGAAGGTGTGCCGCTCAAATAATCTTTTGAATAATTTTTGACCAAACCGTTTGAGACCCACTGAGATAACTTAGACTAAAGTTAACTATCTAAACACTCAGAGAGACCTTTAGCTCACCTGAGCCTCTCAGTCTGAGAGGAGAGCTCTCCTCCAGCTTGTTGTGGAACAAACAGCTCCGTATGTCCGTTAGTACAGCTAGCTAACCAGATGCTAACAACACGGTCCCTGCTGCTGGCACCGGTCTCTCTCTCTCTCCCCTCTCTCACACACACTAAATGCGCTATTTCCGCACACACACAGAGCCGCGAGCTTGAATGACACAAGCACACTTTTATTTCCATGCAACTCTCTGATTGGTCTGGTGTCTTGCCTCTGTTGCATTCACTGAACACGGGAAATTACAGTTCTGCCGTCCTTTCTAGTGTCTTGATGAGGTTCACGTAAAGCACGGTTAATGTATTATATTATTGAGGTAGAATTGTCCGGGGCTACAGAAAAAACATTCTGGGCAGGCCAACATATTATTTTACCAACAATGTGGAATTTAGATTATGCACAGCGGGAGCAGCAATAACCGTCAAATAATAATTCAGACAGGGGAGCTCCGCACCCCCTGCCTGCCGCTAGGGGGTGCTGCAGCGCCCTCAGCACCCCCCTTCCCGCGCCCATGAACATGTCTGTGAAGTTATAATATATATAATATATATTTCAGAATATAAAATATGTGTTTCAAATATACAGGGCTCTCAAGTTTTGAACAGAGTTCAGCGTGAGATTTTGGCAGCGGTGTTTGGTACTCCAACTTCTGGCTCCCCTCAAAGTTCCCATGAAGCCCTCTGTATCGCAAATGTCAACGGGGCGCAACTTGGTGGGCGGTACCCTGGAGAGGAATCTCTGGGTGAGAAAATCTCTGCGTGAGAAATACAAGGTGTGGCGTGTGAGCGTGTGAACGGAGTGAAATGTGTGTGTCTCACGCCAATTGCGTGAGACTTGAGAGCTCTGAATATAGCATGATAGGTCCACTTTAAATGAAGAATACTCCACCAGGCACCAACACAAGAAACACGTCCGAGTTCAAGTTGTGTTCCCCGGATCAGCCTCGCAGCTCAGCCCCTGTAGCAGCCTGGAGCTAACGAAGCTAGCAGAGGGACAGAAAGCTAGAAGCAGCAGTCACCGCAGAGACCTGTCACTCAAAGTGACCACGCCCTAATTTATGCAAAAACGTTTAGACCTAATATAACTAAAAGGGATGCGTTGTAAAAAAATGCGATCCCCAATCCATTTTTATGAAGGACGGTGGAATCTAAATATATACAGAATAATTTGTATTGCATCCAGGGGTAGAAACATGTTTATTTCTGCTGTAAAGTTGGGCATTTTAACATCGGGGTCTATGGAAATTGCTCCTTTCTGCAGCCATCGGCCAATAGATGAACTGCAGTTTGTGGCACTTCCCGGCTCTGCCCCAGAGTTTGCCGCTTGGTCAGAACTAGAGACTATGTTTTCATAAGGAGAGCAAGATAAGATGATCTCCCTCTTCTTTGATTGACTGATGCTCTACCCAATCATCTGTCAAGTATTCTTTAAAGTGTCTGCCCATCTCCAAACAGTCTCCAAAGATGGCTTCTCAGATGGTTCTGTAAAACCAAACATTCTGGTTTGCCAGATTAGTTTGAATCAACATTGACGGTTAAATCCCCCCATGCATGTCAGACGGCAAACACACAAGCAGGTAGCTTTGAGCTGGAGCTCTAAGCACAATCAGATAGGTGAAGCTGTAAATTAAACATTGCCATGTCGGTGGTTTGCATGAAGAGTGGTCTTTACACTCACTAAAACTGCATTGAAAATCCCCATATGTCAGACATTGCAGCAGGATTTACATTTCACCTTTGGTCTTTGGTAAACAAAACATGCCAAATAGTTCTATTGATCCTGAGGCTAGTCTACTTTATATTCAGAATGCCTTCATAAAGGTCTGGCAATACAATTGTGGAGGAAATTATGTACTTGTCTGCTAATCCGTCAAATGGCCTTTACCAAAGCTACTTAAATATGTTGCGAAAGGATTAAGCAAAAAACATGAAGCAAGTTGGTTGCTGCCATTTCATTTCCGAAGCTTTCCAAGCATCACGAGAAGAACAACATAGAGCTTCCTCTGCCACCATAGTTGCAAAGCAGGATTTCCATACAATAACTGGTTTCTGTCCCCCAGGGTTGAACAAAACCCAGAGTACAGAGGTTGGTTTCCCTCTCTGACTTTAGTATAGAATGATTCAGCTAAGGCTTTGCTGGGGATTCATCCCTGCACCACTGAGACTGCTTGTTTTTATAACTATGGTTTGGATATGGAACGCTTTCTCACTAACTAATTCTGGTTATTCATAAAGTGTGAGAATTATATACCAAGGGCAATCTCCAGACATTTTACACAGCAGACATGCCTTAACGTTTAGCAAAAATCCACAAGCTTCCTCATTGTATCTTTTTTTTCTCTGTCTTTAGCTCGCAGTCTTCTTATTTATCAAGTACTCAGTTTTCATATAATCTTGTCGTGACATGGCCATTATTGCTGTCATTTATAAAATATTTTATATGCCTCCATTTATGGGGAACTGGGGGCTGTATGTTGGTGCAATGTAATTTGCACCATGTAGCATAGGAAATCGTGATGTCTGTGATGAGCAGTGGTATGAAACAAAACGACCACTTCTGCTTCCCTCTGCACAGGAAGAGTCAACAGAACCGCTTTGTTGTAATCACTTCTGTCTTTTAAATTAAACATATCACACGGAAGGGACGATAACAGAGGCCGTATGTGCTAGGCTTAAGACATGGAGTGACATTTCTGCTTATTTGCACATGAGTTCAAAGTATGGCTACCTACCATGTTGAGTAAAGAGTATTACACATAGTGTGCAGATACACACAGTGCATGTATGGGCTGTTCGGAAGTGAATTTGTATCTCACTTAATGCAAAAGAAATGTATGGCTCTACGAGTGGTTTCACTCCGAGCCCTCTGACATTTGTCTGTAAGAAGAACAGAGACAAGTTGTCTATGTCGAACTAGATCAAGTTGGGTAAGATGTTTTAATCCTGCTTACACTGCTGCTATTCTCTATCTGACAACTGCAGGCGTTCAGTTGTGCCTCTATCGCTCTTAAAGAATGTAATGAATCAATATTGAATATCTGTCGGCTGCCTCGCTGCATCTGCTCCGTCAGTTGTTACTTCCTTCACCCTCTGAAGAAACACAAGTTTCACAGCTCTGGTTTCCTTGCGCAACACTTCAGTAACATACAGCCACAGTATAGGAAACTTTTAAGTACATTTTGTGGCTGGGGGAATCTGACCAGTTGAGATAAAGCGAGGAGCTGCAGGCTTTCAACGGATGTCATTGGCCTTCTTGTTTTCCTTCAAACTTGCTATTGTGGTTCAGCCAGTTCAAATCACGTGTTTCCATTATGATTGATTCTTCCCTAACCACAAATACACTAGCTGCTAAATAATGTATTGTTTTAAGGTATGGAGACAACAGCTGAAGGAAAATATATCATGTAACTCCTAGAGCTGCAACGATAAGTCGATTGACAGAAAAATAAACTGCAACTATTTTGATTAACCAATGATTTGATTCGTGCAAAAGTGGTAGTAAATGTAGTTTGAGCCTCTCAAATATGGAGAGATCTTGCTTTTTCAGTGTTCTATCATATGCAATGGTCTGTTCAAAACAAAAGATCCACTATTTTCTGATTTTTTGATACCAAAATATGAGTTAATTAACGTAAGAAAATTATCTGTTGATTAATTGATAATGAAAATAAAAGTAAGCAGTCCTAGAAGGTTCTTTATTCAATGGAACAAGATGCTTTACAACATCTGATCAATTTGGATATTGCTGAAATAGTACAACTTCGCTAGTCTTCTTTGGGTGTTGTCTCTCCTCCAGGTCAGAGAAACAGGTCATTTTTCTGTGAGAGGGTGCAGAACTTAAGTTCCCTCCGCAGCCAATAGGAGAGACCTTGAACCTTACATATATCCAGCGCAGTACGTGCCTACATGGTAATTCCAGTACGATACCCAAGAAATGCTGGTATGATGTTTTGTGTAATTCCAATGAACCACATAAGCTGCATTCACTAAAACAACCTTCCTTTCCGTATAGCCTCCCAAGAATTGTTTTCCTCTTCTGTTTGTATCCTCTTTGCATTGTGATGAAATACATTGTGAGCTAGATTTTCTGTAGTGGCCACATTTGAATAACAATAGGTTACATCTGTATAGCGCCTTTCAAAGGACCCAAGGCCGCTTTACATGGTGAACAAACAAAAAAACAAAAGGGGCAAAATAAGAAAGTAAAACATTAAATAAATAGCAGTAGGAGAGAAGCACGGGGACTGTGATGGGTTAGGGGTCAAAGACCATGGTGAAAAGGTGAGTCTTTAATGATGACTTGAAGAGGTCCATGGAAGCAGGCATTTTAGCAGGTTAGCATGCCTAAATGTATGAACTAGTGATTACTGTTGCCTCCGTGTTGGCCCATGTGTAACTTGTGGCCTTCATATTTTCTCAAGGAGTTGCTGACTTATTTGTGAACCCTTGTTCCACTGGAGGGAAGTTGTATAGGGGCTCAAGACTCTGATAATGCTGTTTCAAAAGATGTTTGAACTCTGACAGGAATCCAAGTGTGGTTGAACCTAGAAATGCAACAATTAGTTGATAGACAAAAAGGATTCATCAACTATTTCGATAATCGATTGAACATTAAAGTAATTATTCATGCAGAAATGCCTGAAATGCAGAGTTTTTCAGTTTTACACTATATTAGACCGAATTTCTTGGGTTTTTGACTGAAAAAACATGACATAGATACTTTCATGAACTGGGATATAAATTTGATTAATGAATCGAGAAAAAAGTCTTCAGCTTATGCGATGTGAATTTAATCAATTTGCAGCTCTTGTTGAAACACTAACTGCCTTTAAGAAAGGTTAACGTGACGTGATGATCATCATAAACATTTGTTAAAGGTGACCTGTCATGCAAAATGCACCTTTGTACGTCTTTTATACATGAATATGTGTCCCCGGTGTTCCAGGGAACTCACCAAGTGTCAGAAAACACAACCCTCTCTATTTTCCTCCATACCCAAATCTCTTAAAAAGGGGCTGCAACGGATCTGATACAGACTGATCCAGATTGGAACACTTCTGTGACGTCACAGTAGTGGCGCTACGGCTATTGGGCCAACTCCACCAATCAGGAGGAGACAGCCACGGACATTGCCGTTGGAGAGCCCCGGGTGACGCTGTAGTACATATGCCAGGCCTGTAGATGGTGCTGTTCTCACAGAATCAGCCCATGCAAAGACAGTGTTAAATTGAGCGAAATGAAGAATGGCTAAAATGCATGATCTGTTTGGTATTTTGACAAATAAAAGTATAAATATGCCTTATATAGGTATGGTCCTACACTATGTTATTCAAATATAGCATGATAGGTCCACTTTAAGTTAGTGTATCTACTTATCTGTACTGCATATCATTGAAAAATGTTGTCTTGCAACCTTAAACCCAAATACCAGTATGGCGTGGTTGAGTTTCTGCATAGTGATTCAGAATGAACTGTAACTCATTCATGCTTTTACCGGGAATGTACTTGAGTGCAAAACCAGAAGTATCTGAAAGTACAAGTTGGTGGCTTCAGGGGTCTTTCTGTTCATGTATCAGTCAGTGCAGCAGAGATGAGTCAACACTGCCTATTTTCATGACTGGCCCTTCAGCATGTCCAGCACCTGCACTTTAAATTAATTTCCCCACAGACTGTTGACTCGGTGTACAGTTCTTATCTCTGCCTGACTGAACTGAGCTACGAACCCCAACATTTTGACTATTTTCCCACATTCTGAGTAAACAGGGAGGGGCTGGACAAACTGTGACTCTCCCTCTGGTATAACTCTGGGCTACAGGTGGATCACGGATCTGTTATAACGGTAAACTGAAGAGAACAGACATCATTGATACCAGAAAGTTGCAGCCCATTTTTTATAGCAGACACTGCTTTGCATACCTGAGCACTTTTGGGAACAGGTATGTCAGACGAGCATAACCGCCTACAGAAGTTGCAGATAAAACTCCCCTGCTGTGTATCTACACTTGCAATAAAACATTTTAATCAGGGAAAAACACACCAGTCATACCTGAGAAAAGTCACACCCCTTTATATTAGTTCTATATTGTTAAGTACAACCTTTAGACAATGTAGACGCAACAGTGTTGACCGGGCTGCATGTACTCTTGGTATGTGCCAACCAGGTGAAGAAAGTTATGGTTTCCCTTGTGATTTCACTTCCTCTTGTTGTTGAGGCTAAAACAATCTGTCCTTCTGTGTGCATAGCTTGTCTGGTCTGTGAGTAATCCTGCACATGTTGCACAACTGAAAACTCAGGGACTGTGCGTCTATGCCTGATTTAGGGATAAGTTAGGATTTTTTGTGTGAAATTGGGTACTTTCTGTCTCAGCTTCTTCTGTACGTTTCTACTTTAATGCAACTCAGAAAAGTTTTACAAAAATTCAGTCAGGCTAAAGATCATGAATTTAAAAGTTTGGTGGGTCAGCAAAAACATGGTATAAAAGCCAGTGTAATAGCAATAAAAATCACACATGCAGTATTGTGTGCTGTACCAGATGATGTGAGCCAGTGTTTAATAAGTCCACTTTAGTGAATGGAAAGTTTGACATATAGAGACATATCTGATTCATTGGGGAAATTTGTTAAACAATTTTGGCGCTGCAACGACAAAAGTGTTTCCCTTACGTTAGGGTACTGATGTTAACAGACATTGTGGAAGTGGCAGTCTGACACCGTTTTTATTTTTCTCCCTCAGGTCTTTGTAGTGTATCCGCACACTCTTGTCCTCCTACCTTCACCTCCGCTACCTTTGCCTCATTGACTGCTGTGCAACTCAGCCCTGCTGTCGTCTTTGGTTTCCCCCCGACTGCCGGAAAAAACATTGAGACAAGAGAGAGGCCTCTGTCTCTAGAACTGCAGTCGACCTTTCTGAGAGCTCTGCCACCCCCTCCTCCTCCTCATTTCACTTCATAACCATAACCTGCAGCTGCCTCACCACAAAAAACGGTTGGCGATTGCTCAGCAGAAGGATCGACCGTTGTCCACTGCCTGGCCCCGGACTGGTGCTCATTCATTGGGGGAGGGAGGGGAAGGAAGGCAGCTGAACGTTGTGCCGCTTTCCCCGGAGATGAAGCTCCAGGCTGTCATGGAGAACCTGCACCGGCAGCAGAGGGCCAAGCTGCTGATGGAGCAGCAGCTACAGCAGCAAGCCGCCGCCCAACAGTCTCAAGTCCACACCATCGTTGGAGGAGGGGACGAGCCGATGGGGAGCCCGGCCCCCGAGGCGGAGCAGGCCCAGATGGCGGCGCTGGCAGCCATGCGTGCCGCTGCCGCCGGGCTGCAGAGGGTCTCGGAAAGCCCCATGTCAGACCGCAGCAGCGGTGGCGAGGACGAAGATGACGACGATGACAATGAAGACCGGGAGGAGCATTATAAGGACATGATGGGGTCAGATGAGGAGGAGCAGATGTGAGTCAAGTTATTCTTAACATAATCTGCAGAGTTGCCTTTTTAAACAATATTCTGTTTTTAATGTATACAGCAAACGGAAATGGGACGAGGAAGACTTCGAAGGCGAGATGGAAGAAGACTTTGATGACGACCTGACGGAGGAGGGTCTGCCAACGGGCCATGAAGCTGTGGCTCCAGGCAAGGGAATCCTCCTGCTGCCGCACCGTCAGCTCCACCCTCACTCTCAGCTGCTGAAGGCCCGGCCCAGCGTCGACCAGGAGCCCCGGGTAGCCATCATGCCCCCCCACGCCACGCAAAGCCATCTGAGCGGACAGGACCACGGAGAGTGGACCTATGAGGAGCAGTTCAGACAGGTAGGATGTCTTCTTTATACGCCTCCTACTATTCGGATTGGGGTGTTGCTCTCATTTTAAGGGAAAATTGCTAAATTGTTGTTGCTAGTGGAGATTTAAAGTCAGCTGTTGAGAACCAGATCAGCTTATTCCCTAAAATATCCCTAAATCTGCCGCTGTAACACATTGAGAATCTACAATAATCCAATATGTTGTTTGTAGACCAGTGAGCCACATCTGGCCTTCACACCTCTCACATCATGTCACCTTTCCAGCTGAAGTAATCCGACCAGGGCGGGAAATTAACACCAGCCACCAGCCAAATGTTGATAAACCCTTAACTGAGCTTTTATACGTTTGTCTTTGCCACCTGACATTCTGGTGGGCTACATCTGTCCGGTTTTTGCCAGGGTGGCTTAGTGCCTCCAAAGACTTGACATTTACTGACTGCTGTTGCCAAAGGGTGAAATGAATAGGACTGCTAGCTGAGGCTGAGGAGCTGAGGGAAGTGGGGGAGGGGAGGGGAGGGGTTCGGGTGCATTTTAACAGCTTTACCATGCTGGCGTTTACTGTAAACATGCTTGTGGGCTGGATATTATGTGGGAGGCCCTGGTGGAATAAGACGGGCTGTTTACATGAAGAGATTTAAGTCTGTCAACAGCTAGGTTAAGATGGAAGGAGGCTCGTGATAAAAAAGACTGTGAAACTCGTGAACGATATAAATAGTGAACTCACCATTCACTACAGAGGATTAAAAACTCAATCACTTGTTGAGATACTGAATTATTTGCATTTTCTGATTACAGTAAATGTTACTACTAAAAGAATAGATACAGGCCTTTGAGAAAATAAATGACCTTTTCTGACTAAGTTTTTAACGTTTTAGCGATAGTAACATATTATTAAAATGTTCTTGATGGAATCAATGAATCAATTCAACCATTTCAACTTGCCCCTGCATTGCAAAACTAACAAACTAAGGCTGCTTTACCGGGATTAAAGTGTGGCATAATACTGAGCATACCATTTCATGCAAAGGCAGCTTATATGACACAACAGAAGCCACTTTTAAATTTCAAACACACTCGTGGTCTGTAGCAATGTCTAAAGCCATAAAACATTTTCTGACCAAACAGCAGCTTGTCTTTTAGGTACCTCTACTCTTTTAGAAGATAAAACCAGTTTGGTATGTTTGGAGAAGATTCTAGAAATGTATATTGATGCCTTAAGGCTATGTTTGAGGTAAACAAGCTTAACCCCAACCATTTGCTTCATTTTTAAACCTAACCATTTATTCTGTAATTTAAGGCCCATTACTTGTAATGACAGAGTGTATGGAATAAAACTCCTCTAAAACCTAAACCTTCTCTAAATAGTCCACCACTCCCTCCGTAAAGCCTTGAATTGATACCCTCAACAGTTAGTGGTTTTCATACGTCAGGTACGCAATGCCCAACATTTTTATCATGGCATGTCAGTAAATTGCTGACGGTTATATAATCAAGCCGGCCAGTATATTGGCTGTTAAGATAATGTTACCCAATCCATTGTTGATTAAAACTTTTGTCACGCCTATACAATGTCCCCATCTATAGGGGGACAGGGCGGAGGGGAAGAAACACACTATCTGCTGGCAATTAAAACCTTCTGCATTTTAACACGGTTTAGGGAATAAAGCAACAACAGTCACATCTGTTCGCAGCGAGTTGTGGCTCTCAACCTCCTCACTGCTGATGGTTTATAATGTTGTGAATCCAGGATTTTAGTCCATGACTCATTTGGCCCTTGTATGATTACGGTGATTAGTAACAATTGCAGCTTTAGCCTGTGATTATATTGCTCTGTGAATGTGCTGTGTAAAGGAAAAGCAGCCGACCTGTAATGACGAAGAAAGTCTGTCCACTGATAATTCTAACCCAATGCAAATCAAACTCAGTAATTTCAGCTTTACTTTATATTTAGTGGGCGCCATTTTTCTTCTGCTTCTTCGTTTTCTATATGAAACTGGCTCTTGTGGTTTATTCTCATCATACAACAGTTAGATTATAGACCCACAGATTTGTCTGTTTCTTAAAACATGTTCAGTATAAACCGAAGCGGTTAAGAAATGTTAAATGTTGACATTATCTTGTAATATTTGTAATAGTGGCGAGTCATACCAAACCAAAACAAAATGTCACAATTTACTTCATCTGCATGCAATAAAACGTTCCGCCGCCTGAAACCTCACCGAATAATTCAATATGATGCAGCTGTCAAAGATATCCTGCATTGCAAATTTGCGATTTGCGACAAGCTCTGAAACCGACTTAAGTTAATACTTTACTCTGTGCCATGTTAGACAATTGCTACCCAAGACCCTCCTGCAACTATTCTATAAAATGTTGCTCTGCTTACTTAATAAACATTAACGTTGAGTGTCACGCCGCTGTAGTTGAGGCAGATTTGCAACAGCAGATTACAGTTAAGCTGAAATGAGCATAAAACTTTTTAGCCTTATAAACTGAATTCTAATCAAACTGCTATAAATGCAGCGTCCCTAATTTACAAACACAGGAAAACATTTGTTCAAAATGATTGGAAGCGCAAACAAGAGATGTGTGGTTATTCCGAGGAACACAGTAGTTTTTCTTTTAAGGATTGTTTGTTCTGTCCACATGAACTTCAAAAGTCCCTAAGAATCATGGGAGAAAGTCATGATCTCCAGCCTTATGAACTACTCTCATGTGTTGTTGAGTTGAATGGTGTGCAGATGCCGTGTTTCGGAGGGGCACACTGGGTGGGGAGGAAGGGGTTAAGGCTGTATAGTTTATTTTGGGCAGGTGGGTGGAGGCTGTTGGAATGTGCCTGAGGGAGGGTGATAATGTGGCCACTGGGAACCCCAGATCCTCAGTAGAAACCCTGCGTGCCTCTTATCAGTCGGCAGCAGTTGGAGATCTTCCAAGCGGAGAACTGTCCTTTCTCTGTGTTGCGTTTAAAGTCACGTCCTTTGTGAGGTCCCAATGTCACATACAGTTTCTCTACGAGCATCACTATAGCAATGCTTCAGGAGCCAGTCCAAGGTCCTCGTTAGAAGGTGTTAGGAAATAAATGGAGAGAGGAGAGGGAATAGAAAAGAGAGATTCCTCACATGGGGAAGATGTCATTTAGAAAGTAAAGAAAACATATTTTAACTAATGTCCTAATGTAATAAATCAATTTAAGAAGTCCAGTAAAGAAAGTCTGGCAAATGAGTCCAAAGAAATAGGTTGAATGTCACAGCACATCTAGATCCAAGGTGCCATGTAGGTAAGTGAAGCAATCAAATAAATGCTACGGTGAGGTTGCCCCCAGGCTGTGTGAGGCTAACATTTATCAGCCGAAGCCCGACCTGCATTCCTGTTGGATCAGCCGTCCACCTGCCTATCTGCCCACTCTGAAAGGTCAGACTATATCAAGGCAGCGGTGTCAGGGTGCAGAAGAATTACTTAAAGGACAAGGATTCATGCAGATATCAAATTATGCCAGCATCGTTGGATCATTTTGTAATTGAAACGACAGCTCAGCTGAGTTATTTCAGGGATACCTCAGCAGCCCATATCAGTATCACTCTTTGGAATTGAACTTTTAATTTCCAGGAAATATTAACACCCTTTTCAATTTAATGGTATATTTGCTTTCCAACAGCCAATAGGCTTGCAGGCATCTGTTCCAATCAGCAACCAACCGAATGAGGGAAAGGTTTGACTGTGGTTACTGTGTCACATAGGTCACATAGGTTATATTTAAATGTTCTTTAGATTAAGTGCTGATATAAGTACAAAATTGGGATTTGGATTTAAAAATATATATTGTTTCTCTCTCAGTTTTAATAGGAGCAGTTTTCTTCAGTAAAACATTACATTGAGATATGTGGTTTATCCAGAATAATGAACTCATTGCTTTGAGAAGTTGTTCTTGCAATTTGCAATTTTCCTCGCTTTACCTCAAGCAAAACCCTTTTAATTCCATCATGTTTGGATGGCAATTGGAAAAGAAGTTTATCGCCTATTATTTGAGAGTTATCCTGTTTTGAACAAACACTCAATGTTTATGCTATTTGTGGTAGGAAAATGGCATGTGAGCACAGGAGAAGCTCATGCTACGTTGAAGGTGTGCGCTGCAAATGTTCTAAGGATGAACTTTTGTCTCAACCTCAGAGTTTACAGCCATGATCAACTATGATGGAAGAACACGGAATGATAAATTAGCTAGATAATGTGTAGTCAATGCTATGGTATACATAATATAACAGACCCACTCCCTGTCCCCCTTTTATAAACAATATCCTCCTCGGGCCAGAATTCGTCCAAAGGCCATGCAGAGCCTTTGAAGTCTCCTCTCCTGTGTCTCTGTCTGCTTTAAACACCAGCAGCTGGGCAGATGGAGCCCAGATGGACAGTAAAGTAGGGATGTCTTTAAAAATTCATGGCACTCACCATGATCAGGGCGAATGGAGGGGAGTGTGCATTAAACATTAAATTGCTTACACACACACACATAGACACACACACACATTGTAAGTGGGGGCAGGAACTGTTACTACAGGAAGTGTAGCTCGAATGAGAGCCAATTGGGAGCGACACTTATTGGGATTGCCCGTCAGGTTTCTGCTGATACAGCTGTCTGATAAGTGTTGTTGGTTTTATATCCCTCAGTTTTTTTCTCCAGGCCTTTGATCTGTCTTTGGGTTGTATGAATAGGATGGGCCGTGTTGTTTTTATATTCAATATGAATGTATATTTTCCCAGCCGTTGATTTGTTTAGTGAAAAAACACTGGAAAGATGAAACTGAAATCCGCTTTCAAATACAAATATTTACATTTGTCTGTAAATGAATTGCTAACGTCAAAAAATGTTTTATAATTGTAAAATATATGTCTTTGCACAACTTGGTAATAACTCAAGCAACATTTTATAAATAAAGCAGGTTTTTTTCTAATCCATCCACTTGGAATTAACCAGTTATTTCTGAGTATATTAACTCCAGAGCAACACACTATTTGATCATCTGGAACCAGTTTTCCTTACCGGGGTCTGCAGGGGTTGAATTAATCTGCACTAGGGAGTTTTCATTTAATTTACTATGTTGCGCCTGTAGAATGTGCAGCCATCTGTGGTTCTGGGAGAAAACCAGGCCTGTTTAGACCCCGCAATAACATTCGTCTGGTTGATTCAGTCTTAAAATGGACAGCTCTAAGTACAGGTGTTAATGCACATAAGACCCATTAGAAAATGGTCTGGGCCACAAATGGATTGAAGTCAACTGACGTCCTCTAGGCAGTTAGTACTCATCTGCTCAAACATCTAAACTGTAGCCGTGTGTGTTATGGCTTTTTTCTATATTTTTAAACATTGGCATTCTCAAGGTATTTCTCATATCCCTCCGAAACCCCTTAGATATTTAATATTGTGTATTTAATGTTTTTATCACATTTCGTTGATGTGTCTGTTTTTTTGTTCTGGTGCTCTGCAAAGATTTGACCCCTGCTTATATGCCTGGCTCTCTCGAGCCACAGCGGCAAAGACACCAGCAGCACAGAGGTCCCTAAGATCATCGGTAGACAATAGGTTTTACCTTTAGGCTCATAAATTGTACCCAAAATCTGAACATATTTCAAAAACATCACCTTTGCATGGAGAAAATTACGGCCTTCATCACACGAAGACTGTAGGCAGCCTTTTTTTATTCCGTTTAGTTTTTCGTAGTCTATATTCAAACGTAGATAACGGATGGCTTTATAGAGCGGGGAAGTGAGATCCAATCCAAGTGGTCACTGGAGACACATGAGGAGACGCATCCTAATGCCATGTGTGAAGAGCTGTACTCAGAGCTGTCCACTTGTGATCGAATCACCAAGAATGTATATTAATGCCAGGTCTGGAAAGGACCCAAGAGGTTAATGGACCCTGTGCATGTCTTGAGAACAAAGGCCAAAATGAAAGGTCACTGCAGCGTAGGAAGAGCGATGAAAGTCTTCCTGTTGAGGAGGAGTAGCAGCACAGGCGGGGAGGAGTAGAGAGGAAAGAAATCATTCTGCTAGTGTTTGGCTTTGAACCACTGCCAAGGAAAGTGTGTAGCACACGCTGGTTTTGACAGTGAAGCTCTGCAGAGCATTATAATCTTGTCCAACCTGCAGCGTGCAACACCGAGCTGATGTCAGAAACGGTACAGCCACGGGGATTCTGGAAATTGGAAGGCGCTCAATACGAAGGAAGGAGAAGGGGGTTGGAATGTAAACAAAGATTACATAAAGGCTGAGGCTAGCTCCTTTGTGCCATCTTATTCTTCGGCTGTTGTGATATGTTGTATAGATTTCAGTTTGGCTTTGTCCTGTATGTACTCTCTCAAGGTTCTTCCATGATGTGATGTCTTCATGTGGAACGAGGAGGAGTGGGAGGGACTCGCTAAAATCCTTTATTGTCGTTGCCATTGTTAAGTGTGGATCTTCCTGTGTGAAGGAAATGTGAGTGCGTCTTTGCCCTTTTTGTTCCTAAATAATGAATTCTGCACTGTAGCCTTTTGTGAGCTTCAGAAATATACTGCATTGAAAGATTGGAGTTGTCAACAAATCAAACTCTTGAATGACAGCTTACTACGACCTAGTGGAAGGCATTCATTTGAACAAAAGCCATGCATGTGTTGCTGATGCCTTCTGATGCTTTTGAAAAAGGTAGTGAGTGTTGAAAGCTTTCATTCCTAATATAATCAATATAGAAATAGGTCAAACAAAGATAAAGATACTTTTCTGCATGTTCTCAAGGTCTTCCATCCGTTCGGTCAATAGCTCAAACATTATGCAGAGCAGGGCACACTCGTTTGACATTACAACACTATATGCCTCGTCTTGCCTATGATAATAGCTGTTGTGTAGGCATAGCTCTGTACATACTATAGACACAAATAGGGATTTGTCACCTCCATTTAACACCAATTTGAACCGATAATTAACCGTTTCCATTGCAGATATTTGGACTTGTCATAGCAAGAAAACCACAGGTGATAAAGCCTGCATACCATTGAGATTGAACCAATTTGGTAATACTTAATCTTATTGATTACACATGTGCTTTACCTGCTGAAATGACTGAAATGTCTTCTTTCCAAAAGTTAAATGATCATTTCAAGACATAGATGCCGTCTGAATGAGGCTTGTAAACGATGTATACTAGCGTCCTCCCTGTTTACCAACCAACGTATTATTGACTGTGTATTATGTGTATACTGTGTATAATGAAAATGAAAGGTTTATTACGCCTGAAGAATACACACATAATGCATTTAGCTGGGAAACAGTGACTTTAATCTTCATTTTGTGTACAGAAAAAAAAGCAGTGCCTATTTTATATGCTTATAATTTGCCCTCCTTGGGCTAGGGTTGCCAAGTGTCCCCGATCAGACTCCATGTAGAGGACAAACCCAGGGGTAGCTTGAGGGCAAACTGCAGACCATCTGCCTATTGATCTGGGCGGGCCTGGCCACGTGGCTTCCACATCTCAGTCTGTCGTGAGCCACATGGACAGATATCTGCCCTCCATGAGGCAGGGTGTGTCAGATATGTTTCCAAGGCCAATTCAATGGCCACCGTAATCAACCATTAAACTCATTGCCTGCCCACCCATCACTCTGATTGACGGGGCACCTGGTCACTTCTCTTCCCCTCTGCAAGGTGCTCCAAACTGAGGAACAGCAGTGGAGAACAATTCCCCATGTTCAGCCTTTCTGAGCCAGATAAATATCTCTTACCTATGTCTTACATTTTATCCATCAAGTTTGTTTATAAGCACAGTGACAGACCTTGTTCTGAACCTTTAGCTACCCTTTTATCTTTGTGTTCATCTTACTTTCTTCAGACGCAAATGTTATCACTTCATCTGCACTGGCGCTACCTCCAGCTTTCACGCAAACACTCATTAGATGATTATCAAGGTCATGATTTGATGTCATTATAGGGGCAGGGTAGTTTACAGATAAACATCTTATGTAAAGATATTTGTGAGGGAAATGACATTTTCCAAGGAGTATCAAATGGCTGATGTGATGTTATGATGATACTGAGTGTAGTATCAGTGTTGTTTTATAACACATTATGATCTTAAATTGCTGTTACACCCATTTCCCTTTTTTGCTCTGCTTCCCCCTGCCCAATTTGTGCATCTACCTTCGTAATACTACTCATTAGCATTGCGGTTATGCTGGATTGCTAACATCCACATACATTAGACTCTCGAGGGCCCTGGGAAGGCTGGCTGTTATTTCTGATTCTTATCCAGATCTACAGGCAGTGGCAGCTGACAGCATGCAAGAACGGGATAGCGCTCATTCAGTTTCATGTCCTGTCTCCGTTACACTGTTTTCTCCTTGTTAAGGTGTCAGCAGGGGATACTATATATCAAATTATATCCGACAGAAGCCAAGCATACACATGTTTTGGTAAAGCCCTGCATGCTTAGGCCTCCCTTACAACTACTCACACCATAGAGCAGCATATTCTCAAAGATCATTGAATGTCTGCCACATTATTGAACTTCCAGAAGGGTATTCCACCATAAGAGAACATGGTTGGGTCTACAACTAAAATATATATATCATATTTTGTGTTTTATAGTTTTCAGTCCAACTAGGATGGTAACTAAATGGAGAAACTTCATAAAAGAACAACATTGAGTACACTTTGCAGGTCATGGACATCCTGTGTTTGTATTCATAAGTTAGATGAGCAGTTTTATTCAGCAAAACTGCCTGTGTGTTATTCTCAGTTTCTTTTTCTTCCTCACTTATCGCTTTGTTTCCTTTGGAGTAAATGTGAGTGTAGATGATAAGGTGAAGGCAGATGCAGTCAGTCACAGCGGTTTTGTTTGTCTCAGCAGGCTGTTGGCTCCTCACCCTCAGTCGATTGAGTTGATTTTACGAGGTCATCTGGTCAGTTTGGATTATGATGTGTTTGATCCTGCCTGTCGATAAAACACCGTTCACTGCCTCTGCAATCGGACAGCTCTATTGTTGCTGTTAATTGTGGCCATGTGGGGGGGGATGGGGCAGGGCGGAGAGCAGAGGAGAAAGAGATGGATTCATTATAGATGTCAGGTTACGGAGACATGTTGGCGCAGTAGCTGTCAGCTCTGTCCACTGACTGGATTCAGTTATTCCAGATACAAATTAAAAACCTAAAGAAGCATTATAATGTGCGTGCTGAGAAAGTAGAGAGTTGTTGCAAATGTACACTGTATTTGAACTTTTCAGCGCACATGAAGCAATAAATGTCTTTTTCTGGCCGTTGCCTTGAAAACCCATTCTGATGCTTTTTACGCTGTTATATCTGAGCAGTCAGCTGACTTGACCGTTTTTTTTCACGTGTCCTTGTCTGTTTCAGCTTTAAAAGTTATGTTTCCTAAATGGCTTTTGGCAGCTTTAAGAAAAGAACTGTTGCTTGAGTTCACTTGTTGGCTCTCTTTTAGCTACATTACTACTTGATGAGCAGTTAAAACCATAATGACTTGTTGAAGAAAAGGTACAATAAGAAGTCAATCTCTTTCTGTATGCGAGTGAAGGAGACGTCACAGCTCTGCTCACATTGCTGGATTAACAGGTGATCCCTGGAAAGTGTCGTGCAAACAGAAGCAAAATGTAATCCTGAGCAACAATGAGAAGAAAAACAAGAACATGGGCTTGTCACTTCAAGAATCTGAATCTATTTTTATTTAGTTGTCAAGCAGAACAAACAGCTGCATTAACCTTTTGGAGGTATTTTAAAATCTGGTTTCTCACCCAGTTGGCCTTTAAGCTGAAAAACGGCTCAGCAAAACCTGCACAGTGGTTCTCTTTAATAAAATAAACAGTCTAAATGTAATGATCAAAGAACAGAAATAGCTATTGTTTACTTATTTCTGGTACTGCAGTTAACCATGTGTTTTGCTAGTTGGGCGATACTGTCTTCTGGCTTTCACCAGAATCTTTTGATGACAAAAATGTTGACTGCAGTGTTTTGCTAAATAGTGTTTCATCCAAAATAGTGGAGAAATTCATCAGGATCCTTGGCCGTGTTAACAGCCTATTCTGTGTATGACCCTACTGTGAAGAAAGTAATCAGATAAGAGCTTCAATAGTCAGAGTATTGCTTTTGTTGCAGTTAAATGTAATGATGGGCTGAGCCCACTCACTGAAATTCCTTCTGTACTCTGTGGAAGAAAACTTAGATCTATTTAACCAAACTTAGGTGAAACCAAAAGCTGCCGAGTTGCTGTCATAAACCAGTATTCAGTGGAAATCTGTACAGCCTTTATCCGTCTAAAACTATCTCCTACTATTCATTAAATATAAATATTTTTCAGTGTAATTCGAGATACTTTCCTGCTCTGTTGCCTCAGGAAAAAAGGCTAGTGTACACATTATGACACTATATTTTTCTTTGTGGGAGTAGTGGAGCGATGCTTTGCTGGTGGTGGTGTTTGCTTTGGTTCATTAATGACACTCGTAAAAGGGCTTTGGCCTGGAACAATGCTGTGTTTGAATATGGCTGTTCATGAACTGAATCAAGCCCCCCCCCTCAACCCCTCTCCCTGCTAGCCATTCATTCCCATCCCCCACTGTCAAATATACATGTGTGTTTATACATAGTATATGTGCTGTGTGTGCGTGTTTACATTTTATGTTCTTCTCAGCTCTCTTTATAATTACAAACTGTTCTAATAGAGTCCACAACTCATCTTTGTGTATGAGTTTGCTTGGTAAAGTCGTACTTAAAAGTAAAAAACGCAGCAACTTTGAATGACTTAGAGCATTAATTAATTCAAATTAGTCAAGAGGACATGTGGAAGAAACTTCATACTAATCTCTCTCCTGAGAACAACAACTGAACGACTTAGACTCATTGAAGTTGTGAAACTGGTCCTCCAATATTGGGTTAAAGGGGAATGAGTCCCAATGTGAACCTAGTTTCTGCTCCGTTCAACCACAGGAAATAGTCTTCCGGTAAATAAAACACGCAGCCTGCAAAGGATTAATCACACCTCAAGGTTAGCTCTGTGTACATCCAAAAGATTGTCTGTAAAAATGTTATAATGATATTCAAGGACTGATCTCAAACTGAACAAAAGGCCTTTCCACTTTAAATCGCATAATGAAAGAGGTGAAACCTTAGATAATATCTGACTTTTGCAATGTATTTGAATAGAAAACAAGTACATTCGCAGCAAAATTGCATAATTCACTTGTTATAACAAATGATTAAATAATAATGATAATGACTCATTTATTGGATAAGTGCAAACAGTACAATTTGCAGTTTTATGGTTTGCTTTGGCAGAATGATGTGGATGTAGACATATTCAAATTGGTAACAGCAGCCTTTACTTGTCCCTCTATCTAATCAGTCTGTATAAAGAGGAACATGTAGTCCACTATATGTGTGTGTGCATCTGTATGCTGTGCTGACATCAAGTCTCCTCTGAGAAATTGCATTTGACCTGAAAAATGACTGAGAGTACACTTATTATTATGGTTATCATATGTCATCTTATTGCGTAGTTATAACGTTGAAGGTTGGCCTGTAAGTTAAAAGATGAGTAAACTTTGACCCTGAGTGTGTTGGTGTGTACATGTTTGTGTGTGTGTCAGGTGATTGTCAGGTGTAAAGGAGCATGTAGACGATACCCTGGTCTTCTCTCAGTTTAGGTTTTCAGTTGCAAAGCCTCTGTGTGCTATGTGACACTTTAGTGCCTCTGGCCACACTACAGTGAAGTGAACCCTTCCCCCCTCGCATGCACGCACACACACACACACACACACACACACACACACACACACACACACACACACACACACACACACACACACACACACACACACACACACACACACACACACACACACACACACACACACACACACACACACACACACCCACACACACCCCTTAACAGTATCACCTACCACCACCTGATGGCTAAAGCTACAGGCTTCTCTTTGGTTACTGATTATTTTCAGTATAAGAAGACTTTGTTTTCTGGCCTGTTCATAATTTATCTGCAGACGGGGTGACCTACATACTCAGGCAGGGTGGGAAACTATCAAAGAGCAGTCAAACACTGAATACTTGTTCAAATATGAAGTCTCGTCACTTTAGCAGCTAAACAGACAGCATATGGTCTCCGCTTGTACGCTGAAATAAATTGTGTTTTTGATGCCAATTCTAAGCTTGTTACAACCAAATATCTGTATTACAAAAGTCCAGTTACAGATTTTGAAGTGTGTAAAAACAGGCAGTTTAGTATAATTAACTTTCAGTACCCTGCTGCAAATAAACAATTTCAAATTGAAGTCTTCTAGACAGCTCTGCTGTTTTAATGGGCCTTTTGTAGCAGGAGATTTGGTGATGGGGCGTTAACTGGCTCCCGGCATTACCAGTTGGCCTTGGCCAACTTTGTAGTCGTTTATCTAGTTTCTTTTCAGTTATCTGAATAGCAGAGCTTTAATCCTGGAGGGGCCCTTGCCCCTGTGAACATTCTCTAGACATTAAACCTATATAATAACACCCACACCCACATAGACATGATCAAGTGTGTGTGTTTGCCTGCGTGTTTGCATTGCGACAGGTGAGTAATAATGTACATAAAGGTTATATGTATGGAGCTGAGAGTAAAGAAAATATATAGTGAGGGGTGGCTGTGGTCGAGCCGGTTGAACAGGCTCCTGATTGGCTGCTCCAGGTATCCAACTTTGATGATGATATATAACAACTATAGCTCTCCCTAATGCAGCTGCTCCATTACCAGCTTCTGTTGAGCCGCAGGTTGACATGTTTTAAAGTCAATGTGTTGTTTGAAGAGTGTACATTTGACAAACCAAGTTTAGAGAGTTTATTTCTTGTTTCTTCTTATTACTCCCGTTTTTTTCAAATTGTTTTCTTACATTCTTTAATTTTTATTTTTTATTTTAGTGTTTCATTCGGATTCGCATTATTATCAGTGACTGTGTTTACATGAGCCACATGTATTGTTGATAATTAAATAATATTAGGATTAAACTTGTTCCTTCCACCTTTACTTCCAGTATTTAACTCCAACAACTTGTCGATTGATGCTACAAGGGTTTACTTTACCTAGCTAATGTTACTACAAAAACGTTACTTCAGCTACAGCTAAGCGCGCATGCGAGCAGATTTATGCGTCATTTAGTAGTTTGATTGCAATTTCTGTGAAATGTAGGAAACAGGCATGATTTGATCAAACTATTAACTACTTAAACTAAGTAAGGTCATTATAAAGTGACATTTAAAAGGCCTGTTTGAAGTATTAAGTGGATAAATTAAATAATATTACAGGTCAATTAAATGTCATGTTAATTATTCAGATGTTCGGTTGTCTTTGGGTTGTGTTGGCTAAAATCATATTGCTTTCCGAAACCTGGACAAAACTAAAAGAAGGTAGAGAGAGAGATGCGTATAACTAGGGAAGGACTGTATCCAGAATACTGTCATCAATCAGGCAGAAGGTAAAAGCCAGATTTAAAGTCACATGTTAATCAATATAAAAACTAAATACCATCTCTTTGTCTGTGTTAACAGCGTATTCTTTATATGGATTAGTTAGAGGAATACTGTGAGGGTGTCAACACAGTTCACACTTCACTTTAGGCTGATAGACCGTTCGGGTCTCAGGGAAACAGTAAAAACTATCAACACACTGCCATGTCAACACTGTTACGCTGCAAATGAGCAAACGTTACATGAATAGTTAAGACTTCAGTAGTCCATTGAGTGTTGTGTATCATCCTCTCACTGATTGCTGGTGTCATACTGGAAAAAGTGCACTTTATTTTGTTATTTCCAAAATGTTTTTCACGCCATGTTACCACATCTGGAGCTTCAGCTTCCTTGTTTCCATGTGACAGCGCTCCCACAATGTCACTAGGGAAACATTTGTTTGTGTGATCAGGACAGAGGGAGGGGGTGGGGGGTGGTGATACAGAGCAAATAAAGCCACATGGGGGATGGGAGTTTTAGGGGGGGGTGGTTATTCCAAGATTTATGGAGCGGCACTTCACCAAATGCATGCATCCTGTAATTAAAACTCCCCCTTGCCTCCAGCAGGCATGTACATTACCCAGCATCCCCCACCTCCACCCTTTTCAGTTCCCACCCCTCTGTTCCCCCTTCCCAGCAGAGTAAGATATCAAGGCAGCCCGGTGTCA
The DNA here is from genome assembly GCF_949606895.1 of Notothenia rossii. Taxonomy (NCBI): domain Eukaryota; kingdom Metazoa; phylum Chordata; class Actinopteri; order Perciformes; family Nototheniidae; genus Notothenia; species Notothenia rossii. The sequence goes on along the minus strand of NC_136912.1, from coordinate 79,285,243 downwards.
CTAATGAGGGCTAAATGCCACAATGAGGGGCCGTCTTTTAGTGGTAAGAGGCCACTACTGCCAAAAATCCTACATGTCTTCTCCTGGACGAGCCTTTCATTTCCTTTCTCTGGCTGCGTGCTTTAAAGGAAATGTCATCCCCCCCAGAACGATCATTTTTATATGAATTACTCCTTCAAAGTCTTGGAAAATGTTTTTGTTTTTGTCACATGCCTGGTGAATGAAGAATTAAAAAAAGCAGAAAACTTAGTTAATCAAAGTAAAAGGGGTCTTTGTTTAACACCAGCAAATGTATTTCATGTATCTTTTATGTCCAGTTGTATGCTCTCTACATCCCAAACACATCATTCATTCAAACATAATATTTTATACTCTTAAAACTCATCAAGGCTTGCCTGCGCCTTGAGCCTTAAGGCCTTAAGGCCTTAAGGCTTTTAGCACTCTTTGAGTAATTAAAATACCAATTATTATTTTGACATGTGACAGGATAACATTAAAAACACCTGGACTTTCCTTTGGTCTTTACGTGTTGGAAAAAAGACTGAAAATGTCGATATCGTCTCCTCTCTGAAAGCCTATGGGGACTTTTTCGAAGTTGCTTGTTTAGTCCGACCACCAGTCCTTAACCAAGAGACATATTTAACATCAAACGCTCACAATATTAAACAACTGGGATAAGAAGAGGTTTGGCCATAATCAATCATGAAAACAGTTGCTGATTAGTTTTCTGTCAAATTGAATTGCTTCAGCTCTAGCATTTGATGGCTGCTTGTCTCAATTATGAGCTGTGACGTGAAGGCTTTCTTGTGATATGAAAGCTCTCCACAACATGAAGGTTAGTTGTGGCTTGGTCTACTTGCTGCGGGCTGTGTAGTAACAATATGCTGCTTGTGTTTCACAACCTTTAAATAACAGATTATGAAATGTGTCCTACAGATACTGTGTGATTTATAGTTACATAACTGGGGAATATTTTACTATCATACTGACAAACTGGACTGGAAAAACAACTACTGGTTTCAATGGCTGCTCTGTACTCCCGCGAGTTGGCGCCCCACTTTTACTGCTAACTTTCACCTAACTTTTCCAGAGCCAAAGGCAGCTGGATCCACATCAGGTTCTCATCAAATGAGACTGCTCCACATTTCTTTAAATTTCTCCCCCTGTCATCTCCTCTTATGATCAGAGGGAGACTGACTGGTTTCTCATGACAAACCTTTACGAGTGAATGTCGTCATTTCAAAGTTTGATAGCTATCGATTTATCATTATTATGTTTTCATGATGCTTATGTAACAAGAGAGCATCCTGGTCGTCTTCTTCCTTGCTGTGTCAGATCCTAGATGGTGGTTTTGACATAAATTCAAAAGCTGTTGTCTCACTGGTCTCTTCTCCTCCTCTTCTACAGCTGTATGAACTGGATAGAGATCCGAAGAGAAAAGAGTTTCTGGACGACCTTTTCAGCTTCATGCAAAAACGAGGTATGTTACTGTGTTCGTTCAGTGTCTTATCGTACCATATTATAGGTCATATCTCCAGCCAGAGTCTCACATACATTTTTTCTGTAAACAATGTAAATCGTTTCCATTATAATTACAAATGACAAGAACAAGCTATTTTCTTCTTCTTTCCTCCTTCACCCAAAGGGACAAAATGTGAGATAATTTTGACGGGCAAGCAAAAAAGAAAAAACAAATCATCAATAAAATACAAATACAAACAAAAAAAATAAAACATAATACGCTCCAACTATAACATTGCTATTCAATGGTATCTCTATTTTATATTCTAAGGAATGTAATAAAAAAGGGTTTCTTCTAACACATTTCTTCTATCTTCTATAATAGCATACATGAGGCCATGTTGCTAAACTATTATTAACTTACATGTTGTTTTCTACCAATATAGAGCACTATATACTGCCTTGCAAGATACTTGGTAAGGTTTAAATTCGTTCTTCATGTTCTTGGTTTGGATTTCAAATCTAAATCTTATGTTGGTCAGGGTCCTCTTCAGAGGTGATTCTGTCCATACCATGTTCTATTTCTATCCAGAACTCCATTGCGTACAGAGATGCTTAATAGTTGAATATGAGGGAGGGATGACCCCCCTCCACTCCTCTCTCTGACATACGACACAAACACGTCTTATCATCTTTCACTCACATGGGTGGGGTCTTTATTCGTTTCGGAGATGATTGCTTTATGGTTAGGCAGCCCCTCGTTCCTTCCCAGGCTATAACTAGAAGGAACACATCGTATCGATGCCTGGGAACAGATTGGTTTACCTTCGTCTCCTGCTGCTCATCCGCCAGCCCTGCACACACAAACACACTCACACACACTGACTCACCAACCATGCAGGATGTTCACGATGGCGACACAACCAACATAAAAGCTCATTTCCAATTGTGCAATATTTTATTTGCATGTCATGGCCAATGACTCATTTCAGGTGTTCCTTCTCCCATAATACTTAAGCGGTTTGATTTACATGACAATTGATTTATGGCTGATATAATCAGATCAGCGGGGCGACGACTGACATGAGAGACGTGAGACAGAGACACGTGCTCGCAACTGAAAAAAACAGTACTACATGTTTAAACTTTACAGTGTCAGAGCCAGCAGCAATGGATCTGCCAAGCATGATCTGAGAATATGAGAGCGCCATCTGCAGGTCGTACCTATAACTGAGGCATCACTCTTTAGTATGAACATCTAGGGTCGATCATATTTTGGGTCGAAGTGGACCTGAAGATTGTGTTCAGGGTCACTCTGTGTTTAAATGAATATCATTTGGTGGAAAGATTAATGAAGGCTTTGATCTTCCTAAGTAAAGGACATTTGTCACAGATTAATCCGAAACTGGAGATACTGATTGTCCCAAGGCAATTTGTCTCATACTTGGTTTGTCATTCACATCCTTTAGGAGACAAGATTGTCAGGTTTGCAAATGTCCCCAAGACAAATCCTGTTATATATTTTTGATGAAACAGTAAATATTTAAACTGTTCTGTCTACTGAAAAAGGATGTATCGAAATTGAAAGATCCATCGAAATGAAGGGCCATAACTTTTCCAGTACACCCTACTTTATTCCACAAAAACGTTTGGATATCTCGCCCTCGGGTGTCTAAGTATGTTTCCTGTATCTTATTATAATCCATTTGTCCATCAGATGACTGCCTTTTGATACATTTGTTGAACTGTGCTTCAGTCTGCTCCTTGCTATGTGTGTGTTGGCCAGTTAAGAAAATCCGATCAAAAGATCCTCCTGCCTTTTTGTTCGTATATGAAAAATAGTAAAAGCTCTTTTCAAGCATGTCAATTTCCAACTATTCCTAACAAAGGTCACTGTGTGTTTTTGTGTTATTACAGGAACGCCAGTGAATCGTATTCCCATCATGGCCAAGCAGGTCCTGGATCTGTACATGCTCTACAGGCTGGTGACAGAGAAGGGCGGCCTGGTGGAGGTCATCAACAAGAAACTGTGGAGAGAGATCACTAAAGGACTCAACCTGCCTACCTCAATCACCAGTGCAGCCTTCACCCTACGCACACAGTCAGTACAAACACACATGCACACACACCCACCCACACACACACACACACACACACACACACACACACACACACACACACACACACACACACACACACACACACACACACACACACACACACACACACACACACACACACACACACACACACATGCACACACACACACACACACACACACACACACACACACACACACACACACACACACACACACACACACGCACACACACACACCCCTCTGGTTGTTTTAATTGGATTTGTGTTATTTGTGTGTTTGGTATATTTGGATCCACACTGGCAGTGACAAGCCATAAAGGCCTATTAACAAAGTGAACAATAGAGTGCCACAGTGACGCGTCCTTGACACACATTTAAGAGACGGATCACGTTTTGTTCAGTCGGATAATACCCACATGTCTACCCTACTTTTATAATTTTCAATTAGAAAATTATAAAAGTAGGGTAGACATGTGGGCATTATCCCAAAACGTGATCCGTCTCTTTAATGTGTGTCAACCACAGACCTTATTTCGAGCTATTTTCCAAAATCCTATGGAGAAATTGCATTGCTTTTTTGTCGAAGGAACCCATGCTCAGCTTACTTCCGGGTTTGAGGACGCGTCACTGTGGCACTCTATTTATTTGTAACAAAATGCTTTCGTCCATTCCTATAACCAGTTTTCTACTGCTCAGCGATTTCAACACTCTCTGTAGTTGGTCCATATTGCAATGTACTTCGTTACATTTTGGAAACTTATGAGAAAAAAATAGTTGATATGAAAGAAAGTTAGCCCACCCAAAATAGTTAAATGTTAAAGCTTTATACTGTATGTATGTTATAGGAACTAATTGCATTTTCAGCAGTAGGTTAAAGCTTGGCGCATCCCTGCATTAACAGGCTTTTAGTGAAACATAAATACATTGTACTCCTTTCAGATACATGAAGTACCTGTACCCATATGAATGTGACAAGAGGAGTCTGAGCAACCCCAACGAGCTCCAGGCAGCCATCGACAGTAATCGGCGGGAGGGCCGGCGGCAGAGCTTTGGCAGCTCCCTCTTCACATACTCGCCCAACGGGACCCCTACCATGCTCTCCTCGCCCAAACTCCCATCAGCCAGCGTTGGCCTGACGATGGGCACCAACGGAGCCTCGCTGATCCATAACCACAAGATCAAGAAAGGTGAGATTCGTTTAGAAACTCACATGATGTGTGATGTTTAAGGACTTTGGAAGGATGGAAGATAATATTTTGAGTGGTAAGACTCAATTACTCTATTTTGTATGACTGGGGATAGTTCTTTTTTAAGTTAGGAAAACTAAGTATTCCTCATCCTTACCATTTAACAGGAATGGACTTGCTGTCCTCTCTTCTGTAAGACATCTTAAACACTAACATACTATCTCAGATAGGCTGTTTTTATGGTTTATATCTTGCCTGGATAACACATGTTTTGTGCTTTTTCAATCAAAATAATCCTTCTCCCTTCACTGTGGTGTCTGGCTAGAAGAGGACGTAGGCCACTCACTGATGGGGCTCAGTATGGCTCGTCTGACAGCGGGGGCGCTGCAGGGGAACACGATGGGGGCAATGCAGGTGGCAGCCGCTCAGGCGACAATGGCCGCTCAGATGGCGGCTCTGGAGCAGCTCAGGGACAAACTGGAGGCCGGAGAGCCACCAGAGAAGAAGATGGCGCTGCCGGCAGAGGAACACCAACGACTGCTGCAGAGAGCGCTGCAACACAACCTGCTGGCCATGACCGCTCAGTTACCCATGAACATCCGCATCAACAACCAAGGTACTGACTGAGGTGGAGCTTCTGATACATTCAGTCAAACTAATCATACAGTCAGATGTGGTTTTTCATATTACATGAGGAAGCCTGTGGCTCACTGGTGAAATTCTTCCACTTTCTAATCATATAAAGATAAAAGACAAAAGTTGAACTAGCCTTCCTAAATCTGCTTTAGCCATAAGAATAGATGGTTGACTACACTTGATTCAATATGCAATAAAATCAAAGTACTTCTATTTTTGCACTTCTCGCTACTTTTACGTTAAGTCATGAATTGAGACCAGTTTGAGAACAATATCATTATTGTATTAATTGAATCTAATTAATCAACTAGTAATTCAGTACTTTTACTTCTACTTGAGTGAATCCACCACAGCTTAAATAAATAAAATGGTAATTTCTTGATAACTGATAAAAGTAGAACTCATCTTTGGTCTGACATCATAATAAAATTGTAGCTCTGTTGTATTAAAAAAGGGTTAATGCTTTGCCATCTTTTTCCGTCAGACTGAACGTTTGCGGCAGATACGTACAGGGGGTATTGGTTCAACAGACATCAATATATACAATTAAACACATAAGAATACAATGTTATCCCCTGGTGATTAATGACATTGCTTCAGGGCAACATGTGCATGGATAAAGGAAGGAAATCTATACTCACGTTTTAAGAATTAACATAATCAATCGTCACAAAGTATGATCTTCCAGACAGATCAACCTCAGAACAACATTTTAAAAGAATCCACAATAATGGAAGAAGGTGCATATCAATAATACCACATCTGCTGTGGATTTTACATTTAATTGTTTTTCCTTAGAATTTACACAAGCTGGATTCTACACCCTCTCCCTCTTCCTGGCAGTTAGTTTCTCAAGCCATTGTTGTCATCTCACCACACACCACAGCAGCCGACAGGGAGGAAGTAACCCACAGCAGGCCTATATGTTGACCTGTTTAGCTTATAGGAGCAGTATGCATACATACAAGGCACGGGTGTGTGTGACTGAGCGGGAATTCCCTTCTGCCAGCTTACACTTTGATCTTATAGCCGAGTTTCCTTGGTTACTGTTTATCTGATTGAGCATGCAAACAGTTTCTCAGTACTGATAATACAGGTGACTTCAGAGGAATTTTAAGGTTTTGCAAGTTCACACACAAAGTTCCAACTTTGAATACCCAGATGTAAAAAATATAGCACACATAGATCTTTAAGATAAAGTTCACTTAATTAAATAGCAACAATTTATGTTGGCTATGTCAAACAAACATGTGGATGTCAATGCCTGTTGGCGCTGTTGGTTTTGGACAGTTGAGGGAAGTCAACTCTGGACTGCTTCTACAAGAACATTTAATGGCCAAAATATTGCCTAGAATTTTCATTCAGGATTTGTTGTAATGGACGTACAAATTCCCAGTTTTAATAGAAATACATTTTAATCAAAGTTCCTATAAGGGGGAGGCCAGGTTGGACAGATAGGTAAACATATGTCAAACAGTAGGCCAATGAAGATACAAACTTGAAGAAAACAGAATCATATGAGTACATCAGGTTTCATTCCCAAAACATTTCAAGTGCTACTCAAGTTATTATGTAAAACAACAGTGATTGTAAGAAACTTATTTTGAAGTACAAACTTCAGCTAGGATACGTCACAAACATACCTACTTTAACCAGAATTATGATATTTTCTTTGTTTAACATATTGTAATTTTAGCACATCTTGTGCCACCATCATGTTGACCATCAATTGTTTTGTTTGTTTGTCTCCCTCAAAGAGAGCAGGCAGAACTCGGCCCTGAACCTCACCACCAACGGCACAGGCAGCATCAGCATGTCAGTGGAGCTCAACGGCGTGATGTACACCGGTGAGTAACACTGTCATGTGGCACAGGGCTCCCTGCTTATCACTAAATAGTCAATATAAACTATAATTTGATATACCATCAGAAAATAGGGCTGTACCAAGGAGTGCAAGCTTCATTCATAAGGTTGACTTTATTTCTGACTAAAAAAGACAGAAATAAATTAAATGTATATTCCAATATAACAAATCTCTCTTTAAATGTGTTGTCATGGGTTGTTAAAGATTAATAAGACCTTAATATAGATGAACATTTACAATTCAGTACAGCCCTTTCAGGGACATTCATTGAGTTGATCAGTATTTGTTCAGATAAAGACTGGAAACTGGAAGAACGTGTTTCTTTTTAGCCTTGTACAAAAAACAGATCACAAAGGGGAAGTGATCTGTTGTAAATATTTCTTGTTGTCACTGTATGATTGTCAGGTTTGGTAAAAGCAATGGCGTCATTTTAACTTTATGAAATTCTCTGGGTTTCCCAATCTTTTGTTTAATTTCATGTCGAGTTTCGTTGCTGAAATATATTCTGTATTTTGAACCGTATTTTCTTTTAATCTTTTCTGTGTAGGCGTTCTTTTTGCTCAGGCAGCAGCAGGGGCAGCTATGTCCGGTGCAGTCGGATCGTCAGTCTCAAACAAGACGGTCAGCAGTCGTGTTGCTCCAGCGCAGCACCAGAACACACCTACCTCAACCTCAAGCAACCCGTTGTCTTAACAAACCCCAGCCTTCTTTTTTTTTTTTTATTACCACGCTAAGTAAAGCCAAAAATCAACCTCATTTTCTACATAATCTATGCCAAAAAGAGAAGAACCATAAACTGTACAGAGAGACTCAAACTGAAACTCAGATCACTTGAATTACACTATCTCAGGTTTTCTCTCATCAACTCACCTCTTTTGTTCTTCATAGCCAAAATTATTTCGGGGAAAAAACAAAGAATATCTCAACTGAGAGCCAGTATATGCTAAACAAATATGTATGCACAATCTGTGAATTATTTATTTCTGCATAAATGTACAGATTATTGGAGAACAAAAGAGAAGGTAATAACCAGGAAGGGTAATGCACTGTTTACACACAAACACAGCTACTGATTCACAGCAATGTTTTATCCTCTAGGAGTAGATTATTTTATTTTATTTTAACTTTTTGTTGTTATTGTTATTCTCTTTACTGTGTTTTATCATTTAATTTTAAATCTTTAACAATCCTCTCACTGCAGGAAAAAATATATTTAGAATTATATAAAAAAAAAGATCATATGAATATTCTCTATTTTTAATCAGAAAAGCTTTTAAGGTATATGTTTTCTTCAGGGCATATAACAATGTACCACTGTGACCTCATTTTGTGTAAAACCTTTTTCGCAAGGCAGCCATTTTGGATCTCTATTGGGGAGATTGCGGTCACTCCTGTAGTGTACCAAGATACACATCATATTAGTGCACAGATTCTCCAGTGAAACAAAAATGTAAAACGCATCTCAAGAGTGGTTACAATGCTACATAGCTAATGAATGCTCTGAAGCTGTCATGCTTCTCCCGTTACAGCTGGATAATGTTTTTATCTAAAACCTGCTTGTTGACATAAGGCCAGTTTAATGTATACTGTATCTGTGCCAATCTTGCAGGTATTTTGTGAGTTAGCTTTGAGTTCAAAATGGCTGTTTTGTAAGAGTAAGGTCAGTTCTGCAGGCGGGGATAAGAACTCTTAGCCTTTCATTTACCCTCGCCGCAGCTAACACGCTGGACTTTCGGAGCCTCACAGACTGTTGCTGTTTGGGGTTCAAATTGTATGTGAATAATAACTATTTTCGACTGCTCTCAGGTGTCTGATGCTCATCGCTTTGTACAATATCTTGACAAAGCCAGAGCAATGCTTTTCAACATCTTTCTCTGCAGAAAGATCGATTTTCATCTTCTTGTTTTTCTTACTTGGCCTTCTAGTGGAGTGATTGTCTTAAGGTCATATGCATGCCTGTATTTGTAGATGAAGCCTTTCAGCGATCAGGAATGAGGCAGGAAAACTGTGGTTTTGTGCTTTTAAATCAGAGGAGTCGTGTATCCACTAAATCCCTATCATTGTGGAGACACTTACATGGACAATCAGGTGTTATTTTAGCTTAAATCTGATTTGTTGTTGTTGTTGTTGTATTATAGTTAACAGATGCTTTTATTTTTATTTCAGCTTTGTGTTTTGCATGACTTAGTGCTTCTTCTGATCCAAGTGCTTCTAATCCTGTGCTGCGACAAAAACCAGGTCTCCTTGAGACTGGCTGTCAAGGATATTACAGAGAATGTCTTGTGATCCTTTGACTGTTTTTAGATGTTGTTTAATTAGGGCTTTGACAATGTGATCTCAGAGGTAATTGTAGCTTCAGCTGAGCACCCGCTTGTGTCTTAGTGTTTCTATCAACACTTGCTGCAGTGAGATTTGTAAAAAGTTAAATCCGCCACAGTGAAGATACCATAACATTCACGTACAGTTGTGTTTCTGCCATTTAAAGTAGATCAATCCTTCAGCTTTTAGAATTTTAACCTGTGCTACCTCTCTGGACTGTTAAAGATTGTTACTCTACCCCCACCAAAAGCAGCCTCATTCCTACTGACGTTAGGAAGTAAATCAGGCTTTGTATGTGGGTTCTGTTCTGAGGCCTTAACACAGCATGAGAGGACCAGAGAGTCAGCAGTACCTCCATCCAATCACTTTTGACTGTTCCAGTCAAATATCACCAGATGGCTGTCGCGGCTTTGATTTTGGACGCGCCCCTCAATGGGAAATCACCACCAGCTGCTACACAAACACAGACTAGTTTTGAAAAGTACTCTCCATTCTCTGACAGCCAAGAACTCTCTTTCAGAGTCACATACAATAATTAAATGTTGTCTTTAAGATGGTAAAATAGTGAGGATTGTCCTAGTTTTGTTACCTTCTAGAAAAGACAAGTGAAGGTTTAGTTTGATTTACAACTTTTGTCAAAGGTAGAGCTGGAAGCAGAGACAGGATCTCATTGGTTGATCTCAACGAAGTGGAAAACCACAGACTTTGTTTACAAGCCTTTTTGCCTTTATTCCAAAAAAACAACTAACTGTTGACATGACCGAGGATAATGAATATTCCACTTTTACTCCCGTCAATATTTTTGAAATGTAAGCTTTTCTTTTGAGCATGCCTCTCTTTTTCAGTTTGTATTCAATGATCTTAAGCTGGCAAAATACCATGTGTTGCAAACTGCAGAAGATCCCAAATTGGGACGCATATTCTACATTTGCTGTATGCTTATCTAAAGGATGCTAAAAGGCAGAATAATAGCACAGTCAAACATGTCTAAATCGGAAATTGCTACATCGGGGCTTAGTGACGAAAAGAGTATTACGGGTCAATAGTGTCACCACCTACAGGAAGAAAGTGCTCCTGCTGCATAGTTTCCGTTTAGCTTGTTAGTGTTTTTGAGGTTTACATTTGTGCACACTGGCATCTCAGCTCCCCCAGCCAAGGCCTTGCAACACACACAATCACGCACACACACTACACAGGACTGAGGCAGAGGACGCTGGGGTCATCACACTATAAACAGACGTTTGAATAACATTGGAGAATTATGCGGCTCACTAACCTTTAATGGCTATTTAATAATCTTGTGTCCGCATGTGGCTGTTTGGCATTAACTGTTAGCTGTTAATCATAAATACAAAATAAGAAAAGTATAGTTTGACTACTCAATAGCAAAAACTTTGTATTTCAAGTGTGATGAGAAAGCTTGTTTGAAATGCAAAAACCTCAAACACTCAAAAACGCAAATATACAAAGGAAGACTTGCGATAGCAGTTGTTAACCCCCCCCCCCGCCTTTTCTCACTATTATCAGTCTAATGCTACTCTTTAGATCCAACCACCTACAGTCAACTCTACAGATTAAATCATTTTTAGTCTTTATTCTCCGTTATTATTTAAGATATGGCTATTGAATTATTTATATGCATAACAAGCTCAATTAGCAATATTTTAGAGCATCAAAAAAGTTTGTTTGATTCCAGAAAACTGGAGAAAGTAGATTTAAATTGAAGTAAAGGCTTTTTCACCAGCTGCTTTAACTGGCCGATCGAAAATCATCACAATTTGGTGTTTCATAGAGTTTTATAGAGATAAAGTACGAGGTCAAGAATTCCCATTCTGGTCTTAACTCAGTTTTCAGTTAGTTTCTCCTCGATTCCCCGTTAAGGCAACTGTTAATTTCATATATTACAATGTAAACTGATGTTTTTACTTGGTCAATTTGGTAACACGCAGAAGTCTCAGCATGCCTCTCTCTCTGCGTGAGTAGCAGATGCCACAGTTACTGGTGATGGCTGACAATCAAATAGACATGCTGTGGCTGAAAGCATTAGTTTAGGGGGGAGGGCCGCTCGAGAGAGCAAAATTCAATCAATACTGATCTAAAGGATCAACTGCTTTCTTAGGTTTTTGACCCTGTCACCTTTTGACCCCTGAGGCAACATTCAGGCACCTGCCCCCTTCAATGGATCCATGTTTATCGTATAAATCTATTGTCTCCCTCTCTGGGATATTTGCATATGAACAGTGGAGGTACTGCAGCTCTCTGTCTTTCTTTCTGTACTGTATGTGCACGGCAGGTCTTGCGTGGTAGCGACAATCAGGAGACACTGTATACTTCCAAACACTCTGACATCCCTTCAACCACACAGAGCCCGCTTCTACCTCAAGTATAACAAAGCCTTGGCTTCAGCCAAAACAGACTTTTCAAGGTTGTGTTCAAGCAGAAAAACCTCAATCAAAACGATATTGATGCTGGTTATTAAATACTATGAAAGAGGTTGTAATGACCACAGACATTAAGATATTAACTTTTGGTTATGCAAGGGAAGTCAGACATGTTAGTACAGTTCAGGGTTCAGTTCAAGCTTCATCTTCTTTACTGAGAGCTCCCCTCAGTGGGAGGTTTTGTTATGACGCACTATCAGTTCACATTTCCTAAAGGCAAAGGCAAAAAAGGTCTGAGCTAAGGCTGTGAAGATTTATTGTCCTTCATTGTGGACATTTACTGCAAACAAAGGACATATTTAAGTGTTAATTTCTTCATTTCACTACTTAGGGTTTTGTTTTTTAAAGTGACAAGGCCTCATCACTGGACACATTAAGGCTCCACTGAAACAAACAATTTTAGAGGCATTTAATTACATAATTTGTTTACTTATTTAAACCAGTAAACAATCAATGATCAAACATCTTGCTTGTTTCTCTTTGCTGGGGTCAAACAGGTTTCTCCATAATTTACAAAACATTGGAGCAAAGTAGCTGTGAAAACTATATCAGTCTTAACTCTGTTCTTTACCAGAGTTTGTTCTGAATCCGGAGAAGAATTTCTATCAGGTTTTATGGTCAGACTGGTATTTATTTCTGAATGCTACCAGCTGGTTTTTATGTGTCCGTATGTCTGTAGCCGCTTTGTTTTCTTTCTTCCTTTTGACAAAGTTACATTATTGTGTGGTTATGCAGTTTAAACGCTTGGGTTGATTTCAAAAAGTCTGCTTGTTAGGTGCATTCATGTGCTGTTATACAGATCAGAAAAACAATAACCCCGCTGGACTTATTTTCATCTCACTTTTTTTGTCTTGGTGTTTGATTTCCAGTCAATCCAGGAAGGTTGTAAATGTAGTGCTTTACATGGGCTGACTCCCAATCAGCACAAGCCCCTGCAGTCTCTTGTGGTTGGCTTGCTCGCTCTGTCATAACTTTCAAGTGTTTCACCTTGAAATAGTGCTGCTTTTATTCCCACCAGAGCCTATCTAAAGAACGTCTTGAAACCAGAGTGTCTTGCATGGAAAACGAAAACTCTGACTCTTGTTCCCACATGTTGCTGACATGGAAATTCTGCTGGAACATTTACGGGTTAAGGTGCATGTGGGCTTTGGGGGCTTTTGACTCAACATCACCACTGACTTTATCTCCATCAGGGGGACTGTGGACAAGGAAAATTTGAAATAACAAGATGCCTTCTGCTGTGACAATTGTTGTATGAAATAACCTGTATTACTAAGATTCATTAAATAGAATATGTCTGAAATATGGCTTTTTAGGGCTATGCATTATATCATGTTCCTACTACCTGTTCTTTCTTTGCTTTTTTTGGATATCCTATAGCAAACCCGGCACACCGAGATTACTTTTAGAGCAAATTTATTAATATAATGATGATGATGATTAATAATGGGATTATTTTAGGGAAGCATGTGATGTGTGTGTGGGCTTCACGTGTCTTCAAGTTAACTGAAACTGGCTATTGTGTCTTACAACTTCTCAGGAAAATCTACCTCTACCTCCAGTTTTATGCATTTAACCCAGTTTAAGTTACAGTTTAGTGAAAGAGGACGTGAGAGCGGACCCAGGTCTGAAATAACTCCAACATATATAGTACCTAATATAGCTCATAATGGCACACCTAAGAGTGTATTACATCAAGTATTGTGGTATATTTATATCTGTTTCCTGGCTGTTAACAAATACAAATACTCTCAGAAAATATATTTATCACCCTGGTGGGTGCTGAGAGGTTTATTTTGGACTCTTGGGCCTTTCGCCGTCTCTCTGATTCTCTCTGTGTTACAGGTTGGTAACACTTTAGCTTATTTGAGCATCAACAACAGGGAACCTCCAGTTCAACAGCTTACTAACTACTCAGTACTACACAATAAAGTGCTGCTTTTAGTACCACTGTTAGTACTGCCAGTCGTTTTTCAGTATGTTCTATTAATGTGTGCTTATTCCTCCTTTTTTTTAAATGATTTTTTTGTTTTTGTTAAATGGGATGTTTCCCGGTAACCACGGTAATAGTGAAGTGGCGGCGGGCAATGCAACAGTTTATTTTTTGTTTTCTTTGTTTTTGAAGGGTGAAGAGCTATTATTGCCTATTTACTCAATATGTTTTTGTGTGAATACTTTTATTTTGAATCTGAAATTAATAAAATATCACCTCTCTTTAATGTCACCAGAGTGAAGGATGTTTTTATTGCGTCTTTAAGATAAGTTACATCAAGATAATTTACTATGAAGGTTTTAACTATTTGTTTAAAATGTGTTCATCATTTAGGCTCCTTAATAACATTGAAAAAGCACCTCATCAGCTTTTTTTACAAATGATTTGAGTAAATATCACTTTTTTAGCCACTTATAATAAGCATTCAATTTTACCATGAATTTCTAATTTATGTAATTTACCGATTATAATTGTCGTCTTGTATTTACTTAAAGGTAAAGCATATTGCAAAAATAAACTATCCAAGTTTCCACTGGGAACAAATGTATTCAGATTAAATGTACATTTGCAAGCATTATTTTTAGCATGTTTGACTTTAAGATATGCCATTTTTGCCAATGTCTTTGATGATGTAGCCCTGATGGAGAACAGCAGCTACCAGAATGTACAGATGAGCAATGGCCTCACCCATACTAGAGTAACATACACACCTCTAGTGTGTGCCATGTTGTTGTATAGGACCAAGTGTAAAAGCTGAAAACACATTTGATTTTAATTGAAAAGAATTTGAGATGAGACCAAAAATAAAATGTGTGGAACTCTTTGATGATGCGTTTACCCCAAAAAGTGCTATACTGTATTCCATAACACATATATATATATATTATACATTATATTCGAGAACCTTAAAGGGATCTGACCCAACGCAATTCATAAACATAATTACTCTCGAACCCTGCAACGTGACACCCGCCATAGGTTGCACTGGAGCTTTCTTAAGCACCGCCCAGTTCCGCTGCCCGCAGTGCTGAACCTATCGCACCCGGCAGATTTGAACACGCTGCTGATCGAGAAGACACGGGGCGGAGCGGGGAGGAGCTACACTCTGAACCCGGACTGCAGGGGGAAATAAAGAAGGGGGCAAAGCGATCGGACTGAAAGCTTAATCACAGTGGACGACTTTGATGTTTTCTACGTTAAACAGTCCCATTTAAAAAAAGTAAAATGAGACTCAGGTCTCAAACAACCACTACGACATCCTGCTCGGAGCTGCCGAGAAGCACCCGCCGACGGTCCAACAAAGCGAGACAAACCAGCTTATCATGGACCGAAAGCCCTCTGCAAACCAAGGTAACACAGAGCAGTTTGATACGATTTTTATTCTCAGTAATCTACCTTGTTAAAATAACAAATTTCACCATGTTAGTTTCTGTATTTAGGGCAGTGTGATGTTCGTTACCCGGACGTTGTTTAGCTTGGTGCTAGCTAGTGTTCTCAAATCATAACAGTAGGTGGTGTTGCTAACGCTAGCTAGCTGCTGTTGTGCTAAAGCTGTGCACTACATGTTATCTACGTTACTTAATCAGGGAAGAACAAATTCATATGCTCTTGACAAAACATCAGTGTTATAATACATTATTGGTTTGCTTGCACCCGAAACTGATAAGCATTACGTTAGCTAGCGTTAAAATGGGAGGATGGCCGATAACGTTCAGGTATACGGTTGCCAGTTTTATTAGGTAACGTTACACCAAGCTCAAAGCTAATCCAGCGTAACAACAGCCTTGCAATAACTCGTAACAGCATTAAGCTAGAAGGTTATTCATTTAACGTAGTGGTCGTTCGGAGGTTGTTGTGTGCAGCTGTTAAATTGTATCTACATTAGACGTGTTCTAATTGTTTACATATGATCCTTTTTAGAGTTAAAGGTGGGGTAGGTACGTTTGAGAAACCGGCTCGAGATACACTTTGTTATATTCCACGGAATGCTCTTAACATCCCGATAGCAATGAAGTGCTTTGAAAAAAAATCCATTACAAATTTAAATATTACATTTCATCTGTGGAAGCCGTGGCGCTGTAAAAAGCAAAACCAATCATTTTAACCGTCCCAGCTGCGTCTATCGTTTTTCCAACCCAGTTTAGATTTAACCACGCCCACTTCCGCATTACGCAAGGATCGACGTAGCTCTGAGCTCTACGCGATAGCGTCATAGACTTCATCTTCGGCAGCGTTAAAGCAGGATATTGAATAGTTGTTTTTTGTCTTTCCAAAGGATTTGTTGACTGAAACTAAACGATCCTGTAATCAAAGCTATATCGAGTCCTGAGATTGTATTACTGGTGTTTTATCATCTATAAATAGCCTGTGTGTATCCTCAAATGTCGTTTTCAGGACAAACAAAACACGTTTTAAATATCTTATCAGAATAGCCTCTGTGTAATCCTCAAATGTCGATTTCAGAACAAACAAAAGACGTTTAAAATATCTTATCAGCAGAATATTGAATATAACCTTGACTATTACTGTGCACTTCATTTATCTGACAGCATTATTTAATGATACTATTTTATATATATACATACACATACATGTATTTATTCATTAATACACACACACTCACATATATACACTTTATATTAATTCATTTGTACACACACACATTCATATATATATATATATATATATATATATATATATATATATATATATATATATGTGTATAAACAACACAATATAATAAAAACAGTTGCAATAATAACATAATATGGTATGATCAATTCTACCCTTTTGTTTTTGCTCCCATATTTCAATTAATAGATATTTTTCTAAATCAATATTGGTGGGGGCTCTTTTGCAAAGATAATCAATAACACCACCTGACAGTAGTTGCAGATTATGCAACATACTTGTTACTTACACACATGTGCGATGGTCCCAAAAACACCAAAATCTGCACTGTAAAAAAAATATATACATTTATTAGGCACTCTGAATAAGGGTTGACTGTGTAATAATCATGCCATTTAATTGGTGTATATGTCTCACCAGGTGAAGGCTGGGACAGTGGGAGGGGTGAGGTAGGAACAGGGGACTGCTGAATGCTGAAGTCCAAGGATACAATCCCAAGTTGAATGCATGATCCACTTACCTGTTTGCATCAACTGCAGGAGGTATTAAATGATGAATTAACATTACCTCAGTACTGCATAAGTGTTGTCGTCAGTCATATTGACAAAGAAGCACTATTATATTGTATATTATGAGGCGTTTAAAAGGACGGTATTTCGCTTGTCAGATTCAGATTTCGCGGGTGTGCCGCGTGAGGCAGTGATGTAACCATAGGGATGTAACGCCAGGTTGATGCTGTGACGTAACGCCGCGGCGATGCTTGCGTAATGTGGAAATGGGATCTACACTGGGTTGGAAAAACGATATACGTGGCACGGCTAAAATAACGGGATGTACCTGCCCTTCAGCCTTCCATCTGTGCACAAACTTATCTCGTGCCCTCATTGGTCATGTGCGCGTTCGTGTGTGTTGGAGGAGGGGCAGATTTTTTCCGTCTGTTTCATGTGTTGCCCCGTGCACAGTGACCAACTTTTTTAGTTTGAATGAGATGGTATGGTGATATGCATCTGACACAAACTTACGCCCTTATATTTTAAAGGAGCAGGATGTAGTTTAAAAAGCAACCAGTGGCATTCAATTCCTTCAATGGATGCTTTAAGACTGCAACATATATATAGACAATAGTGAGACCGTGTAATGCTTCAACATAAGGTTCAGGGGCCTCATTTATAACGCCGTGTGTAGGATTCACGTGGGAAGGTTGCTTACGTAGAAAATAGGTACAGAAATGTTCCGACATTTTCCGATTCACCAAACATTGCGTACCGGCAAGGTAAGTGCGTACAGCACTTCCTATGCCGGTTTCCCTTTTATAAATCACAATCGACTCGAAATGCGGTGCAGCTTTTGCGGGCTTCACGTAATGCCCATATTTGCCTATAAATAGTCAAAGAAACGCCCATTCATTCATTCATTTTGACTGACTTTATGAAGAAGATAGCAGGAAACGACAGAACAGCTAAAAAAAGACAGCTCACACAGTGTCAGATTTTGGTTATTTTGGGGAGGTCGAGATAAATCATGTTGTTTGGTGGATGCAGTTTGAACCACAGTAGCAGCATGGAGGTCGGATCGTCACCAAAATAAGTGGTCCGAAAAAGGTTCATGACAAAAAAAATACACATAGCCTTCCTCAGGCAGTGTGTTTGTACTGGGGACAGGAGACACCCCCTTGATGAGAAACTCTAAGAAATGATCGGGGAATCCCTCCGGAGTGGAGTCATGACGACTGGATCTGATTTATGTTTTCGTATTTGGTGGTTTGTGTCCCAGCTGTCGATCAGCTGTGTGCAGCGTCTCCACTGCAGCAACTCCACCAGTTAAAGGAAATACAACTAATGTGTTGTGTTATATTAGCTGTACAATTTACCACATATGGTATTCTTAGTTCAATCAGTATCAAGTATTAGCAAACGGCATAAAACATGATTAAACATGATAGTATATAAAACCATGCTCGTATCTACAACCTATAGAAATGCAAAACGGCGTCAGTTTAGACGTAATTTTGTCCTCCTGTTTACTGCATCATTTATGAGAAAACATTTCATAACATTAAAACAACATATTCGAGGTGGTTTTAAATAACATATCCGTATTTATTTATTTCTCAAAGTTATGTTTTTGTGTGCACTGAGTCGTTTTATAGAGATAAAGTACGATTTTTAAGATTGGCTTTGATCAATGTTTGAAAAATGAATTCTTCATATATGATAAATGAGAGGTAACATTTTATTTATGGTATTATTTCCAGATATTTCTCTCCATTCTTCCTTCTGCCAACGGTGTCGCAGTTTCTCGTCTCTCCCGTTTTTGTGCTTAGTGCGTACGCATGGGTTAGAGTTTGCGTGGAGGACTGCACATTTTCCCGCAAACATTGCGTAGAAACTGGCGTACGCCATTTTTTTTGAGCGTATATCCCTTTTATAAATGAGGCCCCAGATATGCAGCTCTATGACGTGGTGTCTGGCAGGGGCTTTGTGCAGAGGAATAAACAGCCCACTTGCAGGGGCGGCAGGTACTGTAGGCTAAGCCTTCCCAAATATTTTTGTCACACACTGCATCCCGGTAAAATAAAAATATAATGTTTGTGTCTTTAAATTAGCGCTGCTATGCAGCCACCTGTGCCCTGTACTACGAAACCAGTTCAACATACCCTGGATATGTTTGAGTAACAAACAAACATACTAACAAACGACATCTCGCTGCGGTTCTACAACGCTGGATATCAACTTGGTAAATCAAACCATGGTTTCTCTTTCCAGCTGAGAGCGCGTTCACGTGAAGGGGGCGGGGTTAGCAACATTTGACCATTCACAAACAGGGACAAGTGTCGGCGTCTTCTCTGCATACGGCAGTTTAAACTGTATTTCCTTTATCCTGTAACATGACTTGATAGATTTAAACGCCGCACACTGAGCTCTGATTGGTCAGCAGGCGGTGCTTTCACTGAGTTATTGATCTCTTTTCTATAGACGCCGGAGGCGGGTAGCGCCAGGTGAACTAAGTTATTTAGCCTTCCCAAACCTGAGCTTCACGCGCCGCCTATGCCCACTTGCATGTGAGACAGGGTCCCAGTACAAGTAGGTCAAGTGTGAAGACGCACAGGACAATAGCAATGTGTGTTTGAATCATTTTGTTTAGGAATCAAATGTAGGCATTGCCTGACTCTGGTCCCCCCCCAGAGTAAATAGCGGTGATTGGCCCCTGGTTGTCAGCACCTTTGAGCATGGGCCCAGCTACAGGGGTCACTTGGAAGGCTTCTCAATACTCTAATTTCTCCTCCTCGGTCCTCTGGTAGTGACCCGGAAATGGATTTCAGCGTGCCATGTTGAAGGACATCTCATTTCTCTAAATGCACATCGAGGACCGAGCATCAAGGAGGCTCTCTGGAGGAGCTATAACCGAGGACACACTGATGGGTCCTCTGCGGATGCATTTCCGGGAACGGTGGAGGCGTGATGCACGGCCGGACTTATCTCAGCCAATGGCAGCTCTGCATGCATCCCCTGGATATTATTTTAGTAACTGCTTTCATCGCGACGCGATGTTTACAGTGAGAACAGCTGTGAGGTCCGTGCAGAAAGCAGAGCCGTGTGTAAAATATATATCACTCAGTATAACAGGCCTACTCTCTTTATTTGCTGTAGTTTAGTAGATATCTACAAACAAAGAGTCGATATTTTTCTAAGACCATTTGGTGCTTCTCATAATAAAATACACAACGGCTGTAGCCTGATTATGCTCTAGGTGTGTGTGTGGTACAGTGCGTAGATGCGATGGACAGACGGTCACGGGTCTCAGTTTGGTTTGGTGTCCTAAGCTTACTTTTAATACTTGTAAATACAACTTTTGGCCCGTAATTTCAATTCCCCATTTCAGCGACCAGAGAGAGAGAGGGGGGGGGGGGGGTATATCCAGTCTCTGATTGTGTTACGTTATTATGAGAGTGCTCTCATACTTTAAATTGTATATATTTATATAAATATATTTGTGTGTATATGTCCGCATCTGTAGCCTGTTATTATCTCATTATACCGCACTGTGAATGAATTAATAATATAATATATAAGTCATCATTGTTGGGGAAATATTTCCAAGGTCCATAACTTTGACCCAGTGTATCAGTTCAAACTGTCCTGACTGAGCACACACACCTGTAACCTTGGCTGCTGTGCTCTGTATTCTTTCTCCCTGTTCCTGCCTGTTGGCGTCAGCTGATAGAGGTGTTATGATTCTATCTTGTTATGCAGCATGTTGATCAGTCTCTCTGAACTAGCTAAATACATGGGTCTGGGGTAGAGTTCTTCAGAATTGACGTGGCAACTCTACCGTGAAGTCAGAATCTCTGGCTCTTGGACTTGTGATGTGAATTCTCCGGCCGAATCTCCTATAATAAACCATCAGTGTTTGACATCAAAGCTCCTGCTCTTCCCGTGTCTCCTTCATGAGTCAGTGACTCCCACTGCATTGCTACACAGAAGTTTCCCCCACAATCATGAACACATCTGTCCATCAGACAGAGGGCTGCTGTGCCTCCTGTCATCATTAATGGACGTCTCTTTTAAAATGACCGCTCAGAGGAGAGGAGTTCTCATTTCTCTAACCGCCTGCTGCTTCCACTCCTCTCTCCTCGTCTCCCCTCCTCTAGTCCTCCGCTCGCATCTCCTGTGGGCGGGACTAAGTCTCGAGGAGAGGAGTCGAGGAGTGGAAATTAGAGTATTGAGAAGCCTCTTTGGTGTCTGCTCCAAGAATCGGCATGCCATGTTTGCCTGGGTAGGGGCGGAATACCAAGTCGTGGCATTATTTGGAGTGAACCAGAGGTGTGGGCTTGAGTCACATGACTTGGACTCGAGTCATCAATTTGATGACTTGAGACTCGACTTGACAAAATCACAAAACACTTGCGACTCGACTTGGACTTGGACTTGAACACCAATGACCTGGGACTTGACTTGGACTTGAGCCTTCTGACTTGAGGTGACTTGATAATTTAATTCAGGGGTCTCCAACAGGCCGATCGCGAGATGCCGCTAGAAGAGCAGACTCCCGTCGGGGAGAGCAGAATCTCCAGCCGCTTCTTGGATTCATTGTCAGAGGTGGGAGAAGTTTAGATTGAGTGTAATACTCGGTTACAATAAAAAGTCCTGCATTCAAAATGTTACAAGTAAAAGTACAAAAGTATTGGCATCAAAATATACTAAAAGTACCAACTGCAGAGGGATCTAGATTCAGGTGTTCTTTTCCCCATAGAGACCGCCTCGCTGCACATTATCCCTTGCATAAAGATAGATTGTGGGTCCCTTATAACATGTTGTACACAGTGGAAATAAACAAGCAGTAAAGAGCAGTTGGATTATTAAGTATTATTCTGTTGATCGATGTCATTCCATTTGGTGAAAAGCACATAATGACTTGTTTATGACTCGTTTTGTCAAAGTTTAGGACTTGGACTTGACTTGAACTTGAGCGCAAAGACTTGAGACTTGACTCGGACTTGAGCGCAAAGACTGGAGACTTGACTCGGACTTGAGCGCAAAGACTTGAGACTTGACTCGGACTTGCAAAACAATGACTTGGTCCCACCTCTGGAGTGAACCCACCATCAAACTTAAGGCCACGTTTTATATAACGGTGGATGTCAGAGACAGGTTGCGAATTGGAAGTCCCAAGAAGACAATTGGGAACCTTAGGCAGTCTTCGACAGGTTTGCAGGACGATATGGCCGACGGCTCTCTGCCCAAACAATCTGGAACAGACCTCACACAGCCAACCACCGGTCTCATAGGGCAGCCGGAAGGCCTGACATGACTGCCCTTAAACGAATAAATAGCTAAATTGCCAATATGTCTGGTTTCATCAGACCTCAATCATCCAATCAAGAGTCAACAGCAAAAATAAGCTGTTTGGCATTGGCAGACACTTTTAAACACGACAGCGCTTCTTTCTCTTAGTTCAGCCTTTTGTCTTTCTGAATTCGAATGATAGCACAATTAGTAGTGTTGATGTTTGTCTGTGTCAAAGACTACGGCTTTATGCATAATGTTGCCCAAAGCCACTTCAGATATTTGGATGTATTTTAGATTATAATACACATTTAATTATGGAGAATTCCCTTAATGATAGCAGTAAAATGGTGAATTACTCTCATTATTCCAACAGTTATAGTGACACTTCAATTGCTTTTTTATTGTGTAGGATACAGAGACCTCGGATAATGACTCCCAATACTCATATGACCAAATCCCACCAATCACAAGGCGACCGCTGCTTCGTGGTCGGCTGAGGAAGAGAGCTATCGCGGTCGATGATGGAGAATCTGGTATGAATGGCAGCTTCAAGCTTTTCCAAGGATACTTTTTTATTTATAATGTTGTTAATTCCTGACGATGTATTGCACTGCCCCTGCTCCCGTTTATATTTTCTGACTGATTGTCTTTTTGTTTACTAGATTTAGACTTCAAGACTCCCATCAGGCCCATAATGCAACGTGAGCGCATTCTGTCAGAGATCGACCCAGTGTCGCCTCGCAACACAACGTCCAGAAACATATATTCGCCCATTGTGCGTTTCCTCACACCCACTAAAGAGAGTGAGTACATGTGCTGAGTGACGCTGCAATCCTCTATTCTTTAGAGACTGTACGGCCATCAACGGATACAGTAAACATACTTATATTAAACAGTAAACATGTTATTGTCCCTTTCATTAACCGTTAATTGTGGAAAAGATCCAACCATTCCTCCAACGTTTTTTTTTCTTTTCGTATGATGAAAGTGGCTGGTGGAATAAACTTGCTTAAGAACCGCAGCATGAATGTACCAGTGTCTTTCTGGTGACTTGTGGTAAATTCCCATCCGGGGTGTATCAAATAAGAAGGCCATTGTGGTGAGCTGACAGCCGGAGTTGGTATTGATTGCTTAACGATGAAAAGAACTGAACTCTCAAGCTCGGAATTTTATTTTCCTTCCAGACGTGAAACGTGACGGTTCTGGGGACGTGCTGATGAGCCCAGAACAAGGTGTGTTTGGATTTGGCTCAATTGACCTCTTGTCTGGAGAAGAGGATGAGGACATCTTCAGTCCGTACGTACAAAGCCTCTGTCCAACATAACGTACATTTCAATGTAATTATTAACATTTTTATGTTTCTAAGAGTGTAGTTTTATTTTCCAGCTCCACATTCATCAAAAACATACCGTCGCAGTCGCAACATTCCCGTCCACAAATCACAGATATTCCCCCCAAGACCAGGAGCACCCCCGAGGCCACGCTGGTGGTCGACCTGGTGAGTTTAATCCTCTGGAGCTTAAAAAAATGTCTTTGTATATATTTTTTTCGGATCCCCATTAGCACTAGCATGAGCATTGGCTATTCTTCCTGGGGTCCTCACACACACACACACACAAAACATACATAAACATACAGAAAACAAAACAGCTCATCATCCAATTTTCGCCATCATAAGGTCAAACAAAAAAATACAAATACGTGTACATAATAAATATATACATACCCACAGGCACAGTTCAATTTTACTTTATATTACTGAGATTATTTTTTAGCTACCTTTTGAAATGTACTTGAGCATTTTCCTGAATTATATGGACAGGTAAAGAATTCCAGCTGACCATGGCTCGCTCTGTACATGACGGTTTTCTGTCCCATATTTGATTTAGATTTGGGTAATACGAACCTTCCTTTTATTGTATGTCGTGTTTGATAGTTATGTTGAGCATACTGCGCTATAAAACTTTTAAACATGGAGCTTCAACTTATAAATCAATAAAATATCTTTTATGTCCCCTCATTTCAGTAGTTGTTTGTAACTACAAAGAACAGAGGCGGTCACACCCGGATTCTATTTTTTATGATTTATTTTTTGATGTACACCACAGGAATGTTGATGACTTTGTTGTTTGTGCTCTGCCTCTGAAGTCCAAATGCAAGCCACATTGATCTGTGCTCTTTCAGGAGGAGACCCTGATGTTCAGCTCTCTGAATGTGATCGAGGAAGCAGAGTTCACCTTCAACACCGCTTTCCAGGACCATCAGTACAAGGTGACCACATGCTGCACGTCTTTGAGTTGGAAGCCCACTGACTGACTGATGATGGAATAGACATAGACAAATAGACAAATCAGTTCAGTGCGTTTAGCACTATAAGAAATGTGTGTAATCCTATTTGTTTATTTTGTCCTTATCTCTGGTTTGTTATCAACAGGTCTACATGATCCTACGACCACATGTCAAAGAGTTTCTGCAGGCCATGGCCAAAAACTATGAGGTATGAGTTATTTGATATTAAATTGTCTTGTCATTGATCGGTGTATTTGGCTCTTGAGTTTATTTCGAGTGAATAAAATGATGTTTTAATATGCAGTAAATCGCTCCTACTTGTCTGATGTTTTCAGATTGTATACAGCCCCTTCTATATTTACTATATGACTACTTTGTCATATTTAACTTTTAATCTGAACCTTTTTTGAAATCTTATCTTTCTGTGTATACTCAACTAAATGTTGTTTTCGTGGGGTTTTGACGCCCTGTTGAGTTCTTGTTTGTGAGAAATCGGTTCCAGCTGCTGTCTGTTCTGTTCCAGATGTTTGTTTACACATGTGCAAAGAAGGAATACGCAGAGAAGATACTGGACATCCTGGACCCGCAGAGAAAACTGTTTCGGTATGTCTCCATAAGATCTGGGTCCACTTGTGTTTTATAAACTCTTTGCTCGGCAGCGCTCAGGCTGACCTGTCTGTGACTCTGACATCTGCTCAGAAACTTTACATATTCTGCTTATGGTCTGACTTCTGGTCAGTTTCTCAGGATCAGAGGTTTAGCTGACTCCTACCCGGCTTACACTGTCGCTTTCGATGAGGGCCGTTGAGATTCTTTTTATTTTGGTTTCAGGTGGTTGATGTCTCTTGGACTCGGGTGATTGATGTCTCTTAGAAAAGGGATGAACAGATAATCAGTAACAATAACAAGAATTCTGAGAAACCAAATTCTGCATGAAATTTAGAAAAAGGCCTAGTGCAACAACCCTACTCTGAAAGAAATTCTGCCCTACTTTGTTTGTCTCCTTAAATATTCCTCAAACCCCACTCCTCAGTGAAAGTGGCTTTATTCCAATGTTTTTATTAAAACAGCGTATAAAAGTGTGAGCAATGTGAGATGAGTCCCTACTAGTAGAAGCTACAGATATTTATCTTCGCGACCTGTTTCTCACATTAACTTTCCAGAGTTTATAGTATAGGTGACGTGTGCACTGACTGTAAAGTAACACAGACATTTTCAACAGGAAATGTAGATTTTTTTTTTTTTAATAATTCTAAAGTGTTTGACTTGTCTGCATTATTGCACTCTTATAAGAAAAGTGAACATTAAATGCATTTGGAATATTTGGCAAAGATTGTTGTACTGTTTGGCATTAGATTGTATAGATGTACCTATAAAGTGGCCGCTGAATATCTAGGAGGCAGACAAGGACATCTTGCACATACCATCCTAACACCGGGTTTTAAACGTGATGCACTCTCTTGCAGACATCGCCTGTATCAGGACGACTGTGCCTGCGTCCTCGGACACTACATCAAAGATCTCAACGTTCTCGGGAGGGATCTCGCCAAGACAGTTGTTCTGGACAACGCCCCCCACACATACCCTTACCATGTAAGCACTATGATTTCAAATGTGATGCTGTGTCTTTTCCATTGCTGTTAATGGGCAGGGCTGCTGAGATGCTGCCTTCTTTTCTAATCTGCAAGTCCAATGAGAGAAACTAAATCACGAGAGGAGTTTGTCTCTCAGTACTTTTTTAACTGAAGACAATAGGGAAGAGTGTAGAATATCGTCAGACTTGTCTTTTGAATAACGTCAAAAACATTATATATTATTGTTTTTTTTTATCAGAGTGAAAAGAAATAGAAGACCTTATTCATTTAAATTGTGGGTTGTTTGCAGCTGATGAACACGATACCCATCAAGAGCTGGTCCGGGGAGTCAGAGGACCGAGAACTGCAGAAGCTCGTCCCCTACATGGAGAAAATGTCTGCAGCGGTAAGTCTGTCCTCTTACAGGGTGTCCGCGGGGTCTTAAAAAGTATTAAAAGTTGATAAATAAATGTAACAAAAATGAAGGGTATTAAACAGCATTTTCCAAGGTATTACATTTTGTAGCTTGTTTTCAATAAGTATATAAATTGTCCAAAGAGTTTGTATTCTAAAGTGTGCCTGAATGTAATCAATGATTCTGTGTACTTAGTTTATTTATGGCATCCCGTTGGATTTGCCGTCATCTGAACAGGACATCGCACGCTCACTGCTCGATTGCGTTAAGGTCCGTTTACGCCGGTTGTTAAACAACATCGTTATGGGGAAATGGAAGTTTGCGTTGGAAGATAAGGAGGAAGGACAATCAATACTGTATATAGGAAGTGTGTCGCCAATGTAACCGGTTAGAACTCAGTGGCAATGAGGTATTAAAATGTATGGAAAGGGTCTTAAAAAAGGTATTACATTTGACTTCAGGACTCCTGCATATACCCTGTCTTATCAGCTTTATGATTATTACGTATTACATGTATGCATCAAAAGCCTTCTTCATACTGACACACCAGTGTTTTTCAGATCCTATGAATGGGGAATTGAAGATAGGGATCTGCATTTCAAGCAAAAATAACTGATGATCACTACCAGAGATGGGGTCGTTACTAAAAAAAAATCTATATATTACTTTTAAAACACTACTTCGTTACTCTCTACATAAAGTTACTCGTTACTTTACTCGTTACTTTACTTGCCACTTTACTTGCCGAGCACGTACGAACTGCGCATGCGTGAGTGGCAATAACTCTCCTTACCAGCAGGCGGCGGTAGTGTGTATTCGTCATTCAAAACGGGCAACAACCGGAACACAGAGAAGAAGAACAGACTACGTGACATAAACAAACAACAAATAGCGTGTGCATTAGCTTCACCTTGGCATGTGTTCTTTGTAGGTGTTTGTTGAGGTTTGACCTGGTGTTTACAGCAGTGGATAACAACTTCTGGCCTGGACACAGTTTGCAGCTCACCGTCACATTCCTATCTATTCTTCGGACAAACTCAAAATAATGGGCATACCTCCACCCTTCGAAAGTTATCGCTTACTCAGCCATGTTTATGCAGCACTGCACGTGGAGATGTGGACGCGCACTTTACGTACATATTATAAACCTGCGGCGGAAACCCCTCTTGTCTGTCGGTGTGATTATGACAGATTTTTTGTGAGTAACGCATGTCGGGGCAATAATGGTAACTGTAGTGTGACTACTGAATTATAAAAGTAGCGCGTTATACTACTCCGTTACCGACAAAAGTAATATTATTAGTTAGTTTGTAACGCGTTACACCCAACTCTGATCACTACTACATCAATGATTTATAACTTGTTGGAACATTGAACAGACACACTTTTTAACAAACTTCCAAGCTGAGACTATTGGACACACAAAAAAAAGCACCTGTGGTAAGGGATAAAAGACAAACTAAGTTTATAACTTATGCTATGAGAACAATATTTTTTTTTAAAGAAGTAACGATAATCTTATGAACGGTTCACATTTTTTCAAGACACTTCCAAATCTATGACCCATTCTTCATCATAGTAAAGGTTTAAATGTTTTACCAGCTAGACGTGTTAGGTGTCTAGGGATGCCGCAAAATTTGTAGATTCTTAGAGAAAAGTTTAAATTCCTCAAATGTATTTGCAATGTTGAAGAATTGATCCATAAAGTACTAGAAGGGTTTCACTATGACCTCAGACTTCCCTGTGTTTTTATCCCTTCAGTTTTATTCCTCTGATCAGTGCAGCTGCTAGACGTTTCAGTCAGTTGAATAAAGCGGCTGGTTATCTGCAGCAACAGGTTTGTTGTCTTTCCTCCCCGGTTTCATCATTCAGGCCAAATATCTCCTGTTATATTTTTTCAGGAGGACTTTCGGGAGGTGCTGAAGAAGAGGAAGGATCACTTCCACCGGCTGCTGTCGGAGGACTAACAAGACTCCCCCCCCCCCCTCCCCTCCCCTCCCTCACTGAACCACTTGATGTGACTTTCACAGCTTGCGTTTTCTTTCTAATGCTTTGGCTAAAAGCAGCTGGAACTAGCTAACCTTTTGTGACGGACCTGATGTCTTTAAAAGACGACAGATCGGTATTTCAAACATGCTGCTGGTTGTTCATCACCAAAACATTGTGTCTCCAAGACTCATCCCTCAGGGCAATAAACTGCTGCCCAGTGTTTGTGTACATTTAAAAAAAAAAACTTGAAATATGATTTTTGTAGTTGTGATTTTCTTATTTATTAATGATATATCTAATCGACTGCTGTTATCTCCATATATTTTAGATATGCTTTTGTATGCAATGAAATCACCCTGATTATAAATGGAAATAAAGTTGTCCTGTCCGTCACTCACACTTGCTTCACTTCCAGGATGATGTGTTTAATCTGTTTCAGTTCTGTGAAATAATATTTGATTTAATACTAAAGTTTGTCATGAGAGCTGCTTCCCGATGATGAAGAGGAGGAGGAAGACGTTAAAATGGATAGCTGTGAATATTTTCAGTGAGTTAACTGATTAATCAGAATTAAGTCACATTTATGAGTCATCCTGTCACTGTTAATATTATGAAATGATACATATTCAACAGGACAGCCTGACCCCGGTATACATCCTCTGCTGGTTTGTCAGAAACTCATGTCAGGTATTTTATTTTGGGTTTATCATAACTGAGTGTTTCAGCTGTGTTTCTGAGCAGTAGGTCTAATGTGGTTCCGGTTGCTGAACAAATACAACTCGTCACTTCCTGTGCAGCAGGAAAGAGCCACCAGTGTCGGGTTCAGGAAAGCAATTGGCAGAGATGTGGGAATCAGGTGTCATCACTTTGCAGCTTAAGGTTGTGGTAATATTATAATATTCACTTTCTTACTTTTCAAAGAAGACATGGATCTAATGTTCTTTGCTGCAGCAATGACGACTCCTTAAAAACAGCAGAATACGTTTTTGTTTTTTAAATTATAGCTTTATTTAACAGATTTGCTATATTATAGTGATATAGAAATACTTAAGAACAATTCATTCCTCCTTTAGACTATAAGATCTAATGAAAGGAAGCTAGGGACACCAAAGGTCTAGTATTTTTGAAGTTAATATTTCAAAACATGATGTTAAATAGAAAAGCTATCCATTTTAAAGGCTTAAAAACAGCAAATATGTATGCTTCAAACAATAATTTATGCTTTAAAAAATGTAATATCTTACATAAGCAATTAAGTGCTTTTTGAAATGCTGGTGATGAGAAATATATGTCGATCAAATAATAAAGACACTATTGATCATTAATTGAATCCACAGGCTGCAAATGTGGAATTATAAATTCCTTTTGAACAGCTTGTAGCTCATTATGTTGTTGTAATAAATAAAGGACAACACACAGTGGTGCTGTAACGTCATTACACTGCACGTAGGAAAATACAAGGATCACTGAGCTTTAGTTTGAGAGTTAATGTGTACTGGCCTGTTTAGTTAAACTCGTTTTTCTTGATGGATGTGATTGTTGGTGTTAAATTTGGAGGTAAACTGAGAGATGGTGCCTCCCCCTCCTCCTCCGGGCTTTATTTGCTCCATATGGTGTTGGACATGGTACCCAGGAAAGAAAAAAACTCTTGTGGGCGGAGGAAAATGCTAGTATTTTGTCCGACCTGAAATTTGATTCAGAAGTTCAGGATCCTGGAAGACAAAAAGCAAACGGAGGGGGAGGGAAGAAAGGAAGAGAAGGACGGAGAGGTTTTTTCTTTTTCTGCCAGAAGTGTAAACTCACCAAATACTCTGCAACCTCCAACAAAAGTAAGTCCATTTATATGCCGCATGTCTAGTAGAATACCCCGCTTGGAAAGCATTTAATGGAGTTGTATTCAATCACATTTGTGCCCGAAATCCGACTTTAACTGCTGTAATTGCTGCTGAATGGCCACTTGATATAAGGTTTCAGCGCTGCTGCTATTTGAGAAAAACTATTGTGTCCTTTAAGCGCACATTCATGCAGGCGCGTTTGATTTATATATCACCAAATTGGGCATTTCCTGCATCCTCTATTCAAAACCATACCAGTCCAGACTTTAGTTGCTTGTGTATGAGAAATTGTAAACATATTTTGTTACAGAGAGTTACCCAGCAGCGGGAGAAACGTGTTTTTTTTCCTACGGGCAGTAAATCACATTGCCCCCTATGCGCGTTTCCACATCCACGCCAGCTCTGATAACCAGCGAGATTTACTCCTCTCCGACATTAAAGCCCAATGAGTCCTTATGTGCGCTCTATGGTATCGTGCCCATTTATTTGGAGAAAGATCCCTGCCGAAGATTTTGCGTGCAGATTCTGCGCCACTGTTGGATGTGCACCAAAAACATCCAGAAGAAAACGCTCCAAACTGAATCTGCAGATGTTAATGAAAACCTCTGAAAGGTAGCATGCAGTTCCAAATAACGGCAGACCGTCAAAGGCGCATGGTTTATTTTACAGTCATTTGTCAGACGCGTTAAGTTTTTTTGTAAGAAATTACCGAAAGGCTACTCATTGGACGTATTCAAATCTTCCTTTAGGAACAAGCAGCGATTTTGTACTCAATTACAAAAGCACTTCACTTAAACATACATCAGTATTGCCCACGAAATGTTATTCAAGTATTTAAAGTACTCATTATGTAGATTTAAACGGCCAGTGTCATGGATCATGTGAACAATTTAGCTAATTGTAACTGTTTCATGTGCTGTTGGCTTAAAAGGCTTCATATTCTATAAATTAATCACATCATATATAGTATAAAGATATTGGCGTAACAAATACAATAGGCTATTTAGTGCAGAACTATTAAGTAACATAAAATGGAGTATCAAGTAATGTACTTAGTTACTTTCCACCAGTGCTAACCAAATTATGCAAACCTGGGTCATCCTTACAGAAATCATGATCTTTTTATATTTACTTACTTATCTTATAGCAACAAACCTGCTTTGTGTTATTTCTCAGTATCCTTTCTGATGTGATGTTACAGAGGTCAGGACCCTCCTTAGGACAAATCAAGGGTATTAAAAGATCCAAACAACACATTTAACAGAAACACATTTATTTATATCCCACATTTTGCAAGTATAATATTTTTCTGATGGAGAACGTTCCCCCATCGTCTGTAAACATTGTACAAAATGAAGGGGCATCACTTCTATAACACTTTAGATGCAGTGGGTGGTTTATTCGCACATCTCACCCGAAACCCAAATGCTTTCCACTGCATATAGGGCAGGGTTTATTTAGGTCACAATTTGCTGCTGTATATAGGGAGCTTCTGCATCTCCAGCATCTTAATAATAATAATAATTATTATTATAATTAATTACATTTAAATAGCACCTTTCATATACCCAAAGACCAGCATCTTTCCTGTTCCTTAATGTTGAAACTCTCTGTACTTCATTGTTAGGTCTGTCAGAATGAGTCATGAGGGGATTGACAGTAGGAACAATTCAATGCCTCAAAATAATAGTTTACATTACAGAAACTCATGTATTCCTTTTTTCTTAGTTTGCTATTTACATGTGAGTATTACATATGGTTACTTCCTTCAAACATCTCTCAATTTACATTTTGGACACACCTCCTTTCCCGAAACAAATATTCAACATAACATTTTTATCCCTAAAAATCCTGGAAGACAAAGAGCAAGGCTCACAACCACATGACCACACCGAGGTCATAACCTGAAATACAGGGTCAGAGGCCTTACAGATTGGGAAGTATGGTGCTGAAATATTGCTTTACGATATAGTTCCATGTAAGTTCATATCCAAGATTTTAAAAACACTGATTTCAGGAATTTAATTCCAGTTGAAGCAATATCACTATTAAGATCAATGTATCAATCCTCTAAAGGAATCAATCAAAAGTGACTTCAGCATTAAGTTATAAGACGTGGGGCCCGGTTTTAAAAGACAAAAACAAACAAACAAAACTAATAGCAAAAGCATGATAAATAATAAAACTGAATATTGAGCCAAAATGTCATAAAACAGTTAAAACATGCACAAGCAGCGTGACATTGAAGAGTAAGATACTGACTAGCTATCGGTGCTGATATTCTACAACCATCCACAAAGATATCAACGGTGATTTCCTTTATTCACCAAAAAAAAAGCCCCTTTCCCACATGACCAGTTTGACATCACTCCACATAAAGTCCCGACAGTCTTTGAGTTTTAAGGATCCATACTTGTTTAATTTAGAGGGCTGTTGTGCCTTTGGTGAACTGAAGGTTTTCAAAGCAGAAGCTATAAAGCGCTTCACAGGTATAAGAGAGGGGGATAAATTACTATATAAAAAGATAATATCTAAAAACAACTCTCCTCTCTTAAACATTTTTGTTTTTTGTAATATTTTGAAAGGCACTTTGAACGTGCTGCTTAAAAGAAAGTGAATAATGAATCTAATAAAAGATAAATGGGTGTTTTTTAAAAGACATGCACCACTTCCGACTCTCCAACACTTTGAAGAAAATGGAGCAGGTTTTACGACCCTGTGTTTCCCTGGTTTTGTGTTTTTAACGGTTTCTGGTCTTGTTTTTGTGTCTGGCCCTCCTCCTCTCAGGCTGTGTGACTATGAGCACCTCGGGGCCTCAGGCCACTAACGGGCAGAACGTGAAGGAGCTGGACAGCATGAAGGAGTCCATCAGTGACATCATCAACCAGCTCCAGGACATAGACCCCACCCGGCTCTCCTTCTCCCCCTTCCTAGACCTGGACACGCAGATCTCTCTGGCGCCGGTGTCCGACAGCCCAGAATCCTCGGTGGAGGAGCTTCACTCGTCCTCCCACTCCGTTTCCGGCTCCCAGCACTCCCTTGAACAGCCACCAGCAACCGATCGGCCGAGGAGTGAGTTATTAGAGCCTCTTTTCTCTGTCTGTCTCACAGAGCTGCAGGATTTGAGGGAAAGCCAGAGCAAATTAGCAGAGGCTGAAGTGGAGTTTGAGTCCAGACTGAAAGCAAAGAGAGTTGAGAGTTAAAGCAGGGCAGCAGATAATAAGCATCACAAAATAAAAGCAGTTTCTAAGATTGAGCAGATGTGTAGTACTACCTGCAGGAGCTCTGGACAAAATCAACATTAATGCCTTGCAATTAAAATGTCCATACAGGTTGACATATCATTATTTGTTTATTTTGCTGGTGATGTCATAACAAAGCACTGAGAGGTTTGAAAAACCTTTCTTAATATCTTGTCTCCTTATAATCAGTATTAAGTTGGTTCCAGATACAGTCTCGATCAGGTACATTACCATTTGCTTTAGAAAAAGGCAACATGAAGAGAAAGGGCTTTGTTAGTTGAGATTAAAGACTTCCTGTTTCATAACTCAGTATTCTAGGACATTCTAACTTGTCCTTCTTCGTGTTATTCTCTGAAACATTAAAACAGACAAAACAAAACCGGCAGTTGTGTTTTAGGAAAGGAGCCTTTTTTGGTGGAGCAGATACTATTTGTCCATCTCCAAACATGAGACAAAGTGCTTTGTCTGTTTCATGTTGTTTTTCGACATTTCCCCACTGCAACAGCAGTTGTGGTGTCTTATGAAGTCCATGTGGACTGGGCTTGTGCATGACACAATGAAATGTTTTTGATTTGCTGTCAAAACAGACAGGAGATGAGTTTAAGGCAGACAGT
The DNA here is from genome assembly GCF_949606895.1 of Notothenia rossii. NCBI lineage: Eukaryota > Metazoa > Chordata > Actinopteri > Perciformes > Nototheniidae > Notothenia > Notothenia rossii. The sequence continues at coordinate 79,250,864 of NC_136912.1, read as the reverse complement.
TGGTTATTGTGCTGCATGACCTTTATGTGAAATGTTTGCAACCCCTGAACCAGGGAAAAATATTCTGATGTTTAAAAGACGTCAATACAATTGCCTATTGCAACAATGAAAACACCCTTCTAAAAGATGAGTGACCGTCTGTAGATGTCTACAATTCTACTTTCTGCAATTTGCTGCAAATTTCTAGATGTAAACTAAACTTGGTTATATATAATATGATTGTAATCATTCAAAGCTAAAAATAACTATTCATCAATTTAACAAGATAGCAATAATAAGCTCTGTTGTTTATAAAAACGTACACATTTCTTTGGCAGAATAATCTTTTTATATAATCTGTTAACCATGTTTAAAGTGTGAATACAATTACTTCAAGTAGAAAGTTACTGTATGGCTAAAAACGAACTACACCACTGCCACATGACTTCACAACCACCACTAAACTAAATGTGGACTCCGCGTGTCAACGTTTAGTGGTATGATTTAACCGCTTGTTACCAATCCTATTTTTGAAGACATGAAAGCTTCATAATTCAAGTGGGGTATTTACTGACAAATGTCGTGGAAAAAAATATGGAAATCTCTTCAATTTGTGTTAACCACAGACCTTATTTGAGGCCTCTAAACATAAAACCCGTTCAATAAAACCATTTACTGCCCAGAAGTGCTTAAACGCTCAGTCATTTCTCAGATATAGGGCCCTTGCTTTACTTTATCTGATAGTCTTTATGTGATGCATACTCTTAAGTGGTTTATGTTTAGTCAAATTATAACAACTAGTTGACACAAAAACTAGTGATCATGTTTCAGCAGGACTACTGGTTGGTTTTTGTGTCTAATGTAACTGTGGGAACGTGGAGGAAGTGCGGACGGGGGCAGGGCAGCTCAATAGGGGCCCAACAGCAGTTTTGGCCCGGGGCCTCCTAATAGGTTAATCCTGCCATCCAAAATGTTATTTGAGACCCAGGGTCGACAAGCAGTAAGGGAGTGATTGATTAGTGTGAGTCTGCAGCTAAATGCTCTCAGTATGTGTTGTATAATGCCTTTGTTTGTATGGTTTTAATCTTACAAGGCAATATTGTTTTACATATCTTCTTCTTGTATTGTTTGTTCTTGTAATGTTTTAGTCTGCCTCTGGCTACAGATTGTTTGAAGTTGAATGCAGCTGTATGCAAAACTACTGCATGAGAACAAGTCATATCTTATCCAACCCAATATCACGGCAAGACGGGAACATGTGACGATTTACCACCAGACGTGAAGATGTCACGATTTCCTCCCTTCAAACGTGGCAGTTACACAGTATTGTTAACCCATGTTAATCAGTGGAGAAATAACTGGAAATACCTAGCAAATGCTACCCCGACGTAATGATTTATTTTTTAATAGTCACACTCGATTCACATCTCCCAGCATGGTAAATCGTCACATGTTCACGTCTTGCCGTGATACCGGGTTGATTTTATGTTATCATTTTCTCTTATGGATTAGGATTGTGTATTAAAATCTGCTCTGCTTTGCACAGGCTCTGCTCCCGGACACCAGCCTCCCGATGGCGACCACCCAGAGGATCCAGGAGCCGATCAGCAGGAGGAGGGGGAGCTGGATCAAAATCTTTCCAGTCCCATCATCACAGCACACAATTTGGACGCTGCCACGGAAAACTGCATCAGCTTTCCAACCCCGGCCTCTCAGGGAGACATTCCCAATGGCACAGACACACCGAGATGGAGCCCAGAATCCACCAATCTTGACTGCACTGTCGATGAAGGTCAACCTCTGATAGCCCCCCCGCCAGAGAGTGTTGAGCTGGCAGTGTGGAGCTCAGAGGGGCCAGGAGAGACTTGCGAGGCCGCAGAGGAGGCTTCAGATCGGGGACAGTGCTGCTGCCGCTGCTGCCAGTGTAAATGCTGTCAGAGCGGCCGAGTTCCTGCTTTCTTCTCAGTCCTGGCCTCTCTTCTGTGTGCAGCCGGGATCCTCTATGCACTCTATTTTTACATCCCCATTAGAGCCCCAGATTGCCCCGACATAACCAGCCGCATCGTGTTCACCTTCTCCTGCTGTGTGGTGGCCGCCATCCCCATCCTGCTAGGTACGCTTCACACACCAGCACACTAATATGGAAAAAACAGCCATGTGATTGGTACAAATGAGAGATAAAGATTAAGAGAGGATTTGGTATGTCTGGCCGCCTCGTCTCGGAATGCTTCAATGTCTCCTGTCCCCTTTAATTTCATGTGCTTCCAACCTCAGTGCAGCAGACTTTTCCCCGGGCCTCTGCAGAGAAGCATAATTTCCTTCCCCTGCACACAGCTTTAAATGGAAACTACAATAAGAGGCTGGCTGCTTCTTTCCTCTCCTAGGCTGTGGCCTAATTGTTTCAGAATATTTTAATCACTTTCCAACCGGGGTTTCCAGAAACCAGAGGGCAGGTGGCAAAAAACATCCAGACCAAATCCTCTCCAGGTCATTTCCCTCTCACCCATTTGTCAAGTTGGTTTCACTGAGGAGGATTTGCATGCAGGCTATTCTGCCGGCAGTTGCTGTATTCAAATTAAGATATTATAATGACAAAGCAGCTAATGCTGTCAGAGGAAATTAAGTGCAGCTCGGAGTTGTTTTTGTAAAAATGGTGTTGGTTCAAGATGCTAACTGACTCATTGCTCTTTCGTCCCTGGCAGCGATGCTGATGGGTGCAATGTGCCAGTTCTGCACAGCCTCCTTCAGTCTGCAGGAGACGTTTCCCGGAGGACGGGCTCTGCACCAGCGGTTTGTCACGGCGTCTTTGGAACAGTTACTCCTCTACGTCCTCAACCTTGTCGTTATGGCCGCTTTGCTGCCTCAAGAACAGCTGAAGTTGGTGCCCATTCTGGTCGCCATGTTCATCTTCGGGAGGTGAGGCTCAAAGGGGGACCAGGGGGATCTTTGTGTTGAAACTGTTACTTAAAGGGGCATCTAACCAGATCAAAACTACATATTTTTCCTCCAACTGTAGCGCTATTTAATTTTGGAATTACACTTTTTTTGGTGTGAAAAACTCAACAATGTCTCTCTCCGAAAATCATGAACCAGCAATTACTAAAAAGATATCAATAGATTTTTGTGAGCAGTTTCATGTAGGGACTATTTTCCTTCTACTAACCGAAGCCTGCAAACTAATGAGCATAAGCCGCTTTCTTATGTGATGGTTGGCAGGTTCAGTTTGGTAGAAAGAAAGGAAATAGTTGCAAAATGAAACTGATCACAACCAGATCTGTGGATTAACTGAAGTTACTGGGTCATGATTTCTGGATATAGACATTTCTGCTGAAGTGAGCCAGGCTTTAGTAATCATGCTCAATGAAACACTGTCAGGGCGGTTGTGATTTTTTATCAGTGAAGTTTGAACTTGATCTAGTTTCCCGTGTCTTGTTTAATCCTCTACAGGCTGGTTTACTGGGTCAGCCTGAACGCGTGCAGCTCCTGGAGAGGCTTCGGATCAGGCCTGACCTTCTTCCCACTCCTCGCCATGGTGGCTCTCAATCTGTTCCTCATGTACATCCTAAATCTCGAAGAGCCACTTTTTGTCTCTCAGGACGTCCTCTATAATCAGGTCACCCCCTCTCCCTGGTCAGGGGAGATATCACAGAGCTCGAATGGCAAACCAGACATCCTACCCACAGACATCCCGGACGCTCAGTGAGGAGTCGAGCTGTGCTTTCTTCTTTCAGAGGAGGAGATCTTTTCCTAAAATAGGCCATTCCTGTGGTCTGCAACTCAGCACAGCACCACACGCTGCCACTATAACCTCCCAGTCTGTGACAGCTTAACTTGTACTTTTGCTCCTCCTATACAAGATTTTGTTAACGTGGATTCATGCTTATTATCTGAAATGCAAACGCTCTTTCCCTGCTAGTGGCAGAGGATGCCTTTGAACAATGCTGTTGTCTTAAAACATTTGTCCTTTTAACAGTGCCTATATTTAATGTTTTGAACTCCAAGTACTTAAAAGCCCTGCTTTTTATATGGCTGGATTTGGTTTGACGTAAAAAACCACAGGCAAAAGCAACTGCTATTGTAAGACTTTATTATTATTTTAACTTGTCCAAAAGTTTGTACATGATGAAGACAGAATAAAAGCCATTTGTAAAAACGTCTTTTCATCTTTTCCAGACAGTTTTCAGTTCCCTCGCTTACTTTGACCAGTTTGACTGAGCAGCTATTCCTGGAGACACAGCAGTGTTTTTTCATTGCTGGGCTGTCATTATGTGATAACATGCTCTCGATGTTCTCTGGTTGCTCTCCATCTTCTCCACCCTGCTGGCTCTCACTGCTGGTGATGCCACTCGCTAAGTTTATGCCATAGACTTAGGCCAAAACAAAATCACGATGCTAAAGACGGCTGCACTCTCTTACTTTTCAGCATTGAGTGAATAGAAAATTAAAAAGCTTTACTTTACTTTAATGAAAGGCAATTCCTATAACATTTGTCAGCCTCAAAAGCTAAGATTGATTTGCTTTTACCAATGTAATGAAAGAAAGGGTTTAAATCCCATACGCAGTAGAAGGTCCACGGCCGACTGAAACGTTTGCTTTAACAAACTCAGTTCTGACAGTGTCTTCAGTGTCTTTCTGCACTTATGATTTGTATTTTCCTGTGCGTCCATTTTGACTTCCTTATAACAAAATGTTAATGTTTCTTTCATACAGGTCAGATTTATTATTTAAGTCTGAAGTTTTTTTTAAATGTCTCTTAAAGTACCCGACCCAAAAGCTCTCTACACATTACTGTTGAAACTTGTCCACATTTAATTTACTAATGTATTTCAATTCATTTACTTGTGAGATTTTTCTCACTCTTTTCTTTGAAAAAGGCATGAAAAAGGTGAAACATAAATGTTTTTCCTCATGTGAAATTAATTTGGTTAAATGTTCAAAATGGATGAAAAGAGTATAAAAAGTTAACAGTAGATAAACGATATAAAGTTAAACAATAAATACCATTAAATAAAGGGACAGTACACTCATATCAACAAAATGTGTATTTAAAAAAAAACCTATAACAAAAACAGTTGTTTTAAGTAATGTAGGGATTATTCATCATACTCTTTTTTTTCTGTCTGACGTCTGTATATTATAGATATATGTGTACTTATTTAAATGTGTTAGTTTTGACAACACATGAAAGCAGCTCTACCAGTTGAGCAAAGCTGCTCCATTTCCTTATATGGGTCACCGTCTAGTCCTTACGTCTAAAATGAAAACACAGAACCAGTTGTTTAAAAGACTAACTTTATAACTTAATTTGTAAATGATAGAAGAATAAGCACCGTTCATGTGAATGATTTGTTCACATATTACCCAATACAAATTTTTTACAGTTTAGTTTCAATTGTAATATATATCTTTACATAATGTTTAAAAAAATCTGTTTTAAAAATCATACTTTATAAAGTCACATTGCCACAAGACAGTAGTATTAGTCAGTGTGTGTCAGTCAACCTACAATTGCCTACATATTACACTTGGTGATTGATTTGTAAAGGTTTATTCTACCCTTGTATTGTGTCAATATTCTTTACATTTACTGGTTAGATATGACCACCATATTTCCCTTAAAATAAAGAATACAAAAGGTTAACCTTAAATTAACTATATTTCTCGTAATGCTCTGTAACCTTGTTATGACCCTCTGTGGTTAGATAAATAAACTCAGCGCCGTAAACTGGTTGTCATTGTTACAGCAGCGCCCTCTGTAGCTCGAGCTCATACAGGAAGCAGTCTGACGTAACCAGAATCCCAAAGATGGCAGCGTTAGCAGGTAAATTATGTTTTGATCTAACAAAAATGTTTTTTTAACAAACATTACGGCGTTTCTTTACGTATGTTAATAACGGTATATAAACAACTAAACAGGTATAATACGCTACCCACCGTTTTGACTGTGTCGTCACTCGGATTTGTAACTATTGAATAAGCACACTGACCTTGCTCTGTCGGCGTTAGCATGGCGGCTAACTGGGTTAGCGCTTACGTGATTTCCAGATGCATTCAAATAACAGTCAAAGCGCAAGCTAACTTTAGCTAACAATATAACGACACGCATTGTTTAAACCAATCAATTTCAGTTATGTTAGTAAGTTTGCATCTACCTTGGGGGTGGACAACCATGCCAAACATATCGTTAGGCACAGTACGTTTCCTCGTAAATTGATACGATGTTCAACCAAACTCCCCTAAAGCCAGTCAGGGTTTCTCATCATTTTCGGCGAACCGTATGCTGCGTCAAGTATAATTTAAGAGTTTTAAAGGTTTCCACAAAGGCTACTCTCAGATTCGGTGTGCCTTAAACACGCCTAGCACCATCTAAAGCAGTAACAAATGGGTCTCTTGTGATTATTGGCTGTACTGTATTATACAGTACAGCGTAAAAAGGGTAACCTTATCGTTTACAGTTGAATTGTAAACTGTACAAATTGATTCTGAGGAGGATCGCAGAATCATCTCTAGTAGAGACCACCATGTCCAGATTTAGCAGTGAGTACTTCAATCCAAGTACTGTACTTGGATTGAGATGATCTCACCGAGGTTAAACATGTGTGTCCATCATTAAATTGTCAGTTCATCTTGACAACAAAATAACTAGTAATGTTACACCGGAATGCACTGTTCAAACAAGATCACAAAAATGATTGAAAAATACAACTGTTAAAACATGTTAAGTATTTGCATTATATCACTGTTTTATACAATTTATTCAGTTTGGGAAATGCTTTTATTTTTGCAGCGCCTCGTCTGGCCATGTTCGGCTGCTTTTCAACAAGGTAAGAAACTTGCACACATTTTCTTTGTTTCAATCTTCACCTTTAATTTAATTCAGCTCCTTGTCCTACAGCTGCTTTATTATTATTATAACTTTAACTGGAGTGGAGCTCGTTTTCTGGAGAAAAAAGAAAAATAAGTTTTTGAATTGCTCGCCTGCAGCGATAAGAAAGATTTAACTTTAGATTCAAACTCTGCAGGCAGTTAATGCAAAGTGGGATATTCTCCAAAAATATCCATATCTACCACATCACACAGTAGGTCAAGTTACACTGATACTTCAGAGGTCAGATTGTTTCCCATTGAAGAGAATAACAAACGGAAACAATCCTCTTGAAAGCAATTGCTGAAACACTGGCTGTTCTTTACGGGCTGTGCAGTCTTTCTTCTAGCAGCAGGAGAGCTCAGCCTGTGTGTGTGGAACAGTCAAGGTAATCCTTTAAAGCGGCATCAAGTTTAGGGAGCTCAAACTAAATCATAGTCTCATATAAAATCTGCCCATCTGTCCATCACACACAGTGTCTGTCATCGCACTGAAGAACTACATTTCTAGTGAAACTGACTATGGGTTTTCATTATTTCATTTACTGTTTTTACATATGTATATGTTATAAATAACATGCTTATACATTTTTTTCCCCAGGCCCATTTCAGTATTTGCTGTTCATCAAAGGAGTCTGCACAACATTGCAAAAAAAGAGAATACCTCCACGAGGTGAGTTACCAGAAAAACTCTGGAGTAAATATGTTAACTCTGTAAACACTGTGTACAAAGTTTAAATATTATGTCCCTCTGTTGCAGCTTGGTTCCAGTCAGAGAGCAGAGCACGGCAGTGGCAGCAGCCCAACCATCAGCTGTAGCCACCAGCAAGGGGGAGTATGTTATCACCAAGCTGGACGACCTGGTGAACTGGGCCCGCAGGGTGAGTCGATGAGAAGATGTAGGGAGTGGCTACACCTACATATGTGGAGTGGTTTGAAGTCCGCAGTTGTTCTGTCTCGTGACCTGGGATGTTACTGCTGAGGGGTTGTACCACAAAGTTAGATGCCTTTGTTAATTGTTTTTAATCGAGGGAACCCTAGCAGATAGAAATACCATATTGTGCTTTTAAAGCTGATATATTAATGCATCTCTACCTGTGTTGCTGGTCTTCATGTCTCTGCTGTGTTCATCCTTCAGAGCTCTCTGTGGCCTATGACCTTTGGCCTGGCATGCTGCGCGGTGGAGATGATGCACATGGCGGCGCCTCGTTACGACATGGATCGCTTCGGAGTGGTGTTCAGAGCAAGTCCCCGCCAGTCTGATGTCATGATCGTGGCAGAACACTGACCAATAAAATGGCTCCTGCTCTGCGGAAGGTAAGGGGAACTGGTGGGACGTAATAGCAGCTGTTTAATATTGAATAAGTATAACTTATCGCGCTCCAAACAGCAGACCCCAAACACTGGCTCTGATCTTATTCAGCTCCGTGGTATGGAGGAAAACTTTTCCAAAAACTGGATTTCCTGCTCAGACATTGTCAGTTTTCACTGCAGCTCTCTCAGACTTCTGTTTCTGCATGAGAACAGTATAGCTGTTTATTTGCCGCCTGGATTATGACCAGCCTGTCGCTGGATCGGTAGACTGGCACGAAGCCTCCTCCAGCCG
>NC_136912.1:79194083-79242215 GCF_949606895.1 Notothenia rossii | reverse complement strand
TTAGTGGCGGGGGTCGATCTATTACCAAATCATTGAATTATTAATAAATACTGGTAATATTTGTAGTAATGGCAGTACTTGTTTTATTGTAATAACTAATAGTACATGAAAACTGCTTGGTATTTTCTTGCGGTCAGTATGAGTAATACGAGTTGCTCTGTTTTCAGGTTGCCCCCCCACTGCAGAGGCTCTCCTCTACGGGACTTTACAGCTGCAGAAGAAAATCAAACGTGAGAAGAAGCTGAGGATCTGGTATAGGAAGTGAATGTGTAATATGTGTCTCTGTATCTGGTATGTAAATGGTTTATTTCTGGTTTCATTTGGAGCGCGGCTCCTCCTCCATGCAGAGCTACAGGAACTAACTTCAATAAAATCATTACTGTAATTTACACTCAGTGCACTGCTGTTTATTTTCAACCTAACAGCAGCTGTCACTCAGTTGTTCTGCTTCTTTAGTTCAGTTTTAATTATGGAGCCTGTTTCTGTTGCAGGGAAATCATGTTGGTGTATAACCACACTTTGGTTTGAAACAATTACATTATTGTTTCCTTTTTTTTTTTTGCCATCTCTCGACATACAACAAGACCATAGAAGGATTTACAGGGTTCTTACGGTCATTAAAAACCTGGAAAAGTCATGGAAATTCAAAATGCTAACTCCAGGCCCTGGAAAAGATATGGAAAACAATATTTTTTCCAAAGTTTTGGAAAAGTCATGGAAATGTAACTAAAGTTGCATCAAATATAATTTATATTTTATCTAATCGCCAAAATATGAATACTATAAGGATAATAAATACTGTATCATATAGTAATGAAACGTAAAATGGCATTTAACTGTCGAGGTGTTTTGCTGGTGAGAGATTTGAGTTGCTTTAGCGTGTAGAAGCTAGTAAGCCTATTGGATTTGTTTTAGATAGGCACAACATGTTTCATATGTAGACCTTATTTTCCTGTTCCGTGTTAAAATAAACAATTTTCAGTGGTACCGCTGAGAAAGAGTCATTTCTTTGGTCATGGAAAATTAGGTAAAGGTCCTGGAGAAGTCATGGAAAAGTTTATTGGAAATCATTGGTGAAAAAGTGTGTGAACCCTGGATTTAAGTTATCCTGTTCTATCTTAAATATTAATAATAAATAAACTGGGCTCGCATGAAAACACATTATTTTGTCATACTGTGTGTCATTCTTCCCAATGTGACCAGTCAGGCCAAGTTCAAACCACAAGGTGGCTCCTGTTGTCACCAGCACCGATACCTGGATGAATAGTGATATCATGAATAAATGATCAAACATTATTTTAAAAAAAATAGCAACACCTCGTATTCACATTTTATAGAGGATAAAAGAAGACAAACAATTGGTAAAAATCCAAAAGGAATTGTGACCGAGATGTGGGCTCAGCAGGACGTTGAGGTGACACAAACTCTACGATGGTAACACTTTCTGAATTGCCTCAAAAAAGATCTGGCATGTATTTACTACAATATCCTGTATTTGTAACAAATGAGCTAATACGAATACAAAATAATTGAGAATGGAGGTATTGGTTCTTTAAAAGGATCCAAAAACCCAAATGGCTGAACACATATCAGTCAAATACCTCCACTAAAGATAGGAATACCTCAGCATTAAAGAATGTATGAAAAAACAAATGTTCTTAATTAATATCGTATTGTTTTGTATCATCTTATATAATATTGTGTTATCTGGGAACATTGGGAAAAAAGGCTTTTTGAATTCCTCCTACACCAGAAGGGCCAACAGTAAAAATCCTCAAAGATATTCATATAACAATAAATGCCAAAGAAAATAAGTAAATCTTCAAATTCTAGAAACTGAATCCAGAGAACATTTGGATATGTTGCTTTAAAAATGTTTGCGTTTCAACTTCGTCTGATTCAGATTTGAGATCTGCCAGCTGTGGTTTCCCACCGGACTGCAGCCTGGAGTTGCGTCATCCGTTCATTTAATGATTAATGTGTCTGCACCAGGTGGTCACTTATTCCAAGTATTCAGTGATAACATGCACCGTTATCTACAACCATATATTCAAACGTGTGCTGTGCCGGCCCGTTTCCATCTCTGGACAATTTTACAGCCAACTTATTGTTTTATTGAAGGCTTTTCATTATACATTGAATACTTACACAATTACTTAACAGTGTAGCATGCAATAATCCATATTGTTAGTATCCAAATTACTTCAAATTATGTAAATAAAGGAAAATCAATTTAAACTGCTCTTTTTTGTTAGATTTTTTGTATGTATTTAAGAAGGTCATTTAAAACATTGTTTAGCTTGTGAATCTGTGTGTACCATTATGGCAAAGTGTGCTCTTGGAGACACCTACTGTATCAAGAACTCCCACAGAGACGGCTCTCTATATTTATGTCTGTCTGTGGACATACCTGGCCCAATTACAGTGGGGCAAAAAAGTATTTAGTCAGCCACCAATTGTGCAAGTTCTCCCACTTAAAAAGATGAGAGAGGCCTGTAATTTTCATCCTGGGTATACCTCAACCATGAGAGACAAATGGACAACAACAAAATCCAGAAAATCACATTGTCTGATTTTTAAAGAATTTATTTGCAAATTATGGTGGAAAATAAGTATTTGGTCAATAACAAAAGTTCATCTCAATACTTTGTTATATACCCTTTGTTGGCAATGACAGAGGTCAAACGTTTTCTGTAAGTCTTCACAAGGTTTTCACAAACTTTTGCTGGTATTTTGGCCCATTCCTCCATGCAGATCTCAGAGCAGTGATGTTTTGGGGCTGTCGCTGGGCAACACGGACTTTCAACTCCCTCCAAAGATTTTCTATGGGGTTGAGATCTGGAGACTGGCTAGGCCACTCCAGGACCTTGAAATGCTTCTTACGAAGCCACTCCTTCGTTGCCCGGGCGGTGTGTTTGGGATCATTGTCATGCTGAAAGACCCAGCCACGTTTCATCTTCAATGCCCTTGCTGATGGAAGGAGGTTGTCACTCAAAATCTCACGATACATGGCCCCATTCATTCTTTCCTTTACACGGATCAGTCGTCCTGGTCCCTTTGCAGAAAAACAGCCCCAAAGCATGATGTTTCCACCCCCATGTTTCACAGTAGGTATGGTGTTCTTTGGATGCAACTCAGCATTCTTTCTCCTCCAAACACGTCTAGTTGAGTTTTTACCAAAAAGTTATATTTTGGTTTCATCTGACGATATGACATTCTCCCAATCCTCTTCTGGATCATCTAAATGCTCTCTAGCAAACTTCAGACGGGTCTGGACATGTACTGGCTTAAGCAGGGGGACACGTCTGGCACTGCAGGATTTGAGTCCCTGGCGGCGTAGTGTGTTACTGATGGTAGCCTTTGTTACTTTGGTCCCAGCTCTCTGCAGGTCATTGACTAGGTCCCCCCGTGTGGTTCTGGGATTTTTGCTCACCGTTCTTGAGATCATTTTGACCCCACGGGGTGAGATCTTGCGTGGAGCCCCAGATCGAGGGAGATTATCAGTGGTCTTGTATGTCTTCCATTTTCTAATAAGTGCTCCCACAGTTGATTTCTTCACACCAAGCTGCTTACCTATTGCAGATTCAGTCTTCCCAGCCTGGTGCAAGTCTACAATTTTGTTTCTGGTGTCCTTTGACAGCTCTTTGGTCTTGGCCATAGTGGAGTTTGGAGTGTGACTGTTTGAGGTTGTGGACAGGTGTCTTTTATACTGATAACGAGTTCAAACAGTTGCCATTAATACAGTTAACACGTGGAGGACAGAGGGGGCTCTTAAAGAAGAAGTTACAGGTCTGTTAGAGCCAGAAATCTTGTTTGTTTGTAGGTGACCAAATACTTATTTTCCACCATAATTTGAAAATAAATTCTTTAAAAATCAGACAATGTGATTTTCTGGATTTTTTTTCTCATTTTGTCTCTCATAGGTATAGGATGAAAATTACAGGCCTCTCATCTTTTTAAGTGGGAGAACTTGCACAATTGGTGGCTGACTAAATACTTTTTGGCCCCACTGTATATGTCCCATATACATGTATTTGTGATAGAATCTATAATAATATAACACTTTGGTAGGAGACATACTAGATCATGTATATGTTTATCTTGACAATTGAAGGGCAGTTTACTTCTCTACCTCTAAGTTAACATTTAGAAATGTTGAGACTTTGCTTTTAACAAAATATTTTGTTTCGTTAGTCAAAGTGTGGTGTTTTTTTAGTTTTATTTAAGTAAACAACCTTTGAGATCTGTTCCCCCACTGCTTCTGATGCATGCCGCTGAGCAATTATGCATTATTTGGAAAAGTATTGAGGTCAAGGAAGATTTTCTGGAGTTTATGACAGATACTGGGTGATTTAAGACCTCTAACAGATGGGGTGTAAATGTATTTTTGGTGATTTGATGTAGTTTTAGTCTGCTGGGGAAATTAACATTTATTAAAGGCCTGATAATTTAGTGACAGAACTGTAGTGACCAACAAAACCTATAACTCAAAAGAAGACATTGGTCCAAAAATTTGAACAATTTGAAACCACAAAGGTAAAACTTTAGTAAAAATTGTAATAAAAATGAACACATGCAATCTGAATCAGAAGGATTTGCGTTTATTGAGATATGGCAGATAGTGGAATAAACAGTAAGGAGGTCAAAAGGGTCAGATGAGAAGGCACATTATGGTAAAAAAAAATAAAAGTTGCAGCAGCATCTTCAGGCTTTAGTCCTTGATGATGGTGGGAGTGATCATCTTATTGAAGGAATAGTATTTGCATTCTTCGGGCGGTGCGATGTCCATCGTGGTGGTGCTAATCTTCTCTTTCTTGAAGCCAGCTTGGACTAGATGAGGCATCTGGGTCTCCTGAAAATCATTAACAGACAGCGCTGGTCAGTGTGTGGGGCTGTTTATCACTAACCTTGAAACGATTGCAACATGTAATTCAGGTTGTACTCGGAACAACCTTGATAGAAACACTCACAGAGAGATAAATATGACACATTAAACATTTCTGTTGTCATACACATTCCAAGCAACGGAAGCAAATCACAACTAAGAACACCACGCAAGTGCAGAAAACAGAAGTTATACAGTTTTTGAATAGTTAAAGGTCTTGTCCTCGAGGAGTTAAGAAGCTGACCAACCTCGAACATCTTGACGATGTTGTCGTATTTGGTTTTGAGCAGCTCTCCCCAGGAGGTCAGGTTGCAGTAGGTGAGGACGCCGCCGGACTTCAGCAGCCTGTGAGCGTGACCCTGCAGAGACACCCGGATAAAAATCAATTAAACCGGGGATATGAAGACTCCAGTATGTGCACCACACAATATATTAACACTAAATGTATTAATACTGCTTCTCAATTTGTTTTTTATTTCTATGTTTGCAACTTAAACAATCATATTCACAATGTTGCCAAATGCTTTTCTGACCTGCTGTATCTATAATATTCAAAGTTCATTGAATTTTAATGTTATTAAAAAACATTTACTTCAGCTTATATCAGAAGTTTTAATTGTAATTGTTACAGATAGAGAAAAAAGGTACATTATTACGACTGTATATTGAAATGTGAACTATAAATGAGTGGCTTTTATCCACTTCACATGCAAGCAATTCCAACAATCCAGTGATTATTCTCCTTCGGTATTTTAATCCTTTCAGGACGTTTTGTAATGTACTGTGCAGTATCGTTTTATGTACATTTGAACTACTTACCTTAATGAAGTCAAACTGGTGAGTGTGCCATGTCTCCTCTGACAGAGGGTATGTGTCATACAGGATACCTGGGAGAAGAGAGACATGTTTTTAGTAGACTGCATTCATTTGATTGGTTCCCTTTTATACGTCAAATAGGTGAAATGGATAATGTCTCAGTGTGTTCATCAACATCTCGTGCACCGGTAGCTGAAGTTTTATGGAATATTTAATGGATTATGCAACCTCACACAGACTTTCAGCAATCAATAACTGAAACTGAGAGACCAAACCGGGGCAGCACCTTTTTACCCTGATGTGGTAACGGATAGTCCATCAGATTTTTAAGAAAGCATAAAGGGAAGAAATGGTTGGACCGTCTTGTTTTGTTTAATAACGCTGTCTGGTTTGATTTCTTACCATCAAAGTGGTTATCTGGCAGAGTGGGAACAACGTTCTCCCAAAGGCCCTTCAGGGGGACGACCTGCACAAACATAACCACACATTTTACACATATTTAAGGACAGTAACAATAACCTAGACATGCAAACATGCAGTGCAACAACACATCTGTAATAAAACAATACCTGCAGATAATATTGACCTTTACTGACCTTATGTGGCTGAGACTTGGCCCAGTTCTCCAGTCTGGCAAAGACGCCATCGTTGCACTCAATGATCCAGTGCTCCTCGATGGGAAAAGACTCCATCTTGGTGGCAGCAATGGCCATGCCGAAACCAATCTCCAGAACCCGACCCCCTGCCAGACAGAACCCAGCGAGACAATTACGTCAGAAAATATGAGTCTGCTTCTGCTACTTTTGAGAGAAACTTGTACAACTGTGACATTCATTTTTAGTCAGAAGTTAATTCTAAGGAATTCTGATGGATAGTGGCTCGTCTTTGGTGGTGGTAAAAAATAAAACACATTTCAGTATGCACATGCAGGTAAAAATTGGTGCAGAATTTCTTGCAAAACGATGATTGCGATGACATGACATGAATGTTGCAGGGCTCATTAGTATAACATTAGCATTATTTATATTTTTTAGAGTCATTGCGCACATGGACTAACAAAACCATGCACTCAGGTTTTTGTAGTTGAATTACGTCCCCTGTGTTGGGTGTGGAGGGAAAGCCAGTTGTTTGTAGCCAGTTGGTTGGTAGTAACATGTGTTTTGACAGAAAGGTCAAAGGGTTTAATTTCCTCTCAGAGAAGCATATAAATAGATGAGGGGTATAGGCTATGTGTCGCCGCTTGACCCCTTCGAGATGATTTACTGAGTCTTTAATAAGCAGATCACTGTAATATTCACATTTTAATTGTATTATGTTGTGTACATTTTTTTAAATCAATCAATTGAATCTTAAAATTAAGAAATAATCAAGACATGAATGGTTAGAATGCTTTTTGCATATGGCATTAAAATAATATAGTGGACATTAACAACATTGTGGTTAGAAAATGCACTTTCAGTGTCCAACATTTCCAGTAAACTACATGTTTCATAAATGTATAGTCTTAAAACATGCAAAGAGAAATGTGCATCTGAACAGTGTTGTGCAGACAGTATCAGTGCACAGTCTTTCCCCTCCCACTTGTCTGCGAGGGTGTGTGGATCGTTCTATTTTCACATAAAGCAGATGTCCATTTCCCCTGCATATTTCTCGGCCAGATCCCATGAGTAGAAAAACAGCTGCTGTAGTACTCACACAGCATTGAGCACCATGCTGCTCACACTCTCACGTGTCCCCCATATAATTTATCAAAAAATAAATGTTAACTATTTAATATGTGTAAAAAAAAACATACATTAACACACCAAAATAAATTGACCAAATCTCAAAAGTCCACAAACGCATTTCAATTAATGCATATTTTACTTCCAATTCCTATAAAGCAGATGGATTTTTGTTATTTTTAAGGACTTTTGTCCCTGCATCTTGCATATTTATTTAGTTGTAATATTGGGAACCTTTGCACATCCCCAGAAAATACTTGTTGTATACATTACTGCCACCTGCTCTTTCCTTCTCTCTCCTTTTGTAATAGTTACAATGTGTGTATATTTAAAACGTTTTTTTAATAAATATATATTTTTTGCATTTATAAATCTCTTTATTTTACAGAAAGGTAGCCTAAACCATAAAACAGTTCGCTGGAACTACAGTTTTTTAGTGTGTAGAGAATATGTTCACCTATACAGCAACATATGAATGGCATAACTGTTAACAAAACTAATATTTGTTAGTTATGACATTATTTGGTGTTTGTCTTTTTTATCGCCCTAAGAAAACAGCTTATTATGGGCAAATGAGTCCAATAAAGTACTGACTCCGGAGTCCGAGAATGGACAAACACTCGCTTTCCTGAACCTCGACTTTTACCTTTTGAGGCTGCAACGGTCGACAGGGAGTGCATGTAGGGGGTCTCCCAGCGCTCCATCACGGGCTTGCCCATGATCTCAAGGTGTGTATCGGTCTCATTGTAGCCGGCGCTAGCGTCGTGCCAGGAGGGCTTGCAGTCCTCTCCACTGCTGAATATGGGCTCAGCTGCTGTGGTCATTTTGTAGTAATATGGAGGAGAAGGTGGTGGTTGTTTGGAGTCTGTTGAACTGTTGGTCGGACTGTGTCTCCACTCAGAAGAGAGTGAAAGGCAAGAGGCAGCGTTTTATATCGGGCCCAGAAGTGCTGACACGGCCTGAGTTTCACTGCAGGTCAAAGACTCAGTCTCACACACATTCCCAGAGGAGGGAGGAGGTTTCCAAGATCCTCTGTAGAGCAGATGATTCACTCTGCGGTAAATAACTGGCTCACTAGCTCTGCAACATCAAACATTATTTGAATTTAGTAAACCTTATGGTGCTCAGTGTTCAGGAAAGGTATTTTCCTGAACATAGGTGTTGTAGTAGCCATACTCCCTTATTCTGAACAGGCAACTCGCCAAACTAATGAATATCATAAAAATGGAGCCTCACATGAAATATATTTATGATATTTCCTGCCATGTATATCTTTCACATACCCAATAATTTGCGGACAGCAATTTTGCCTCAGGAGGAAATGGCCTGTATTTGTGGGCTTCCCTTGATATCTGAGTAACCCATAACAGCCTAATTTTCCTTGTGGAAATGTGTAATATTGTTAAATCCACCCTGCATACAGTAGCTGTTAGAGGTCCGGGCGGCGGTAAGGCATTGACCTTAGGGTCGGGATATCCCACTGGATTGGGCAGAGCACCTAAACAAATAGAGTAACTTGCACAAGCCTGGAAAACTGAAGTACATAAATGCTACGCAGGGTGGGTCTGACATAATTACTCGCAGTTAATTGTTTGAAGTGTGAGAACCCACTGAAACATGGTAATGGAGTCGATGCTGATGATGTTTATATTTGCATTAATATGCATTCATAGGCAGATATTTGTAAAGGTGAATAATAAGCTAAATCGTCATCAGAAGATAAACACAAGTTGCATTTTGGCCAATTGATGCTTTCTGCCCCTTCTGCTCTCCGCATTTAAGTATGTTGCATAAGCTGCATGCAACCAAAGCCAGCTCAAAAATTATAGGTCAATAACACTTTTTTGTTTTTTTTGGAAAAAAGTAGATATCTGTGCGTATAGGCATAAGGTATATTAGGCTGTTACTTTTGTTTAAAACTGAAATAAGAAAGTTTAAGAACCATGGTGTGTGTGAGGACTGAAGTCACTGCCATCGACTCCATGAAGTCACTGTGTCTGGCCACGGAAAAAGGCGGCACATGAGACTCCTCTAAATCCAAAATGTGTGGATATTACACAATTAAAGTCGTAGATTTAAGAAATGCTATTTTTTTTATTATGACAATTATAAGTGAGTTTAAGAAGTGCTGGTAGCGATATTGTGTTACCTTGCGGACCTGGATAAGGTTTCCCCTTTTGTTTATGCTCTTTATGCTAAGCTAAAGTGATATTTTTATGTTAGTTACATATTGAACATATATAGTTTCACTGCCCTCATTCATCTCTATCCCAAATAAAATGCTAAAAATGTTTTAACAAAAATAAATCATGCTCCATTTCCTATCTTTTAAAATTATGTTTCTTGTTTAGATGGGACTGAACTAGCAGCAGAGTGAGAGCTCTGTTTTTTCTTGCTCTCTGAGCAAAGACAGCTGAAGCTATTGCATAAGAAGTTGAAGAAGCTAAATACACTAGATATGCATAAGAAAAGCCCTCAAGCTGCAGTATTTATGAAATGCATTAGGCTGTTTTTGCATTACTGCCCTTAATGTGTTACTTTAAACTAAAGCGTAGTTCAAACTCTCGTAAATACACATGCCTACAATTGTAAGCCAATCCTTGGCTTGGTGCTCGCATGAAATGAAAATGTTCTAATTGTTTATGCATTACGATGTTCAAACATTATTAGTTCCTTCAGAGACATTTTAGTCCTAATATCGATACAAACACAAATTTGAGGTGTTATTGTTTTTTTGCTAATACAATAAGTTTACGTGATTGTTATAATCAGGATATAAAATGCTATTGAAACATTTTAGATTCATAGATTACTTTTACAAATACTATAGCATGTAAAGCAAAAACAATTAGGTAATAGGAAAAATGTTTTAAAAAATGAATTGATGCTTTGGTTAAGTTGATTTTATAATGTCAATATGGGCTTTAAGAAACAGCATGAACTACATTAATGTAGTGCATTGAATCAGATGTGTAGATAAGAGTCTTAACAACTTGTTTAGTGTAGGTTATAATTGATAGATTAATTAATTACAACAAACCCAATGTCACTGAGGTTTTCCATGTGTTGTAATATTGACTGCACAATGATACAGTCAAACATGGATCCTCTGATCATCTTCACAGGCACTCTGCCCCGGTTACCCATCATGCACTTCAGTCCCATTAGGTGAGGCAGAGTGGGGCCGGCTCCTCTGTGAGGGTCCTCATCAAAATGCAGGTTTTCATCCACCTACCGCTCTCACACGAGGCTCTTCATCTGCACTGCCTGTGAATAATAGTTATTTCCAGGAGCTCAGATTCATTCAGGAACCACAGCAATCTGAGATTGGAAACAATAAACAGCTTGCCTTTTTTCTGCAGTTCTCCAAGCTGTCATGTCACAGACCACAAAAAGCCCACCAGAAACCTTACGATGAGGTTTTAGCTCCAGGATATATCCAACTTGGTTAATCATAGCATTGAGTTGGAGAAACACTGGCAAGCAAGAGTGAAACCTAACCGTGATTATTTCCAGTGATTTCAGTTACAGGACTTTTGAAGGATATCCGTTTTATCAATGCATTATAGGACCTATAAAACATCACGCTATGGCAAACCCTTCTAGCATTAAAGACCTTCAAAAGATATTAACTGGTCCAAGATTCAATTTAAACCTGAAGGTAAATGTTGCTCTCATTTCCTTCTCCACTTTGGGTCAGCCTTCCTCAAAGCCACACTAAATTACTGAAAAGTATTATTATGTTGTTATCTTAAAACTTGGTATTCCATTTTTACTGTTTTAAATTGTTTTCCTCTCAATCAACACAAGATAAATAATCCCGGTCAACTATTCATTTTCAAAACATACAAAATTACACTTTTCATATTAAAACAATTCATCCACCACCTTAAATATAGGACATAACAAGTAGTATTACAATTAAAATGCTCTTGATGTTTTAAACATTGTTTACATTTATTTCCCCCTAGTCTGGGGACTTTGTCCTGGCTGGTTTTCTCTGTGTATGCTGCTCGGGACGTATGTGCCATACAAGCGTACACAGCTCAACCTAAAAGAAAGGCATTAGTAAAGTGGAACTTCTGTGTGAACTATTCATATCTTAAACTTCTCTGTAACGTTTTATTCATGTATTTTTTTCTTTTAATGTTTATTTTGTATCTTTGCTTTTTAATGACTGTTTTTAAATACCTTTTCTGAATGTCTTTCATTTTTGTAAAGCACCTTGAATTGCCTTGTGTTGAAAGGTGCTATATAAATAAACTTGCCTTGCCTAGAAACCTCTTTAAACACCACTCTATAGCTCTTAAACGTTACATCTTGTATATTACTTTTTCAATGTTATCTTTGAGTAAAACATGATTATACATCCTTTTCAGGAGGGCAAAAACAACAACTGCCTCTGCGTTAGTTACTTTATCTGCGTTAGTTACTTTATCACGTGACCCGTTTCATCACCGGTGCTCTTTAAAGGTGTCCTCATATAACATAATGCTGCTCTCAGCATTTCTCCACCAGGATCAAACTGAAGGTAAAGTCGAGTCAAAGGGCAGCAGAGGTATTCCATACGTAAACCAGATAAAATAATTTCATTATCTGTCAGTTCAGAGTCCTCTTGTGTTTTTAACTCATGTGCAGACAGATTTCACCCAGCACATTTGTATGTTAAAATAAAATGTAAAGCATGTAGGCCCAATTACAACATAATTACTTTGGTTAGTGTTTGAAAATAAATGATTTAAGGGAATAATAGTTTTGCAAGAATCAACGGAATAGTGTGGTGAAGAATCACATTGTGTTTGACGAAGTAAAATATCTGAGGTTAGGATTAGCTTGTTGTCATCTTAGATAATGAGTCTGTCCATGAGGTTTATGACCTGTGTGTGTGTGTGTGTGTGTGTGTGTGTGTGTGTGTGTGTGTGTGTGTGTGTGTGTGTGTGTGTGTGTGTGTGTGTGTGTGTGTGTGTGTGTGTGTGTGTGTGTGTGTGTGTGTGTGTGTGTGTGTGTGTGTGTGTGTGTGTGTGTGAGTGTGTGAGAGAGAGAGAGAGTGTGTGTGAGAGAGTGAGTTGAGCTAACTCTGAGCACTATGGAATAATTGATGGCATATATATTTTACTGGCTCGATCGTTGGTGTAGTCCAGGGGTGCCCAACCTTTTTTGAACCGAGATAAATAGAGAGGCGTAGCCACTACTGACAGCCTACTACCAGGTAAATACACACTTCTACTTGTATAACACTGACCTTTTTACGATTAATACTTCATAAAATACTGCAATCCTTTATCTTACCTCTTTCTAATCTACACACATACAAGTATTTAACGGAAGTTACACAACAGTGTTGTTGATACAGAGTTGGAGTTTATTCACACGTCACATACTACAGTGGGTAAAGTTTTAAAGAAACATTGAACAGTGCTGCTACATATGACACAGGAAAAAAAGAAAAGACACTGGACCCTTTCTTTGCCATCATATCAAAATAGTGTTGCTACAAAAGTATAAATTAGGCTTACTAATAAGACAACTCAGATCTGAAGCTACACAGGAATGTGCTGCCAAAGTGCAATAAATAAGACAAAATTAATAGAATCAAACCCTTTTTTTTGTATTTTAGTAGAGTATAAAAAGCAATGCCTTTAAAATAGGATGCAAGCAACACTCGTTTCTTAACCTGAATTGATAATAGTGTAGTGCCGAGGACATGGAGTCGGAGGCGGTGCAATGGAGATGTGAAAGGGTACTTTAATAGAGAGCAGAATAGGACATGTTATCGGGTTGCAGCCCGGGTCGAAAAGAGAAAGAGTAGATCACATCATGACCTACTACAAAAACCTAGGGGTACGCAAAGATGATTTCAGTCTAGCAAGGGTAACATCAGCAGAGGTACTCATTAAACTGAGCGCCCTCCAACCTAACAAGGCCACTGCCCACGACAATATCCCCTCCAAATTCCTCAGAGACACAGCAACCGCCATCTCACCAGTCATAGCTCACATAATTAACCTCTCCATAAAACAGGGAAAAGTACCCAAAGACTTCAAAATTGTAAGAGTAACCCCCCTGCACAAAAAGGGCAGCAAATTGGACCCAGGCAACTACCGCCCTGTTTCTATACTTACCTCCATCTCGAAAGTCATGGAAAAAATAGTATATGAACAGGTCGAAAAGTACCTCGCGGACAAGAAACTAATCTATGAATTTCAATCTGGCTTTAGAACATCCCACTCCACTGACACATGCCTTCTTTATTTGAACGACCACATCAAACAAGAGGTGGACGAGGGCAAATACTGCGGCACGGTGATGCTGGACCTGCAAAAGGCTTTCGACACTGTCAATCACCCCATTCTGATTGACAAGCTAAAAGCAATTGGTTTTGATAAACTATCGGTGAGCTGGATGCAATCCTACCTGGAGGGGAGAGAACAGATGGTGGAGGTAAACGGTACTCTGTCCCCCCCCCTCCCAGTGAGCTGTGGTGTTCCACAAGGAAGCATATTAGGTCCGTTACTGTTCCTAATTTATGCAAATGACATGTCATCAGCATGTGACTGCAACTTGTTCCTGTTCGCGGACGACTCAGCCCTGCTGGTCTCTGACAGGAGCAGATTGCAGGTTGAAAAAACCCTCAGCTCCGAGCTCGGCAGAATCTGCACCTGGCTCGCCGATAATAAATTATCATTACACCTGGGTAAAACAGAGTACATTCTCTTCGGTTCGAAACATAATCTCAGCAAATCCGACGACTTCTCAGTTGCAGTGGGTGACATTATTATCACAAGTAAGAAGGAAATTACATACCTAGGATCTATTCTTGAGGCAAACCTCTCCTGTGACAAAATGGCATCCAATGTAATAAAAAAAGTCAATCAAAGAACTAGATTCCTATACCGGATCTCCTCTCTGATAAACAAAAACACCCTGAGAACTCTGGCAGGAGCACTCATTCAAGGGTACTATGACTATGCTTGCACGTTATGGTACCATAGCACCTCCAAGGCGCTAAAAATAAAACTTCAAACATCACAAAATAAACTGGTCAGACTACTGCTTGACCTTTCATCTAGAACCCACCTCATCTCTGCCCACTTTGACAACCTAGGAAGGCTTAGAGTAGACGACAGAGTACAGCTACTTGCAATGGGCCTGGTCTACAAGATACACTACACCTCTATGGTACCCATGTACATGTCAAAATTCTTCCCAAAGGTCAAGGAATACCATGATCACAACACCAGAGGGAGCTCCACAAATCATGTAAAACCCAGATTTGGCACAAAAAAAGGGGAATACACGTTTCGCAATTATGCCACATCAAGGTGGAACGCTCTTCCCACTACTGTAAAGGAAAGTAAAACTATACTTACCTTCAAAACCTCTCTTAAAGAGCACCTTCGGGGGAGAGCATTGCAAAACTGGCTCCGATAATGGTACAAATCTCAACCTGTCGTACAATGGACAGCTTCCCCCCCCCATCTATGTATATACTCGCATTTTAGACTCTGTTACTAACTGTATATCTGTAGACTTGGTATGTCTTAAATGTCCGGTTAGGATGTATTAGAACGAAATCTAAAATGAAATTTGTAAATAAGCCATCTGTATGTAAAAAACCACCTGTATGTAAATTGTAAATAAGCCATCTGTATGTCTTATATGTCTTAAATGATATGATGAATTGGAAATGGGGGACCCTGATGTAAAGAAGACGAAAGTCTTTCTCTGGTCTGCATCCCCTTCACAATTGTATGTTTTGAGCTGTACTGTACTGTACCCAATATACAAGCTGTTAATAAACTTTTCAATCAATCAATCAATCAATCAATCAATCAATCAATCAAAGAGCCAAGAGGGCACACACCATATATAGGCAACACATAACATGTCCGTGCGGGAACAATAGCCGCAACTGTAGTTCCCAGTTTGAATTATGAACCCAGTGTATAAATAGGTGGTCACCACACAAGCCCCCCCAGAATTCAAACAGGGCAAAAATAAATCCTCGCGCCCGTGGAGGAAGCACCATAGGGGCCGACGAGGATGTGGTCGCAGGTGAGGACCGGGCCATGGAACGGGCCACGAAAGGGGGCCGCAGGAGCGGGTAGGGGCCCTAACGAGGGCGAGGGCACCCCCACTGGGGGCGGGCCGGAACGGGCCGTCGTAAGGGGGCCGCAGTAGGTGTCGCGGAGAACCCAACAGGAAAAAGTGCAACCCGGCCGCAGGCAGACGTGCCGCGGCGGCAGGCATGAAGTACTCAGCAGGCGCTGAGGCGTCCCCGGGATGCAGGAGAGCAACCCGGCCGCAGGCAGACGTGCTGCGGCGGTGGGCATGAAGTCCTCAGCAGGCGCTGAGGCGTTCCCGGGAAGCAGGAGAGCAACCCGGCCGCAGGCAGACGTGCCGCGGCGGCGGGCATGAAGTCCTCGGCAAGCCTTGAGGTAACCCCAGGAGGCAGGAGCAGTCTCCCGGGAGGAAGGAGCCGTGGACAGACGAGAGGCCAGACAGGGTCTCGGAGCGCGCCACCCATGGGCCGATGGAGCATGGGCGACGTCCGGAACTGTCGAGGCGAGACGGGGTCCAGGAGTGCACAACCCAGGCATCGATGAAAACGTGAGTGGCGTCTGGAACCGCCGTCGATGTGGTGAAAAAGGTGAGAGTGTCCACATGAGGTCAACCGGCTGGTCGAACCTCCTCTCCGGCACCAGAAAACTCAAAAGGGCCGATAGCCGTTAGCACTAGCTGTTAGCAATAGCCGTTAGCACTAGCCGTTAGCCGCTAGCTAGCAGCCATGGGTAGCCACTAGCCGTCGTTAGCCCCACGTGGTTAGCCGCTAGCTGGCAGCCATGGGTGGCTGCTAGCCGTCGTTAGCCCCACGTGGTTAGCAGCCGGGATTTGCCGCCGCACGCCCCGAAGAACAAACCCACGAGGTAGCAATGGGGTTGCTGGTCGACCCAGCAGGTCGTGCATCGTCCCCCCGTTGGATAGAAAAGCCGATGCGGGAACGGCGAGCAACGTCTCCAGCCTCCCGCGTAGCGCGCACCGAGCCTCAGTCCGCGTGCCGGTGGCAGCCACGGACGTCTCCAATCAAACCCCGGCATTTCGAGAAAGGAACTCGAGTTCCTTTTGCCGTGTTCGGCTCCGTCCAGGAAACTTCCCAAGACGTATCGGGGTCACCAGTGTAGTGCCGAGGACATGGAGTCGGAGGCGGTGCAATGGAGATGTGAAAGGGTACTTTAATAGAGAGCAGAATAGGACATGTTATCGGGTCGCAGCCCGGGTCGTGAAGGATTATTTGAATTATTTGAAGTATTAAAGTAACGTGGTATGGCAGGAAAGTTCAATCTGGTATATTCCTTTTAATGTCACCTTATATATATTCATGTGTGTTAAATTAGAAGGGACAAAGTATCTTTTCCCTCCCCCAATATATTGAGGTGAAGTCCTTGTGTTTAGAGAGAGATGTGAGCAGGGGACACCCTTATTTGGGGATAGTGCCAAGACGCTGGAATGTTTCCCTCGTAAAAGAAGGGTGTGCGTTACACATGCTTGGAGCAAATGTGTGTGTGTTTTCATTGCAGTAAATATATGTGCTACATGATTACTGGTCAACTATACCTCTGTTCTTATTCTTTCATGTGCGGGTACTAAATGGCTACAAACATTGTGGAGAAATTAGCTTAAACATGTTTTCTTATTCTATATGAAATGGAAGCAGCTTTTATGACAGGGACGAGAGAGCTGGGGGAGGGGACACATTCCGAAGAGTTTCAGCATGTCAATTATCAGGGAAATCGACTTGTTTTCAATAGATATGTGTGGTTGGTTACTTTGTATTAATAATAACAGTATGTGTAAAGGAAGCTGGAAATATACAATGTGAAACCTTTTATTTGAAGTAAAGATGTGAACGATGGCTCAAACAAATGGAAAGGCGGTAGGACTAATGAGTGTGTTCTCTATATTAGGCCTGTGTGAAGTTTGACTATTTGAAAAGCATCTCTAATACTGCTTAAGAGCATAGGTAATGTGTTCCTCGTTATTATTGATATGAAAGTAATTAACATGTATTACGTACATATTTAGCCAACTGTAAAAACTATATATTAAAACATACTTTTAACTTGTGTGTGGTAACCTGAAGGGGGGAAGATGGACTCAGGGACAAAGGGCCATAAACGGGATGTGTGTGTGCTGGCTACAAGCTGCTGTGTCGCACTGATTGGGTGCGACAAGCCATGTGTTGGTCTCTGCCAATAAGATGACCTCTGGGGGAAAGCACGTACACCTCCTCCTCCTGTGTTTTAGTATGAAAGCCTGTGTTTTCCTTTGGTTCGCGCTCTTGTTTTTGACCGGCCGTTCCTGAGACCTGTCTCACACGTGGTAGAACCTGAGCCCGGAGTACTCTGCAGAGTGCTTCGTGATTCCTTTGTATTTGTATTTTTACCTTTTATCATTAAAACAAGATTATTGTTTAACTTGCATTCTGGTGTTTCTTAATCCCTTCCTTTTTACGAATTTACCCAGCTTATCAAACGACACGCGGAGACGAGGTTGGTTTTAAACATCCTCCAAATCTCCAACAGTCGACAAGAGAAAGAGCCAAGAGGGCACACACCATATATAGGCAACACATAACATGTCCGTGCGGGAACAATAGCCGCAACTGTAGTTCCCAGTTTGAATTATGAACCCAGTGTATAAATAGGTGGTCACCACAATAGACTATAATCAATTTAAACAGAACAGATCTTAATGTTTGCATTCTTAAACCAATTTATACAATAATTATAATGAATAAGTTCAAACAAACTAAAACTTACTGCTGATTAATAACGGTATCTAACTTGAGATTTCATTATTTAAAAAACCTGTTGAAATGCTACTGTTATTTTTACTGTCCCCCAAAAGCGCGTCGGCAGCCTTCAGGAATGCTTCTTTCACAACTTCACCGACTTTGAAAGACTTTATGTGTTTCGCAACTTGCAAGAAAGTGACTGACACGATAAGATGGTAGCAGCCTTGCTCTTGTTGTTGGGCCGCCGCCTGGTGAAAATGGACTGCTGTGCATTTAGCTGTCCTTTCGGGTCCCTCACCTTTTGGGAGCGTAGGGCAGAATTAGCAGGGAATTCCGTCTCGTAGCGTTTGTGCACTGTTTTGAAATGCCGCTCCTAAATTACCCTTCTTCGATAAAGCCACGCTCGCATTGCAGATGAGACAGATCGAATTTGAATTGGAATAGATACAAAAATAATCATCCTCTCACTCGGAGTGAAAATTAGATACTTTCTGCCATAATTGTGGTCTTGTGTGTTTGCGGACTGTCACTCTGGTTGACAAGGACAACGTCAGCAAACTAGTGCCCACTAGCCACGCCCCGACACATGGGGTCACGCCATGGATGTATAGGTCACGCCAATCAAAAAGCTTTGATGCGAGTCTATGGTTCAAGTGCATTATTCTGGCACAGGAAGATTATGTTATAGGTCATTAACATAGACTGTATATATAAAGGTCATTAACAATAAAACAGAATATTGTTGTTCTATTTTTAGACACATCTCGCGATCGACTGGGAATCTACCCGCGATCGACCAGTCGGGGCACCCCTAGCCTATCCTTCCAGTGGATGTGGTACCATGAGGTCAGATTTGAAGGTCTGATGTGCCACTTGTAACAGGAAGAGGGTGCTGTTTTGTATTTCAAGCTTGAACAATGATTTATGACTAGCAGTCTGTGGATTTAAGCAGTGGAGGAATCTAACTGAGTACATTTCGAATTCTTCTATTATTTCCTTACTTTTCTGACAAAAGAAGCCTGGAGCAGCCAAATGCTGTCTGTAACATTACATTTAGTTAAAGCAAACATCGTTTTTTAATTTAATGAATCCGTCTACTGCATTTTATTAAAAAAGAGTAAAAATAGCGCTAATGAAAACAAAAAGAAAAATCAGGCAGTAAGTTTACTTATTATTATTAATAGATATTTATTACAAAATGGATTGTAATATTAACAAATAAAATAATATGTTCCCCAAACCTGTATGGTAACAAAACAATGTATCTGTGTCCCATGAGACACGCTTCACTGTGATATAAAGAGTTATAGCTTTATTGGTAGCTTTAAAGCCAAATTGAAAAGTGCTCTAAAAGCTGTTAAACGCATAACCACTGACTCTGCATTTTATAGATTTAGCTTTGTATGCAAATATCCAGTTATTGTATGTATAACATGCAGTTGCTGCTGACATGGTCTGTAATGTACTGCTTGGTGCAATGTGCCCTGTATTTGTATCGTTTGTTAAGAGAGTGTTGTGTCACTTACTGAGCATATTTTTCAATTAACCTGTATAAAACGTCAGATAAACATTTCTTTCAAGCCTTGTACAATACATACATTGCTATAATCTATGTTTGATATTCTATAATGTCAATTATAAACAACATAGAATGAGTTTACACACAACGATACTGACAATCCAGAGGACTTTTGGTAATCACATCATCATGCTTTCACCTCCTGCTCTATTTTGACTCACTAACAATATAGTAGCTACCCATTTGAGGTCTCTTTTGAGATACAGAATCAGTCTATTTTCCCCATGTACAATGTCATTTACATCCCCCTCCTCCCAAAAAAAACATGTCTTGATTGACTCCAGTCCCAGTGGAGGGAGTCTGCTATTATCTTGACACACTGAGGTATGACCTCATTTCGTCCTCTGAAAGAGATGAAGAGAAACAAGAACACTGAACGTGAGGGGGAATCTCATTCTGACATTTATAGTCCCTATGGGAGCTTTGCAAAGCTTGGGGAATACTCCAGAATGGATAGCGAAGTACTTCTATTTTTATTGTTAATCAGTCATATACAATAATTGCATGATGAATAAAATAGTACACACATTAATTTTGCCATAATTCCTGATATATGAGTC
This sequence comes from Notothenia rossii, assembly GCF_949606895.1. Lineage (NCBI taxonomy): Eukaryota > Metazoa > Chordata > Actinopteri > Perciformes > Nototheniidae > Notothenia > Notothenia rossii. Next base: position 79,221,856 of record NC_136912.1, on the reverse strand, counting down.
TATTAGAATAGTCCCCCTTCTTAGCGACCGTATAGGCTATAGGTATAGGTTATTTTCCATCTGACACAACATATCTCTAATACATCTGACGCATTTTGAATACATTTATTGCTAAACCTTCAGGTTTAGTAACCTTAGGTTAGTGTTTATAATTTAAAATTGACATATGTTGAAGAGGGCTTTCACCAATATTTTTTCAGACACAGTTTTACCCTGAAATCCAAAGCCTTCCTCTTTGTATGCACATTTGAATAGATAAGAAACTTTAATGTGACAATCAAATTCAGTCATTTGTGTTTGTAAGAGATGGGTATTTGGTTGATTGGTGATAACACTCTTATTAATGGAAAACAGTTTCATTGGAGAAGCAAAAAGTAAAAGGGTTTCAAATGGTAAAGAGAATATTAATAAAGGCTCCTAAGTAAAAAGGATTTTATAAAACCATAATGGGCAGTGCGTTTTCAGTGGTTTAAAATGTATAAAATTGACTAAAGTAAAAGTAGCAATATTGCATTATAAAAATACTACCATAAGCTTCCTGAATTTGGTTATTTTCTAAGCCCAAGTACAAAGTACTTGCAACAGAATGTATTAGAAATATCGAAAATAAAAATACAATTCACTAGCTGTGAAATGGTCAAACATTTTCCTCTTGAATATAGAGTTTAAAATGGTATATGATGAAAGTAAAAATACCGAAACAAGTTACCTAAGTACATGTTACTTACAGTACATACATGTTGATATAAACTAGTTAATGCCAGATTTATTGGGAATTGCCTGTAATACAGAAACGTGACAGAGAGTGGAGATGTGAAAAAAGTAGGGTTTGATTAATATTAGAGACAGATACTAATATCTTGAGGGGCATAACATTACCACAGTTTTACACTATTGTGCACTCAGTGTGAAGACGCTTATGTTATCATGTACAGACTTCTTATTAAATGCACCTGAAAGGTGTTATTTAAGCACACCTCATTTTGTGTCAGTTAAAGGTGCATGACATGATTTAAATATCACTGTTTATTGCTCATCTCTTTTGATCAGCTCAGATCTGCAACAGTAATAGCTGGGTGACCTGATCAAAAAGATAATTTTTTTAAATGTGCACGTTCCTGTAAATAAAGGAGACCCTTTGAGCTTATATAATGTGATGCAAATTAGGATCTTAGTTTTATAGGCAATGGGCCAAACATACAAATATATTGGGATACAAATGTTTTATGTTGAGTCGTACCACATGTTCAAACTGAGCTTGTAAAACAATGTGGAATGATTTCAAAAACATGGGGGACAATTAAATCATCTTTAGAGGATCAATAAAATAACAATCTTGGTCATTGTGATTGCTTTTAAATGTTTAAAAGATATTACCTGTTTATGCATTATGCATTTTATTTTTTATTTTATATGGCTATTGTGCTCACTTGTAGTGTGTAACAACTGTCTGTACTTTAGTTTTGATGTTACAACATAAATGCTGCCCCCTTTGACAGGCCCGCTTGAAAAAAGTCCTGACCTAGCTCTAAACAGGAAGAATATATCGATATGGGTTAGCTCATTAACTATTCTTATATCCCACCTTCATTTGAGCATATGAATCAGATCATACTTTAGTCTTTATATTCTCATGGAGAGATACCGCAGGTCCTTCCTTCCTGCAGCGGTCAGACTATATAACCAGCACGGCCCCTAGTAGACCCCCCCCCCACACACAACACAGACCATAACACCTCTTGTTGATACCAATGTGCAATACGTGCAATATATATGCCGTTAAAAACTGTGCAATATATACCATGGCTGCTAAATCCTCAGAACTGTTACAGGGTGTGTATTTTTGTAAAATGTGTAACTTTTTTATTATAATTTCTTTTTTAATCTTTATTACTTTTTTATGCATGCTTAGGTAATATTAAGCTGTCTTTGGCTCTTTTCTGCTGTAACAATGTACATTTCCCCTCTGTGGGATTAATAAAGGTATTCTGATTCTGATGTCTTGACAGCAATTTCTAATTTTCCTTTTTTGTTGTGAGGGATGTTTCTTTGCAGGGTTTTCCTCGTAAAAGCAATGTCCTGATAACAAAACCTCCTGATGTAAGGTACCCCTGGTACAGTTATAAATAGTAAAGAGAGTGAGTGCTGGTTGGGTGTAATGTTCCTTTAAAGGCCGCTGCCCCCTGCAGCGTCGTCACTGCGCAGAGCAGTTTGAACCAAAAAGCGGAGTGACCTTCCTCCGCTCTCAGTGAGTCTGAGAGGGGCAGCACTGAAGCAATAAGCCGGTAACAGCTCCTACAGTCCCCCACGCAAGCCACAGAAATGAACAACAACTTAGTCGGAGATGAAGTCGGGTAAGATACATTTAACAACGCCTTCTGCTGCAGACGCATGACACTGTAAACTACGTTATAACTTATAATTAGCGTGCTCTCTTGTCAAGCTGTCATCTGACAGCTAACGTTAGCTACCAGGCTAAGCTAGCTGTAGTAACTCAGTGGGATCGCTAGCCCGGGGAAAGAGGGCTAAAAAGTGAAAGTAGTCATCAAATAAGCTCAGTTGTAACTGCTATTTCTTAAGACGAAATACACCAAGTTTATCTGGAGTGTTGCCACTTAGCTTGTCAAGGTGAAGTGTGAAAGTGTAGTTACTTATTCCAGTGTTGTTTCGAGTTAGCACCGGAGCTAGCTTAGCTAACGCCAGCGAAGCGAAAGTCTCCTCTTCTCGACTTGGCCAGCGTGAGGACATTTAGCGGGCACGGCTAGAGGATGGAGCATCCTGCACCGACCCTACACTTTGACCACTGCTGCTTCATCACCGCTGGTGTGTTTCAGCACTGATCTCTACCAGTCATGAGCTGACCACCTAGTTTGATATTAGTGCGGCTTAAACTTGCAGTTTTACAATCAACATCCGAGCTCCGCGGACCGCAGGCAGGGAGGCTGGCAGCCGCTCCGCTGTGTCGGCTCTGACTGCACTGTGCTCGGGGCTTCAGCGCTGAAGGCTGCTGCATCCTCTGGAGCCAGTTTGTCAGCTGAGTGCTGTGTTTGCTACGGCTCTGTCCCGGGGTAACTTACGTGGCAGGATGTTCATAAAAAGACTGTTATTGTCGACGCTAATGCAGTGTGTGTCAGAAGAGCAAAGTAACATCCACGAGCAGCACTGTACCTCAACATGAGTCACATTCAACGCGGACCTTTAAACTGAGGCTGAGCGTATAGCTGCAGCAGCTTTGGTGGCAGCGTTGCCTCATGTTGTGTAATATCTGTGTACTTATCTGTTCAGTCAGCTGTAGCGTCGTTATGGCTCCTAAACTGTGCTGTCACTCTTCTCTCTCTGTGTATTTAGTATTTTAATGCTTCTGTGCATGCAAACTGTCTCAATGCTTGTTATTCCTTTTGTATGTGACTTGTATAACAGTGCATTTATTCTAAATTTAATTTATAACCCCTGACTGACTTCATATTTCTGTATCTACTCTTTACAGTAAACTTTTTGTGGGTGGCTTGGACTGGAGTACCACACAAGGTAAGTCAAGTTGAAGCTCAGACCCTTTATGCTTACTGTACTTTTGGTTAACAGGATTTTGTGTAACACTGAATTGGTTGCATGGATTTGCTTGCAGACTGGAGGATCTGGTTGGTAGCGTGGTGAAGAAAGCCATTATGGATTACCAGATCATATTTAGCTAGTAAATACATGTGAGACCTAGGTACAATTATAAACATACAAATATTTAAAAAACATACAAAGTGTTGTACCTTCTCCTCCATGACAGTATTCATGAGTGTATGGTATTTAGCACATGGCAGGTTATTTGTACAATGATTGAAATAAGGGTGTATGGTGATTGGCCTCTTTGATGATCATACAGATAAATGTTCTTACTTATTTATTCTTTGATCAAGTGTTGCCTTATTTATTTTTGTTCATATTATGTTATTTCTAATGTCACACTGTTACAGTAACTACATCCAAATGCCATTAAGTTTTCCTGTGTTTAAAATATGGCATTGAGATTTTCTTTATTTTGTGTTATTATTGGTGATCATTTGCAAACACTGTCAGTGAAGTGTACATCAGACAGTCTCCATTGGGTCAGCGTGTGCATTCCCCTCCCAGACTGCCCAGAGATGGTCTAGTTTGTCTTAAGCCCCTTATTGGGTCATGCTTGGTTAGCCATTGTGTGACTTTGAGCAAGGCTTTGTCCGTGTTAATAGCACTGTAAACATTAGGATCTGAACCACAGCGCTGCGTAACCCTGAGCTTGTTTCCCTGACGATGCCCCAGGGCTTCCCAGCAATGAGAAAAGCGATTACGATTACTCTCAAAAGTGGCTTCTCATTTGTTCAAACTTGCAGGCCTTGCTGTGGGTGTGTGCGGGAGTCACAGTAGTTGGGTGTATATTTAGTGCTATTCAACATGAGTTTGTCAGTGCCTTGTTTGCTCTTGAACATCAATATGTCGCTTGAATATTTCTGCATTGTTGTTTTTATGTTTTCACATTAGAAAAAGGTAACATTCCCAATACTACCATTAAATATAATCAAGGTCACTTGAGGATTGTGTCATTTCATGAAGTGGTGCTTGTGTGTTTTCCCCAACACCTGTTTTAGCGCAGGTTGAGCTGCTGTTCATATTTCCCTAGTATCATTTATCAAAAGGAAAGCATCAGCTCTATAAATCATGAGCACACTTCTTTGTGTCCAGGATAGAAACTGGGCTTATATATCTCAAAGGTATAAAACCACCTATGCTGAGTTGTTGTATGTTTTTATGCTTAATATAATGAAGCAATACTGTTGTGTAATTAATTTATTTCTCTTCTCAGAGACACTTAGAAACTACTTCTCACAGTATGGGGAAGTAGTAGATTGTGTCATCATGAAGGACAAAGCTACAAATCAGTCGCGAGGCTTCGGCTTTGTCAAATTCAAAGACCCCAATTGTGTACGGACAGTGCTGGAGACAAAGCCGCATAATCTTGATGGAAGAAATGTAAGTATTTTAAATCAAAGGAGCACATAATCAAATCAACCTGAGTAATCAGCCTGTGCTTTGTGTGAACAATATGAAAAACCTCATACTGGATTTCACAATACAGAGTAGTTAGAAGTTATTCAAGGAGAAGCACTTGTTCTAAGCATTTGTACTTGCCTGCAGACATTAGCACAAATTCACTTCACTTCAATTCAAATTTGGATGTTTTTTTTCCCAACAGGATTTACCTGTTTTGTGTCGAATTAGCACAATTGGCAGTGAACGTAGTTTTATCTGAGAAGCCGTTGTTGCCTTCACTTCTGCATTAACATCAATGCAGTCAGCTCCCCATGAATGACATAGTGCCACACATTTGTTCTGTTGAAGGAGGAAAAGAAGAGCATAACATTTTATGGCCGCATATTCAAATGAATGTCAGGACATTTATTAGGCGAGTTCATATACTGTAATGGATTCAGTGAAGGTGAACATTTGAAGGTGCCTTTATTTGGAGCTAATGTCAAACGCTTCCTCTCTCTCTGCTGTCAGATTGACCCGAAGCCATGTACTCCCAGAGGAATGCAACCTGAAAAGTCTCGAACCAAGGAGGGCTGGGTAAGAGAACAATGTCTGCTGGGTCATGCTAGGTGTTTCTGCTGGAATAAGACTCAGGCCGTCAGTGTCTCCATCCTCTCCTCCTGAGGTTAGACTCCTTTCATAGGCCACGAGGAGACCTTGAACTTCATCTATAAAACTAGTCTGACTTTGACCTACATTCTCTGTAGAGAACCATTTCAACAAAAAATAAGAAAAAGATTACAGTGCAAAGCCTTCAAACCTTTGAGAATGCTAGAAATTAGATTTGGGTTTTGCTAAATCACAGAAGCATTAAAGAGTATATGAACCTCAACCTCTTTTTTGATCGAGGGACTGCGACTATATCAAGAGATAATTGGTACAGTTTACAACGCCCTGGGATTGACACATGATAAGGTCACATTTTCCCAGATGAAACAAAAATGAAGAGGTCATAGGCCTGTATCACCATGCGAAATGTTTGAATTTCAAATGACACATTTGCCTCATTTTTTGAATGCAGTACAGTTTTATGTTACTTCTCTGGAATGTGTTGTTATTATCTGTCCTCCTCATTGAATAAAACTGAAATACCACAAGTAAAACTAGAGACGAGTAGGCTTGTGTGGTTCAGAGAATTGCTGTCAGCAGTGCATTTTTGAATGGCAGAAATCTCTGCAGCAATGTGGGTAATTTGTGGGTCGATCAACATGCCTCTGCAGATTTATTATAGGCATTTTGTCCTTTTGGACGTAAAAGCTTTTACCAACTGCACCTTTCCTGTTTATAAAACCTTTTTATACGTCATATGTTTGGCTGTAAGCATAGATTGTAAGTCAAAAGCTTTTTATAAATGTGGCTCTTTCGCTCCTGCTGGACCTCCTTTTACTGAGTAGCTGCCTCTTAATGTTTTGCGAACAAAGCAGACGATGTAATTGTTAAAAGTCATTGTCGTACGCAGCCTCTAGCCGTTGCAGTTTGAGTGCAGTGCGCAGCAATGCTTGGTGGCTGAGAGTAAGGGGAGGGAGATGTGGTCTCTGATCTGTGGAGACTAGTGTTTGCATTGACATGACATGTTAAGAATTACACCCCAGGGCAAGAGGAGAACCTCCTTTCTCCTGCACTGTCTGCATAGATGATGGCTAAGTTAACTGGCCCCTTCCCAGAGAGATCCTTTAAAAGACACTGAAATCCATACTGTTTTCTTTCAGAAGGGCAGCAAAGCCGATAGCAATAAATCAAAGAAGATATTTGTAGGTGGAATCCCCCATAACTGCGGCGAGCCTGAACTCAGGGACTATTTCAATAGATTCGGAGTGGTGAGTATTGCCAAGTGCATAATGCAGTTAATAATATCATTAAGAATGCTTGAATGGATGTGACATTGAACAGGGTCAATACTACACTATAAAATAAATTAAAGTTTATGCTGGAATCGGAAAATTAATTATTGGATCAAATTGAGTCAGAATATTTAATTGAAGTAAAAATGGACCTGGTCTGGTTTTCTTAATGGAGCCATTTTTTTCCCTTTGTCCCATTCAAGGTCACAGAGGTGGTCATGATCTATGATGCGGAGAAGCAGAGGCCCCGAGGTAAAAGCTGATCCCGTTTTTTCTCTCCCCTCTCCATACCTTACATCTTAAATCTCATGACAAACTATTCTGGCCCAAAGAGAAAAGAGCTTCAATTTAAACACTGTAGGCCATAACAGGCTCTTAATGTGTAGAGAAGGCGCACAATCAAACACGAAAGCATGTTGGATAAAACGTTACAAACCGTACAAAGGCACCACAGTGTACAATCAAATGAGAAATCTTACTTGACATTTCTGGTGGAATGAAAAGCTCAGTCTAATGCCTAATGCTCTGCTCTCCTGTAAAATGCATGACATTCCAAAACGGGCATCATGGCGATACCTTCATGTGGTTACACATTTTTGCAATCTGACATGAATGTAATCTGCTGACTCGATACAATGGTAGATGGCACCTTTAAAACCTCTCATCTTTCTGTGTCATATGCTCAATTCGGAAAATGTTTCAGGAATCACAGGTTCTGATTTGTACTGATGCAATGTCCTTCATGACCTTGTGTGACAACCTTAGCCTGTTCCCTAAACACAAATCTACTCTATAAAATAGCTAGAGCAAGAAGGACTATATATATTAAAATCCTTTAGTGAACAGTATTGGTTAAAAAACAGATTGGTTATGACTTGATGATATCAAGTCAGAAATTATTCAAATGTAAAATAAAGATTTAACAAAAAAAGATGGTCATCCTCAAGGGCGTAATGTCCGCTGTACTTACTACATTGGAAACTGAGTATTCTCATGGGGTGATACAATACATGTATTACTACATCAAAGTATATATCAACACAGCTTATTGTGCACTGGATAAATGTTAGGAAAACCCTAAGGAAGATCTGTCTGATCCAAAAAGCTCACTGAGGCGTTCACATTTGTTTAAGGATGTATGAATGATTTCTAGTTTTAGGTGGTGTTGACTCCAAATTCAGATAGTATCCTCATTATTCTTGAAATAAGGCTTCTTACATGTATTTTAATGAATGTATCTCTTAATCAATTTTTGTCTTTTAAATATAAGAAAACCTTTTTTTACGCACACATTTCCTAAACACTTAATTAATTGTTTGGTCTAACCGGCAGTCAATCTTCAGTGATGCTTTTTGAATACGTTTGCAGGATTTATCATATTTTCAAGTAATGTAAAATCTGAATTATGATAAAGACTCCTCGTACTTGTATTAAATGCAAAAAGTCTCTACCTCGCAGTCACTAACTGAGGAAAAGTAGGCAGGTTGTAGGAAAGTAGGTGCTCCAAAAATGATAGTACTTTATCACAACATGCATCTGGCATATTGAGAGCAGTTTGAGTATCTAAGGGGAGGTGCATGTCCTTCAAAGGGGCTGGAGGTCCATTGTTATCACTAGAACAATGGAACCGTTTTAAAGCGTATTTCCTGACAGACCATTCAAATCTCGGAGGAGTTTGCCCATTTAATCATAAATGTGATGTGAGTTTATGACTTGTGCCGACACTTTTAGCATGGATGTGCTCTCTGGGAATCAGACCCACCAGCAGTGTGTCAGACCCCGCCCGCTGCCTTGAAGTCACAGTTGTTTCATCTGTGTTTGTCCTACATAGCAAAGACGCAGCGGCCGCTGACCCACAACATATATTACCGCTCTCCTCTCAAACCCCCATTCATTCTCTATTGGGCGAAACTCAGAATAGTTTGTCATTTGAGTTTAACATGATGTATTGCAACAGTAACAGTAACTCTACTAGTATAACATTTTCTTTTACTAAAACCAATAAACTTTCAATGTTGGAATAAGTTTTCTTTACCTTGATTTAGACGTAACTTATACATGTATCTTAAATGGCGTAGTATGTGTTTTCCTTATGTTTAGAAAGTTAAGTAATTTTGTAAGTAAGCCCTTTCTATTTTTCTTTCTTCTGCCCCCCTTCTCCTTGTGAATGGTTTGAATGTGATTAACGGTGTCTCTTAAGATTTGTCTTTTCTCCTTTAGGTTACTGTGCATTGACTGGTAGCACAGAGGTACAGGCCAAATGTAAAAGCACTCAACAAATGTTCTTGGTCTATATGGGTGGTGTACAAAGTTGCATCAAATTGTAAAATTGTCTGCAGGATATTATTTCCTTGATTCTATTATAAAAAGCGTTTATTGTTGATTTTCCTTTTTATTATTTGAGCTTTATATTTGATCCATGCGACAATTGAAAATGTTGCATGGATGTTTCCCAAGGACGATATTGACATTATCATAATTTAAGACCAATATTTCAAATATCAAGATGTAAAAATCAAATGACTTTAAATCACATTCTTGGTTTAAAACTTACAAGAAAGCTATACTGTAATCACGTCAAAATGCAATTACATAATTATATAGAGAACACATGATTAGGGCTGCAAACCAAAAATGATTTTCTGTATCAATAAATCAAACAACAATTTTACCGATTAACACATTCAAAGTTTGTTATATAAACTGAATTTCTAATATTGTTTGCAAAAATCAGTCATTTGTTTGTTTGAAATATCCCATTTCATGTGTGATTGAAAACAGAGAAAAAGAGGGAAAAATATTAACAATCTTTTCTTAGCTGTCAATCATCAGTATTTGAAAACTGATTTGACCAACAATTCTTAAAATGTTAACTTGAGTGAAAGACTTGTTGAACTCTCCAATGCGGTGACTTACTTTTAAATTCTCATCAAGGACGGGTCATTGACAGTCTCAGATGTTATTTATAGTGAAAGATCATGATGCTGGGGATTGCTTGGCGTGGCACTAGAGGTCCCTCTAAAATCTTTAATTGGATTCAGGTTAGGTCCCCAAGTAGAGATGTGCACACAACCCAATTCTGCCAAAGTGGAAGTAAATCAAATTGAAAGTAGATCACTGCAGCGTACCACGACCTGCTAATAAAAGTTCTGTTACAGATTGTCAGATGAGTTTACTGAGCCAACATGTTAGACTGAAACGTTCCTTCTTGTTGTTGTTGATGAACTTTGTATACACCCCATAAAAGTCTTGATCAAAATCTGCACTTGTCACTTTGGGAAACCCGTTGTGGCCTATATCTTTGTGTTACCGTTGTGATCAATACTTTAATTGTACATTTTAGGCTTATCCTGGCTGACTCAAAAGTGAAATACTGAATTTGGGAAAGCTTGGAGAAAGCTTTAGGCATTCTACAGTTTGTGTTTCTCCATGTTTTGTGATGCATTAACAATGGCTGCTGCGAGTGTGTGCTCCACAGCAAAATACCAAGGGACAGATCAAGGTGGGGTTTGGATGAAACAGCATGAAGTAACAACATTATTCAATTGGCATTTATCATTGGTAAAGAGTGGGAAAAGGACTTAATTTATGTTTTTGTGACATTTCACACAAAGTCAAATGCTGCACTCGTCATTCTTTATGTTTAGCAGTTAAGCAGTCCTGTATTGTCATCTTGACAAAATATTTCACACTTTTACACAGTAAAGAGCAAAGTTTCCTCCGATCCCCCAGGCTTTAGTGTTGGATCTTTGTTCTGCGACATCATCCGAACCCCAGGAGCGTCTTGCTCAGTCTTGACGGATCCTCACTCTGCTGAAGCCCAATACTGTTCTTCATCTTGTGTTGTCACAACCCCCCTGCTACCTTGATTCACTCTTGGTCGTTGGCTAGGTTTTGGATTTATTACTTTCGAGGCCGAACAATCAGTGGACCAGGCTGTCAACATGCATTTTCACGACATCATGGGCAAAAAAGTGTGTAGTTGTAGTTTTATTTTACCCTTAAGATCAAACAGAGGCTTGGGCGACAGAGTGAGAATTATAATGCTGTTTTTTGATTTTCTTTACTTTCCAGTGGCTTCCCATTAGTGATTGCAGCCTCTTATAGCACAAAGTTAGCCTTTACACATCCTAAAATCACAAGGCTACCTATTAATTTACTCTTCTTATTATTATTTTATCAATAATAATATGTTTTGGCTCTAAACATTTGCTACCTTCACACCTATTGCTTATATAGGCACAATACATTTATACTAATGCTCTTATATTAGTTTTTTATAGTCGCCTAAGGCTTTGTTTAAATCGACCACTCCTTTAGGATGTCCTGAGTGCATAAGATTGTACATCAAATATTAAAGTCACATTATTTTCTGTTTTCATATTTAAAATATAAGCAAAATAAAAATTCAAAGCTCATAGGATTTGCATGAATATAAATCACCTAAAGGATTGGTCAATTCAGTTCCGTTTCTTTTGATTTCTGATCTTTTGTTGGCAGGTCACTTACATGTCAACATGTTTTCTTTTTCTTTTTTTCTTTTCGAAAAGTAAAAAAAAAAGCTCAACTCAGTGACCTCAGTTGAAGAATCTCCATACTGTATCCTTCAATTTCCCTAAATAACAAAAGACAATTGACTCTAAAACGCTGCTTGGATCAGTCATTTTGAAATGTTTGTTTTTACTCACTGGGTGTACCAGATGGATGGCGTTTACTGCGCAAAGAGAACTCAGACAGCGTCAGGTAAGCTGTCCATCCGGGAAAACAGTATCAATTCATTATGTCGTTATATTTAAGCACCCCTCATAACCCTCTGGCAGTCCTTGTATTCTTCTATTGCAAGTGGAAAACACCTAATGCCTGGCACCTCAGCTGAGTAAAACAAACCATTAAAAAAATAAAGTGCTACTTGGTACACATGGTAGGATTGGTCCTGACACTTAGGGGCACTTTTAAAGCTTCCATTTACTAAAAACCCCTCTTTTCCCCCAATTTACTGTAATTAGCTGATTTTAATTAAAGCACAGCTTTTGTGGGCATAGGAAAAGGATCAAAGTCAAACACAGTGTAGTCAGTCGTATTATCACATGTATCCTGTTTCTGTCCTTGATCTTGACATGGCTGCATACGTGTTGTAAATCAGTCTGCGATACTTGACACTGAGAAGACCTTTGTTTATGTCTTGGGATTTATTTAAGGTTTTTATTTACAATGTTAAAGGGCTTGTTGGGGTGGTATTCCTGCACTGAATAGTGTGTGCAGTGAATGTTTCCTTCTTGAATTTCTGTGTTAGTGAAGCCTGTGATTCTGTTGGATGATCTTAACATTATCTCTGTTAAATGAAATAGCAATGTTTTAAAGTATATTTGGGGGCATTCTTGCTTTTGATTGAAAGTGGATGTAGATATATAACGGGAAATGAAAGACGGAGAGATAGGGAATAACTTACAACTAACGTCCCTGGTTGGAGTTGATCCATTGGTTTGCTATTAGCACTAACAATCCTAGCCCTACTATGTGTAATCCAAACAAACTATTGAATGAAAGCTTAATATTTTCATTTGTACTATTATATTTTTGGTTGTTTCTTTTTAGACAAAGAAGTGTAAAAACTTTCCTGAACTGATTTCAAGATGGATTTTGGTTAATGATCTTAAACAACACTAAACATTTGAATTGAAATGTCACTTAATACACTAAAAATCCCATTTCCTAGGTAAAAGAATCAGCCCTACCTGTGTACTCTCCAGTGGAGCCCGCCCCCCTTGACTTTGCCCTGGTTTCCAGAAGGAATCGAGGCTTACCTTAATCCATTGTTCTTGACTTGACATTACCTTATGCTGGGACTTGAGGGAGGCTGGGAGATATGAGCTACAAAATTAGAAATTGGAGCACATCAAACTGTGGAACAAATCCCAAGTCTGCTGTTGGGGACTGCACAGAAGTCATGGTATCCATCACTCGTCGCTGTGATGCCCACGGGAGAAAGTGCTCAGGTAGCTGCTGGCGGCGGCGGGCCGCTGCCGGAAACATGTGCATGTAATTAGGTCGACAGAGAAGGAAGAGGGGAGGCTGGGGAAGGTGGCAACACCTTAAAGCGGGAGGAATGTGTGATTTGTTTCCTTTCTGCAAGGTGACCCCAATAACTCAAACCCTCAGTCTATTTCTGGTTGGCCCCCCCTTAGTCTCAGCCTGTTTCTTTGCTCTGGTTAACTGCTGGTAGCTTTGCCTAGTTACAGGAAGGACATTTTTTGTTTTTGGGGCAATATATTTATACTTGACTTGTGTCATTTACTAGTACAGCGATAGATATTAGCAATACATAAAGGTCAGATTTAAGAATTACAGCGGATGGATAAAGTCACTTGGCATATGTTAATACATTTATGGTATAAGGCGTTGATTCCCAAACAGTAATTGGCCTATCAAAAATAAATGAACGATTAGAAACAGAGGATTGAAACCTTTACATTTGAGGTTTTGAAGTATAAAAAAAGTCACCTCCGGCAGCAGTTTGACATTCAGGTCCAATTCGATCAGTCACTTAATTGAAAACAACCTTCGATACAGTATGAAGATTCATTGTATATATTGACAGAAAATACTGTTTATTTGTTCTATCTGCATGTTTACCTTTATTTATTCTGTGAGAACTCAGATACAAATTTCTCTCTACCTTCATCTCCCCCCTAAAACTTATTCCAAATAAAATACATTTGAGATTCTTTGTAAGCATTAGCCAGAGAAAGGTAAGTCATGACCTTCCATTCGATGTCCTAGGGGCTATTTATTGGAATACAAAAATAAATGTATGTTTCTCAGGTACATTTTAAGATGCTGTGATCTGGAGATGATTCATTTAAAACGATGTGTAACATTTACTGTGTTTGCACTATGATTCTGGCTACTGTAAAATTCTTGCTTGATACATAGTACCTGAGACACATAGCTGCACAGCTGTACTGGCTAAACAGTAATATTATTTACCATAGTAGCCCAATATTAATAATAAAGATAAAGCGAAAGATTTCAAACTGGCCCAATGTAAAAATGTATAATCAGTGGTAGGTTAGGACTGTCTAGGCGAGGGACTTTATGGACCTTATACTGGTGTTGCTAAATGTATCCTCCTTGTCCTTTGTCCAGGTGGAAGTAAAGAAGGCTGAACCTCGTGACAGCAAAGCTCCTGGCCAGGTCGGCCCTGGCCAGTGGGTGCCCCGGGGCATCCTGAGCACAGCCAATGGGTGGACAGCACAGCCTGCCCCAGGCTGGCAGCAGCCTTACGGGGCGCAGGGTGAGTGGGAGCAGGTCCGAGAGCTGTTGAACCTGCTGCTTCAACACTGTTGAATTGATAAACTGTATCATTGAACATTTAATATTTCAATTATTGTCCTAGTCTAACGTTTTGTTTTCTCTTCCTGAAGGAGTGTGGGTGTCGACTACTGGCCAACCCTTAGGTAAGTGTTCGTCTCCACTTTACAGCAAAAATACATTTTAGAAAATTGGTTGGTTTTCTGTTTGTAGGCCTCTAAAGGTTATTGACCTATTGTATGATATTACATTTTTCTTAACTGATCCAGAGTCGATTGTAGTTATTATTTGGTTGTGTGGTTTTACAATATTCATGTTTTATTCGTAATTAGAATATTTGAATATTTTTCACATTCCAAAGTATTGATATTGCGCGTAACATTATTTGCTATTATCTAGATGATTTTTTCTTTCATATCAAAATGATCCTAAAACAGGAGACGTCAAACAAAAGTATTTATGGTCACTGGCCTTTCTGTATGCTGCATAACTGTGAATAGATCAAACTGCAGATAGATGTTGTGCCTATCTTGAAACGTCTGTGTCAGAGAAAAGAGCCTGCTCTCTGTGTGGCCAGTAGTCTGATGACCGTTAACAGCACGTGTTATCACTGATTCATAATGGCTGAGGCTGCTGATAATTTGCTGTTTGAGACAGATGGCAGCCTTGAATAGTTTCCAGCCTCCCTCTGCTATTGGTCAGGCTCGGTTTCATATCACTACCTCCAGTTCAACCCAAAATGCTCACTGTGTTGTTTACCCTCAGAAGATATTTCAGTTTTATTCAGCTGTAGACTGTTTTCTGCAAATTCCCTTTCTTAAACCAGTTATTTCTCTTGTTAAAGTTGGGGTAGGTAACTCACTTCAGAAACACTTTTTGTTATATTCCATGGAATGCTCTCAACATCCCGATAGCGATGAATACATTAAATGCTTTGACAATAAATCCATAAAAAAATGTCATCTGTGGAAGTCGTAGCGCTGTAAAAAGCACGACCAATCATCTGAGCCGGCCCGGCCAGCCTTCCATCTCGTGCACAAACTTATCTCGTGCCCTCATTAGTCATTCTAGCGCACTCGAGCTGGTTTCTCCATTTTTACCTACCCTACCTTTGAGCTGTTCAAAACGTACACCCATACATGTTGGCAGTTAGTTATTGTCGTGATTACAGTTATTGTACTTATTTCAATATATGAAACCAACATTTATCTAAAACATTTCTGTAAAATAGATCTGTTCTGTGTTGGAGCAGGTGGCTATGCACCTCAGCTGACAGCAAGCCGCGGTCACCCCACACATCCTCCGTCGCCTTTCAACGGATTCCTGGTCACGACCCCGGCAGGCGGCTTCGCTGCACCTCAGGCCTTCCCTCAGCAAGGCTACAGCACCGCACCTCAGTTTGGTCAGTAACTCTGTGACACACTTACTACTTACACTGTGGTGTTGATTTCACCATAAAGTACTTCTATAGCATATGTAAGATAGAAGGTAACACTGTGGATTTGGTGGATATACAATAAGTAAAAAATAAGACATACAAATTAGGATCAACTAAATTCAACTAAAACTGAAATAGGTTTCAGTTTTAGTTGAATCTATGTCATGTTTTCCCGTCAGCTTTGCTCTTGCCAAGTTAAGGGAGGAACATCCACCTTATCAGACATGGCCAGCATGTCTCGCAGATACCCAGCGTTAAAATAAAATCATGCTAAAAAGTCTGTGTGGGTATCCTTTCAACAATTGAACCTGTTACCAAACTAATATTGTCAATCATGGACAACATATTAGGAAAGTGTTTAAGCAGATCAAAACTACAGTTACAAAACTATTAATCCAGTGTTTCCCATACATTGATTTATATGTGGCGGGCCGCCACAATTAAATATCGTCCACCACAAATGGATCCCATAAAAGAAAAAATATATATTATTATTCTTTTTTCTTTTTTTTTGGTGGTCTAATGGACAGTGAGGTGGGCTGATGATCGGAAGGTTGCGAGTTCAAATCCTGCCTGGAACACCACTACTAGTGTGCCCTTGAGTAAGGCACTTAGCCCTCGGTTACTCCAGGGAGAATGTCCCTGTAATTGGTCATTGTAAGTCGCTTTGGAATAAGGCGTCTAAATGCCTAAATTGTAAATTATGTTTTTGGGAGAATAAACCCCACAGATCCTCAACTCCGGTGTGCTTCACTCATTAACAACGCAACACAGAGCAACAAGAACGTTGTCTACAGTAGCCATGAACTTGCATGTATTATCTTATGTGAGGGGGGGTAGATGAATGCATGGAGGGTTGTTTGGCTTTTCTTGCCGGGGGGGGGGGGGGGGGGGTCCGGTGCCCCCACAAATAGAATCAAATTCTGTGGGAAACACTGTAATCACAATGTAATCCAGCAATCTGTATTTACAAAAGACATGTGCATGTAAAACATTGATTCTTTATACCTCTGAATCATGGTGGTTTCTGAATGATGTGATGCAAGATGATCTTGTTACACACCAACAGGTTACAGTTTCAGCACACCGACAGCAGACCATTACGCTCAACAGGTTCCTGCTCCGCCCACAACTCCAGGAACTGCACCTCTGGGCTTTGCTTCCGCCACCACACCGACTCAGGACTCGAGCAAAGCTCCCATTGGGCAGCCTGACTTCCCCTATTGCCAGTATGGTAAGAAAAGCATTGTGCATTAAGCAGTCTGCTGGCCTTCTCCCTCCCATTTGGTTTTTATTCTCCCCTCGGCCCTGCCCATTTCCCTGGATTTTTCATTGGAAGCAACTACAGCTCATTCAAATGCTTACCTAAACTCTTAGACAAGCAGAAGCTTGCTCCTGGAACCATTCAGCTTGAACTGCTCCACATGCATACATGCTTCTTGCATACATGAAGCCTGAGGGCTGTGCAGTGAAGATGCTGCTGAAGATTCCTCATAGCCTGGAGTCTTCAGCAGTCATTTCTTTCAAGTTTCTGTGGATTGATGAAAAAATATGTGTAGGTTTGAATTAGATCATCCTGCCTGGCAATGTTTTTTGTTTTGCATTTTTTTTTTTTTTATATTTTCAAGGGAGTGAAAGCTTCTCCTGGCAGACTGCAATAGACAGTTGACGTGGTTCAATTATCCCAACCTTGTAATTATCCCACCTACACCTTCTCTCTTCTTTCCTGTTGATGACTTTGCTGGCTTCCTTTCCTGATGTTGGCACGACAGCTGTAGAAGAGCCCCAGCATGACAGTTTTACGCCTGTGAAACCTTATTTCTGGAATTAGGCATGTCCAGCCTGCCAAGCTACCTATCAAAAACTTACGACATGTCCATCATTTTATCGAAACCAGAGCTTTGCATGTTAGACCCTGTGCCTTTTAAATACATGCACAAATTACAAGTCACACAGTAGATTCCTTGGCAAGTCATTTTTGGACTATTGTGTCTGTAGATTTTACTTCCTGTGAGTGTCTTTGTGGTCTTTTAGCTGGACTGTGTTCTGCCATGATAATTATTCCTCCTGGATCT
The DNA here is from genome assembly GCF_949606895.1 of Notothenia rossii. Lineage (NCBI taxonomy): Eukaryota > Metazoa > Chordata > Actinopteri > Perciformes > Nototheniidae > Notothenia > Notothenia rossii. The sequence continues at coordinate 79,204,133 of NC_136912.1, read as the reverse complement.
CTTCTGGGCCAGTAAATCCTTGGCTTAATTTCAGTCAGCGTGAAAGGACTTGAAAATGACAGATTTCATCAAGCCACTTCGAGAAACTGATGTGCTTTATTAATTTCTGTGATTCAAATAATTGTGAGGTAGTTCTCCGGTGACATGGTCTATACACATGAAGACAGAGATACTGTAAAAACTAGCCAGCCTCCATGGAATATGAAAATGCTTCAGTCAACATTCACACATTCAGTCTCATAAACACACATCGGATAAGAGTCAGATGTTCATTCTGAGGCTACATTCAGTTTTTTTGGCTGGCTGGTATTTTTCTTGGCTTACAGCTGCTTCACACTGCTGGATCTGCATTTAAAGCAGTCATGTGATCAGGATAGTCATGACAAGTGCCCATCTTGTTCAGTGTTTCCTGCTTGTGCTTATCTTCCATCCAGCTTTTTGCATTTAGTGTTCACTGCCTGACCTGTCCAGGCAGCATTTAAAGCCGCAGAAGCAACACACTTTTTAAAAATATATAACCGCTAAAGATTTTTTCGGATACCACACTCCTCTATAGCAAGGACTGGATATGACATTTTTACCTTTTTAAGATTAGTAAATTGGGAAGAAATCTAGCAAATTTGGTTTCAGGTTAGGTTTGGCCAACGTAAGTAAAGTACGTAGTAAAGTTATGCAAGTAAGGGAGTTTGGGGAGAGTTGACTTCAAACCAGTAGTTTTGCATGTTTGATTCATTGATATTTCAATTGATGCCATTTTATTGATGCATACCATACATTATTGATGACTCCCACCTTCCAGGCAGGCGCTGGCTTTACTTAAATGACAGTACACTCACATTCGAACACCTAATTCAGTGATATATTACAATAAACTATTTTTTGAACATAATTCAAGAACACAACTTTGACAGCTCAAAAGCAACTTCTTCACTTACGTTTGTCCCTATAGTTACAGGAAATCCATATCTTTTCAAGACTATAGCTAACCAGACAAGTTATTTTTGGTTACTTTAGGATATTAAAAGAAAGTAGAGTTTAGAGAATGGCCAGTGCTTACGATGGGAGTACACAGAACAATGGCAAATAATACCACATCGATACATCAAGTCAATTTCAAGTTGATGGTCATAGCATTCTGAATCAATGACTGCTTGGAAGATAGGAAATCTCTCTAGGTTATGGCATTCTTTGGTCAATGACTGGCAGCAATAGGACGTCTAAGCAAGTCGTATTTTATAACTACAACAAGCCAAACACTGGTATGTTTTTTGTTCTCGTTACTCTCCCTAGTTGCTTCCGTCTTCCAATATTTTATTGTTAGGAAAAACACATTTTTCATGTCGCAATTTAACATATCATGCACATTTCACTTAATTTCATGAGGCCAGGCGGGCACGATTTGTGAGGAGCACTAGCAGATAGCTCACAAACTCACACTCCATTTTGTTTGACTTCCAGATAAGGCTGAGCATTGGTGCCTCTCCAGGCGTAGTGCAGTTGCAGTGAATGAGTATAACTGTGCAGCTCTTTAAGCTCAGTAAGGGGGGAACTTTGTAAAGTAGTCGGCCAGCAGTATCTGGGTTCAGTCAACCTGGTCTCCTCATCTCCCTGATAGGCTTGGGTAACTACCTTCAGGACCCCTCTGCCTACGGACCAACGCGTCCTTCTCACAGTAATGGTCAGGATGAGCAGGGAGGATATAGTGCAGGTAGGTGACAGCATTGTCTTCTCCAACCACAACAGTAGCATATGTTCAGTACTATAGTGTTTATAGAGCTGCAACATGGTTCTTTTCCTCTTTTCTTTTGCTCTGTGTTTTTCGTATTTTGCATGTACATTTTGCATGTACATACAAATTACATTGTATACTCTTGTATAGTAAAAAAGCAGCCATCAAGTGTCAGCTGAGTGGATTTAAAAGACATCCAAATGGATTTGCATCATTCGGGGCCCAAAGCAGTCCTTTCCCTCAGTGGCTGAAGCTTTACTATACCAAGACTAACCATGTCCTCATCGTTTGTCCACCCTCTCTGTCCGCATTGCTTTGCAGATTATACAAGGATGATCTAATTGTCAGAAAATGTGTTCATGGTTCAGTTGTCTTTATGCATCAGCAGCCCATTCACCCGTTGTGTTCCCCCATGTAATGTCTCCATATTATAGCTAAGGGGATGAGAAAGGAGAGAAGATTCAAAGAAGGACACAATAGCAATACATTTTCCAATTCCTCTCTTCCATTGGTCCTGTTGGGACCACTCTCTGTTCATCAAGTACCTGTTTATGTTCCGCTCATGGAGCACTATAGAAATGTGATGTATTTTCTAACTTTACCTGCCATTTTTTTCCTTTCTGTCTTTCTATCTGTCTCTTGTATTGTCATTCCAATTATTTATAATGTCCCAATCCAGTGTGATTAGGGACAATTTCCAAAATCACTACAAACTGATGTTTCTACCACCCATTTGGTTGCAAACCACTCAGTTTTTCGCCCATCCCTTTAATGTCCCTTTGGCTTGGACAGTGGCTGGGGAGTTTGGGTTGCCCCAGCCTTTTTTCCAGTCAGATCAGTTTCCTTCCCTTTGTGTCACTTTGGTTTCCCTGTCTGTTTGCAGGGAGATGGTGCCATCCAGTGTCTGAATAGAAGAACATTGATCATCAAGAGAATCTAGAGATTGTTTTCCTCAATGAAGCCTTCTTACATTAACTGAAATTATCAAGTTTGTCTATATACATTTTAACAATATTGTTCAACACTAAAGAGCTCATTGAAGGAATACAGTATTTGCATTTAGAGGGAAAATCCACCATGAAACCTTTACATTTTGTACACAACATGCTATTAGCGGTGCATATTTAATTTCTTTATCTATTTATTTGTTTGGTGTGTCACAGTTCTTGTAGCACAAACACATTTCAAAGCCCAAAAAATAAGTACATATTTTAGATAGATAAAACAATATAGATATTGTCAAGATTGAATTACTAAACAAAGTAAAATTGGGAGAATCGTTTTGATTAAGTAGAGTTTCTAAAACATTTATCTTTGTTGTCAAACACAAATATTTATCTAAAAAATGTATTGTGTAGTGAAAAGGTTGACGGGTGGATTTTGCCTTTTCCATTAAAAGTTGTTTTACTTAGCAATACTTGTAAAGAAGTAAGGCTTCTCCCCAAACACTGTCCGGTGTCCCTGACATTAAAGTCCTTCTTTCCCTCTGCTCTCTCCCGTCTGTCGTCCTCAGGGTACGGGCAGGACCTGACCGCCTTCAGCCACACCTTTGCAGACCCCAGCCAGCCCACGGCTTCCTACGGGACAGCACAGCCCGTCGGCCCCCAGGCCACTGCCACTGCATTTGGCAGAGGGCAGAACCACAACGTACAGGGCTTCCACCCATATCGACGCTGACCACCACCTCTGGACAGGGCAGCTGTGTAAAGTGCAGAGAGAAAAAAAAAATAGAAGTCAGGGAAATGTGTTCTTGCTAAAAAGCAAAACTGGAGTTCTGGATTGTTCTGTGGGAATGTTGACTGCACACAGTTTGTGAAACAGAAACGTTTGTGAAAGCAGGGATTCCAGTTAAGTCAAAAGGGTCTAAAGAAACCCAGGTTTTCTTTTTTGCATAACTTTATGAACATTCAGCAGAATGAAGCTTTTATCCCCCACCCACCCCATCCCATGTTTTATAGTAGGACTAAACTACTTTGCAATAATTTTGATTGTCTGGTCAAACACTAGCACAGAGACATTATGTAAAGAGACTTGCATATAAATATGTATATTTACGGTGGACACAAATGAAAACAGGGTCTCAAGTTTCCTCAGCTTTAAATTCTAGGGAAAAATGTTTTTATTTTTCATTTGGTGGTTTTGTTTACTTTCTGAGCCTTTAAAGTTTGTTTAAAATGGAGATTATGAATATATATATATTATACACAAACTGTGCAATTTTTTAAAAAGAGAATTTTGTACTATTAATGTACACTTTGCTTGTTTTTTTATTTAAAGATGTAGACTTCCCTCAGGTGGCTCTTTTGGGTGCATTTTTTGCACTTATGCAAAAAGAAAAAAAGGACAAATTATTACAAAAATAAATGTTTTAAGGATACAGTCTTTGTCCCGGTTGTGTTTGTATTTGCTTCTGGTGTTTTAAGGGTAACATTTAGAAAATAGAGCTGAAACAATTGGTTGATCATTTCTTAGTAGATTGAATCAGCCGTTTTTTTTCAAGCAAAAATGGCACAAAAAGTGGTTACTGCATTTCAAATGTAAAAAATGTGCTGCTTTTATCTGTTTGATATTAATCGAAACATAAGTACATTTCTCACCTGGCTCTCAAAAACTGTGAATATAATAAATGTCGAATTAACATATAATGAAAATAATCATTTTACAGGCTTAACTTTAACGTTGTTTTTTTTTTTTCGGACGCTTTTTTAAATGGCTTGGTATTTTTCCAAAGAAAACGAATTTGAGGGATCACATCCGGGTCACAAGATATAACGTTTGATTTCCAAAACCATTTCCGTGTTCTCTTAGCATATTAGCATTTAGCAACCTGCTCTGTTGAATTATTTGCACGTAATTCAGACCCCGTTCGTTGTTTCCTAAAGGGCGAATCCTCAACACAAGACAGAAAGTGTAAGCTCAAAATGAATGATTGTTTATTGCTTGCTTTTGTTTCTGTTTCGGTGTATTAGCTAACGAGTGTTTGGATAACGTTAATGGGCGGCTAACTGGCTAGCTCCAGGCTACGTAGAATATACACAGTGTGTTTTAATTATTATAACATAGGTAATTATGAGTCTTTGTCATGTTTTATGGGGAGTACACATGTGTCTCGACCAGATGTTTTCTGTGTGGTGTGAAGCTGTCGGTGACTATGCAGACTTCATCAGCTGAAGTGTCAAAACGAAACTAATAGTTAATTGTTAAACAAATGTTATGTCATTGTCGTTGTAAATGTATGCTAGAAAACATACAGCATGTAATAACTGAGAGGATAATGCCAGATATTATGTACTAGAAAATACCACAAGGGGATATTTACATGAATATTTCACGAGTAAATTATACATATCGAAAAGTAAGGCTAAAAAGCAGAAGTCATGGAAGTCACATGAACAGGTAACGAATAAAACAGTCAGGCGGAAAGAGCACCCAGTTGTTGGGGACACCGTGGGAGAATAAACTGGATGTATTCACCAGGTATTCACCATATATCCACCATATATCCAGTTCACGGAATATTGTTGTTACTTTCGATTTAAACACTTATGAAAGAAATTCTCAGACCTTTTATAATAAAGGACAAATGCAAGCATCAACATATCCTCAGAGTACCAATAGGGAAATAATTACTTGTGCAGAATGGCCCATTACTGAATAATTCGCATTGTATTACTGAGTAATAATCAATGATGGCTGTTTTTATCACTGCAGCTTTTTAAGATATTATTTTTAGCATTTTGGACATTTAAATAGGCAACGTAACTAGCAACCCAAGTTGTCAATGTAATGAAGTGAAAGTACAATATTCCCTGTAGTGTAGTGTAGTGGACTAGAAGAATAAGTTAAGTAAATATAAAAAATATACTCGCCAATGCTGCTCAGAGCAAAGACATCTTCACATTAAGAACTAAACTTAAATTTGCTTTTAATACAATATTTGAGATTGTCTTGAAACATTCAATAATTATACTTAAAAAAAGAAAATAAAAAAATCTAAACCACACTTAAAAGGGTTTTAACCTTAACCCTATCTCACGGCCTATATCCGCAGGAGGAGTTTGATCAGTTGTGACCTGGGCTTTCAGTCACGTGATAAAGGGGTCAGATATAAGGATAGATTCTGCATTCAAATCCACTTTAATCAACTCATCTTAAATGTACACGTATGGCATTGGTTCTTCCAACACAAACATGAATTGCTAGAAGGGAGCTAAAGTCGTGTTTCTGGAAACAACTTCTGTAGAATTTGCACTTTATTTTGGCCCCAGGGAACAGAACAGCCTACAGTAAAATGTGGAGCGACAGTGCAACATTTGCCATAGTTATAACACAGACGCTGAAGTGTCAGCATCATGCAGCTGAGTCACACTCAGTGAGACTCCATTTCAGGAACATACAGCTGGAAATATGGTAAAGGCGGCCGGCTGTAGAGCAGCAGCAGCTCCTCCATGAAGCAGCAGATAGACATCTGCCCTGAGCAGGGTCTTCACTTCAGTAACAGTTTCACTTTGTTAGCATGTGACCTTAGCTTACGGCTAGGTCTAGGTTTTCACATGTTGAGTTATGTGTAAATAATTTGATTGTCAGTTAGACCAGGTGCTGCCATGTAAATAGTCTGAAACTTGTCTAAATGTTCAACATCTCCACTCCCGTGTGTTTACCTGGTTTCCCTCAGGGTGTCAGGTCTGGTCAAGGGTCGTCGAACAGTTAATGCACAGAGTAAAGAGGCGGAAAATTGAAGACAAAAAAGAAGACAGCCCTGAAAGGTATGTGTCATTTTAACCTTCACAGCTATTGGTAACATTTTATTTATTTTCATTATTATTTTTGATCAATGACATTTTTGGTCTAAGAAAGGCATTTTTTATTGTATTTGAAAATAACCTGGAGGTTCAAATCTGTCACAAGACATTGTAATAGTCCTGGAAAAATGTATCATGTTGTATGCTGACTAAGATGTTAGGTTTGCACAATCAGTATCACTTTAAATCACTTCTGAAAATATTTATAAAATAAAAAAAATGCTTTTAATAAGCTGTTAGAATAAAGTTCTTATATTTTTTTAATATCCTCTATTTGTTTATTTTGATCTTATTTGATAGGATTTTATTATGGGTATTCTGTTTTCTATTCCATTATCTTTACCATACTAGTGTAGCTTGACTTTACCAATAAGCACTATATAGAGCTAAGGCTGATGGAATGTCCTTTGTAGCTAATATAATGGATCATGAACCACTGTATTCTGACCTGCTGGTGGTACTGAAAAGTGAACTGATCATCTTTAGGAAACAGGCTCAGTGGGACGGGAATGTGTGAACTAAATTCCTGGCAATCGCTCCAATAGTTGTTGAAGTCCTTTTGGACCAAAGGATTGGACCGATCACCTGACAGATTGGCACCTCCATCCATAAAAAAATAACATTTAAAAATCACTTTAACAAGATTATACGTTTAGAAGACCCATACGTAGTCTATTTTTTTGTTAGAACGTCCGACTTGGTAGGTCAAATAAGCCAAACTCAATCAAAGATTCAACCATGTTTGGCAGTTTGCTTGTGGTACTTTCCCTCTGGGATTTGCTGTAGCTGTGTCTGATCAGAGTTCCTGTCTTCAGCGTCAGACTGGCACTGGCAGGCATGACGGGGCCTGAAGAGCTCTCTGACAGCACAGAGGTGGTGGAAATGGATGACGTGAATCCCAATAGGTTCCAGGTGGAGAAGCATACCTGGGATGGCCTGAGGAAGATCATCCACAACAGCCACAAGAACACACGCGTGGTTATCAACAAAGCGCCACACGACTTCCAGTTCGTCCAGAAGGATGAGACCAGTCCGCAATCCCACCGCATTTACTACCTTGGTGAGCTCGGGACAGAAATGTAGTATTTTCATGCAGGCTCTGAAATGAGTACACGCTAATGTAATGTTCTACTCGTATTGTGAAAATACAGTTGAGATAAAGTGCTGTTGGCAGGCCTTCAGATTCAGCTGCTTACTTTCTGTCTTTTGGAAAACTAGCATGCTTCTGTGAATAATATGTGGATACAGCTGGTGAGTCACAGTTGTAGCCTGCAACTGTTTTCAGGCTCATTTGATATCCACGAGCTGCAGTGGATCAAGGCTGTGTGTGCTTGAGCATACCTCTAACTCAAATAGGAACAAAGATTACCTCTGAGGCCATCTTTCTGCTTTTTCTGTTGCAGCTGTAGTGCACAGAATCAGTAGAAAAGTGTTGCTGCTCTTTCCTGCTTTTCCTAATGTGTGTCAGTTGTAGTGTGTGATATCATTTCCAGAGCTCTGTCAAATGTTATTATTTGCCCCACACATACAGTCTGGAAGACCTGTACCCATGTAGCTCTGTTGTTGACTTTACGTGTGTTTGTGCTCTCATAGGAATGCCTTACGCCAGCAGGGATAACGCTTTACTCTACTCGACATTCCCAGGAAGGTCCGCAAAGATGCTCTATTGGTTTTGTCATGGAAACCAATGCTGAATCACTTTCAGGTGAGAAGGACATTTAATTCATTCTGACACTTTCACTTAATTTCTATGGCGTTCACACCCCCCGTGAATTCTTGAAGAAATCTTTATTCACCTGCTTCTACATTGAATACAATAATCAAAAATGAATTGAAGTAAATGGAGGCTAACTTGTTCGCTTAACCATTAACTTTATTAAACGCTTCCCCATCTAGAGATTGTTTATGCACAGGTGTTTAAAAAAGTTAAGTTTTAGCGTAGTTACATGTGTTTTGGTCTTTTTAAAACAACTCTTTTAAATATTCCCCTGACGACAAAACAAGCTAGACCACTTCATTTCCTAACAGAAGTTGTTCCCGCTGAAAGGAGAACATAAGAGTGTTATAATCATTGGTACCGACCAATTATCTCTTTAATTCAGTGTGGTAGCGTTTTCTTATGGTTTGTTTGTTTACCATGCCCTGAACAAACTCACTTTGACCCGCTCGGCCATCATGTTGTGTGTCCTCCTGTCACCCTGACCTCAGGCCAGCCCTCGCGACGGGAGCTTCTCTCGGGAGGAGGAGCTGCTGCGAGAGAGGAAACGTTTGGGGGTCTCTGGCATCACCTCGTATGAATACCACCGACCCAGCGGCCTCCTGCTGTTTCAGGCCAATAGCAGCCTGTACTACTGCAGCGACGGTGGAAACAACACTTTCACCGTGAGTTTCACAGCACTGTCAATGCCAAGTCACGCAGTGAATAATGGCTAAGATTGCTAATAGGTCACGACCTAAATAATTATCACTTTCGGTCCTTTAACAAGAAATTGCATTACAGAAATACGAAAAGGTATATTGGAGTTCATTTCCAAACTTTGGATGTTTTGTTAAGTTTCTCCAACAGAAAGCACTGGCAAGGATATTTTTCAACATCTCAGTAAAAATCTTAATCACAGTGAAGACAAAAATAAAATGTCAAAAAATGGTGAATACCAAAGAAAAAGAAAAACCATATAACTCCAAAATGTTCAAAACATAAAAATAAAAAAACAACAGTGTTCAACTTATGAATGCAGACAATTATTTGAGCACAAACATGAACACTTGAACCTCTAATTTATTTAGAAAAATATAGAATCTGAACCTTTGGAGACACCTTTTTACTGGACAGTGACATTTAAAAATCTTCTAAAATCTCACTCTTGGTCAGATACAAGATAAGAAAATTAGGACTTGTTTTTACATCTTTACTGACTTTTGTTGTGACCTCAGAGCTGTTTGGCTCTATGAAACCTGATGTACTTATATGGTTCTGTTTTCTTTAAGGTTGTATCTTCCTGGTCGAATGCACTTATTGTAAGTCGCTTTGGATAAAGCGTCAGCTAAATGTAATGTAAAGAGCTAACCACTTTATGTGTTTGTTCAGACTACTCCAATGCGTCCTGTTGAGATTAAGAGCGAGACTCCAGGAACACGCATGGATCCCAAGATCTGCCACGGGGACCCCAACTTCATTGGCTTTATCAACAACAACGACATCTGGGTGACCAGCATTGAGACAGGGGAGGAGAGGAGGCTCACGTTCTGCCACAAAGGTCAGGGCAGAGACGGTCAGAAGATCCTGGAGAGTGTTACCTGGTGCTTTGAGCTTTTTCACAGTGTTTTTATTTGTCTCTGTACTGACATAGGTATTGGTAACCCAAAAGAGGACCCCAAATCTGCCGGTATAGCGACGTTTGTGACTCAGGAAGAGTTTGACCGTTTCACCGGATACTGGTGGTCCCCAGCTGCTCGTGAAGGTGAGTGAGAAAAAGACACATGTTGTATCTTAGCAAGGAGAACTTATTATCAACAATC